>NC_133159.1:71988750-72302500 GCF_040802235.1 Manis javanica
TACAGTGGAATTTCTTGTTTTAAAACCATTCATTGAACATTCAGTATCCCCACACTAATGGAGTGTCTACTGAACGTCAGGCTTGGAGGTGCAAGGATACCTGAGTAGGTCTGAAAATCTATTATTCATTCAATATATGCTCAGCAAGTACCCAGAAAGACACTCAGAAGCAACTGAGCAAGTCACCGCCAAGGACAAAATGATGCATTAGCAGGTGATACACGCTACAAAGAGGCAGGGGAAATAATAAAGAAAACTTGCTGAATGCTTTTTATACCCGGCTCTGTCCTAAGTACCTTACCTGGATTATCTCCAGTGCTGAGGGAGTTGAGAGGACGGAGGGAGACAAGGTTCTGAGCTGGGGTGTTCAGGAAGAACTTCATGGAGGTGGAAGCAGTAGAACAGGATCTTAGAAAATACTTCTGGAGCATCACGCTAAACCCTGGTTTTATAACCCAAGCAGGCTATTTCTAAAGATGCTTCTTGGTAAAAGGCTATTTTAAAAGAAATATCCAATAAAATGGGATAGTTTCTACTAAAAACTTTAATCTGACTACAAAATAGAACCACTACCAGCCTGAGTAAGAGTCCAGCTATTATGAAAAATGAACAGCTTCCCATCACATTGTCAAGCCTAGTAGTCATCTCGCCTCCATTACAGTTACAGTTCCATTTCCCCACTCCCAGATGTTCTCCTTTTTCCCCTGAAATCACTGGGAATCACATTTGCAGTACACTCTGGGATCCTGTTCCCAATTATTGATTGTGTAATTTATTGATAAAGCAACGCCAAACATGAGTAAGGAGGAGAGCCTAATCATAAATGAGGCAATTGGTGTCCCAACAAGGAAAATTCCAGGGCTTCAAAAATAGGAAATCACCAATGCATTGTTTGAGAGCTTTGTCACCAAAGAAAGAACCCCTGTACTTAATAAAAATCCACCAGAGGTGGGGGAAAGTTATCAGTGGCAGAGAATGGGCATGCAGAGAAAGAGAATGATTTAGAACCCAAAGGAAGGATTCTGGCACACACTAAAAATTATCTATTTATGTCCTCAAAAGAATGTTATAGAAAATCCTGTATGAAAAAGAATATAAAATCAGCCACGAGGAGAGAATATCACCAGTTATGGGCTTATACAGAAATGCTGGAGCCACGATTTTACTGGATGGATTAGCCACTTTAGTTAAATAATTGATTTGTAAGGACCCTTTTCTTTATTTAGTTTACTACTTGAATGAATCAACCAAAACAGTAACATTTGGTAGTGTGGATGCACTTGCCCTTAAATATATAGAAAAGATTTTATCATAATAGAGAAACCACCCCAAGAGCACATGTCACATATTCTACTCTAGCTTCATATATCTGAACATGGTTCTGATCAGTTGTCCATCTACACATAGGTCAGCTTACCATTTTGCCTCATGGGAGGAAATCACAAAGGTTCAGTATATTTAAAAGTCTGAAAATTACAGGACTAAAAACTCTCAGTTTTCAGTATCTGTGAGTTGTTGGGTGATCTTTAGTAGCTCGTTCAGCCTCTATGTTTTCTAAGTGTTATGTTGCATGACTAAAGAATGATAATCACCCATGCACACACATATACCCTCTTCTCTTGAGCAAAGAGAGACAATAGACTGATCAGGAGGCTCTTACAACTGAAAGAACACAGAACTGGAGACAAGTGGAAAACACAGCATCTGAGTGATAGTATAGCGGCTGCTATTTATACCCATCTTCCATCCACTGATGTGAAACTCGGGGTCTTTCCCTGCCAGAGAATAATTTTAGGGAATGAGTTTCCTGGTGAGCTCACAGCTTAACACTGCTTGTATCACCATCTTGAGTCAGCAGTGGGTAATGCTGTGCAGAATAAACTAATTTTAGTCATCTGTGAGATCCTTGTAAACATTCCATAGTGACTTTTCAAAGTCAGTGTGAACTTGTTACCTCCGCTTCATTTCCTTCTCCTAATAATCCACTAGGGATATTTTCAGATCACAATATCTAACAGGACTTGTCTAGGTGAGTTTCTGTTTCAGAGCTGGCATTTGAAAATCCTGCCACAGATTCCAAAGTCAGAAGTCCTTCTGGTTACGTGTACCAGAAACGTGACTAACAAATATGGTAACAAAGGCCGTGGAAATATAAGTGTCCTATAGGTGCCAGAGGGAGAAGCACTGCTCACCTGTTACTCTCATTTTAGCAACATTTCAAGTGAGCGCTGGCCTACAGCTGCGTGGAGGGAGAGATGAGGAGAGAAAAATGCTTATCCCTAAATTATTAGCTCTCCTTCCAGCTATTGTACCATATGTGTTTGGAGTGTTAAATGGCCCTGCTACTTCTTAATCATATTCTGTGATGCACCCCTGGGCTCTGAGTCATGTTTCACTCAGCAGTCAGTCACATGTGGAATATAGAGCACCTCTAATTTGTTGAGTATCTCATGGGTCACTGAGAAAGATTATGGCCTGAGGACAAACTCTGCTGGTCAGATCACCCAGAGTCAGGTGTGTCATCAGAGCCTGTAACACTCAGCCAAGAACTCATATTTCATGGAGTGAGAATTGTGGGTAAGACTTTGCACTAGGGTTTTGGGTTTCTGAGAAACATGCTGGCTTTTTGGCTGTATTTATTAAGGAATGTAAAAATTAAGAGGAAGAGCTGAGTTGGGAAGATGGGAGGAGGGAGAATTCTAGGCATCAGACCCTTGAGGTTGGCAGTGAACAGCTCAACAGTCAGAAAGAATGTGAAGGGACCCAGTCATATGTGAAAGAAGTTTCTCAGTTTTTGCTTCTTGAAAACCTACTGGCCTGAAATGTTTGATATCAATTTGTCCTGGTCTAAAAAGAGAATTAGAGAATTTCAAGTGAAGTGTATGAAGCAAAGGGAGGAGAGAGGGAGGAACAAGAGGCAGAACCAGAACTCTTAATAGGGAAAAAGAGGGAAATGGTGTATCTTGTAATTATTTTTATAAGAAAGTCAGCTAATAAGAGTTCCAATGTAGAGCTTCTATTTCTTGAATTTGTTAAAAGTAACTTTGAGACTCTGGGGTATTGGGGAGCCAAGATTTTTCTATAGGAAACTTCATTTAAATGCTTCTTCCCAAACAAAATACACATCATACCAAGATATACAATCTATGTGTAGCTTTGCTGCACTGCTGGAAATTCGGCCCCACTGACCGATTCTTCTTGAATCCCAGTGTCCTCATTTACCCCTTTAAAAGCGAGTGTGATGGACATCTGGTTGAGTAAAGCAAGTCTTTCAGAGGGGGTAGGCAGCTGCCTCTGGCAAGCCCCTCTGTGAATTAAAAGTGTGGGTCTCCATGAAACATGCAGGCAGTCCTCTTGCAGTAGCCTAAGAAAGCAACCTTTTGAGGACCGTTGTGTTAAGGAATGTCTGGAATGTTTTTAGTCCTGAGAGTTCCCAGGAAGCCTATATGGTCCCTGATTAAGAATGGGCAAAGCCGCCTTAAAATGCTCAGCAAGACCGATTCAGATCAGACACACATCAGGGTGAAAAATCATTATGATGGATAAGATTGTCTCTTCTCAACCATGAAATGTAGTTTCAGAATTTCTGTGTTCCAGCTGTATCACACAGACTATCTACTACTGTCCCTGGCTAATGAAAGGGTAGATGCTAAATGGGCTGTACATTTTAAACTAAAAAAGTTGCAACTACCTGCAATTTTTTCATACTGGCCTTTAGCTTAGCATATGAATGAGTTAAATATCAGTATGACTGCACCTTTGACTTTAACAGTTCATGGAATTGGGAAATTCTATTTCTAATTATATTTTAATGGTTTTAAATATATTTAAAGGTTTCACTAATTCTATTTATAGGTAGAAGTCTGTATGCACATATATATACATATATACAAATATATTTGCCTGACTGCCTCTTTTGTTTATAAGAACTTTAAGTTTGCTAAGGATGAAGACACAGTTTTAAGGAAGCTATTTAGCACTTAAAATCGTATTCGTGTGTAGAATAACATGGTCATTTATTTTATACTTTTTATTTTGAATATGCTCCATCTTAGGATTTCTCAAACTTTATTTGCATTCCATAGTAAGAAATACATTTAAAAGTTTGATTCAGTACACTCACATGTATGTATTTATATATACATATGCATATATATACATATCTGAAACAAAATTTCATGAAACTAAACATACCTTTAAAAAGTGTGATGCAAGTCTGGTATTTTCTATTTTATTTCTTCATTTATATGAAATATCAGTCATGACTCAATGTATTTATTAATTTTCTTACAATGACCTGGAGTTTAAGAAACACTGTTCTACTTTGCCTTCAAATACTTTGCCTTCAAGAAAATAAAATGTTATAATGCAATAATATGGGTATCCATTTGAAATGATTCAAGGAAATAAATGAGTTCTAATAAAAGGAATCATTGTGTCTTTGACTTCAGCTAATTATGATTATTATTATTATGTTATATTCTGGAGGAGATTGGCTTTTAAAAATGAGACTAGTTATCCCCTGTCTTCTTTTTAAATTACATTTTTCACAACCTTTTAAACTTAAAAATTAAACTACTACCTTTCTTTAGGCTCTCCACCCCTACCCCCCAATTTTTTCTAAAGGAAAGCTAATAGTTTTAATGGAATACAAAATGAAGAGTAAAAGTCTGGCTTTTACCATAACAAACTTCTAAGAGCTCAGTTTAGGACCATAAAAAGACCCTGTGCAGCCTGAGGACAAATGCAGAGTCAGGCTCTGGGCTCTGGCTGGTTCCTTAGAACTGATCTGTAAATTTGACTTTTGAGGATGGGATCAGACATTAATTACCAATAAAGGGTAATTATTAAAGAAACTCCATCTATGAAAATGGAGACTCTCCCTAGTATGAATAAGGATTCCCTAATAGAGAGGTCCTCTACTTGTCAATGAAATTAATGGGCTGCTCAGAAGCCCAAAAGCTGGAGACATTGAGAAGACTACTTTTGAAATAGGCTATGTATTCCACCTCAATGTATCTGGTTTGTAAACTGAGATTTTTGGGTAGCGAGTTAATTAAAATGGGCCCTACTTGTACTTTTTCTTGATGCAGCTCACAGAGGTCACAAATTGATGTTGAGAGATAGGTATTTTCGAACCCCAAATGCCACAATGTGGATTCCCTGGACAACAGGACAGACAGACTATTCTAATAAGAGTGACTCTTTGAGAATTACTATATAAGACAGGACCCCATGGCAGGTGGAGTAGAAATACTGTACACACTTCTTCTCCACCCAGAACAGGGAATTTTGACTACACAACTCTCAACATGCCCTTCCATCCCTACTCCCGCCTGGTTTTCTTCAACCAGCTTCCCTGACTCACCCACCACAGTGCTCACCACAAGCGATTGGAAGTATCCATTGACTTCTGCCTTTCTTGCTTGATTCTAAGTTGCAGAGGGCAAGTGGGATGTCTATCCTGTTCATGTTGCCTCTCCAAACCAGCACAGTGAACTAGGCACATTGTTTGGGAACTTCCATAATACTGTGTAGAGGGGAAAGAACAGATGGGTGAATTTTAAATTCATTACCCACTTTAACTTATAGCCCCTGTGAAAGTCAGCCTTCTCCATACCTGTGGTCCAGTATGAAGAAGTTCCAAGCACTCTTAAGGGGAGAACTTCCTTCCAAATCCTGCAGGGAACTCACTTTCAGGCTCCTCCAGCCAGCCTCTGATTACAGCTACAGCTCTGTGGGAACAGATCTTGGGAGTCTCAGAGTGGATGGAAATTGCTGATCCAGGCATCTGGAAAAATCCAGGAGCAACAGATATTGTGGCACCCAGGATCTGAAAGAAAAATTCAGATGCCATTTTTTGCCTTGGCTTCTCCCACGGTTTTTGCAGCAAGTATTTCACTGAGAGGGAGGAAGGTAATATTTTACAGGCAAATTGTTACAGACAACTTTGTCTAAGGTATACAATAAGTTTTCCATAAATATTTGTTCAATCATGGCACAAAGAAGGAGATGGTAGTCCCTATACACTAATTACCCTCCTTCAGGTATTAGTAGGAAGGAATACCTGAACCAGGTGGACACAAATGCAGTCTCTGTCCTATTAGTTTGAATCATAAGAAACTATCATTTTAGTAGGCCAAAAACGGTCAAATATCATCAGTTTCACATAGTTCAACCTATTAGAGGTTTCAATGTACTGCTCATTGACCATTGACAGAAACAAGGCCAGCCTGAATCCTGCTGACAAGAAGAAAGTCTGAATGGCATGTCAGGCCATTAACAGCCTTTTGGAGAACTAAGGACTGAAGTGGACATGAAGGATGTACAATTACTCCAGGTCAGTTCTTCCAAAGGGTATTCTAAGGCACCCTAGTTTCACAAGATATTTCATGAGGGAAGATGAAGAGAACTAATTTAGAAATGCTTCAAACAATATTCCTTTCCTAAAGTTTTAAAAACAGTGTTAAAGTATCACATTAATATATGAAAGAATCTGAAAGGTTCTACAGTAAAGAAAGCCATTTAACCATCTTTAATCCAGAACATTCCAAGTTTATTGGACTAGTGAAAAGATATTTGAAGATAGTGCCTGCTATCATAGTTAAAATTTGTAGGACTACTGCACCATGATCCAGGAGCCTCTAGCCCTTTTAGAATCCCTGACTCCTTAGGTCTGAATTCACTACGTATTTAACCCACAGAGGGCCCTGATGGAGATACATTTCAGCTTCTCCTCACTGTTTCTGAACAATGGGAAAAGTTCAGTATACTCCACATGTCAATGTTCAAGTTGTTTTCTACTGAGCATGTGTCACAATGCCATCAACCAAGCATTTATGTATTTTAGTGAATAATGTTAATAGAGACTTGGGAATAATAATAGCTGCCATTTATTGTGTATCTACCATGTTCTTTTCACATTACACTATACTTTACATTTTCAATATCTGTCATGTATATTATACATTGTTCACAATGAGCAGAGGAATTAGGGTTCTTAGACTCCATTTTATAGATAATATTTAGTGCCTCAAAGATGTTAAATTTTGAGGCCTCAAGTCCATACCAGTTCCTATGCTCCCTCTACTACACTAAGAGATGGCAATTATAGGTGGAGCCAAGATGGCGGCATGAGTAGAGCAGCGGAAAACTCCTCCCAAAACCACATATATCTATGAAAATATAACAAAGACAACTCTTCCTAGAATAGAGACCAGAGGACACAGGACAACATCCAGACCACATCCACACCTGCAAGAACCCAGTGCCTCGTGAAAGGGGTAAGATACAAGCTGCAGCCTGGCAGGACCCAAGCGCCCCACACCCCAGCTCCGGGCGGGAGGAGAGTAGTCAGAGTGGGGAGGGAGAGGGAACCCAGGACTGCTGAACACCCAGCTCCAGCCATCCGCACCTGAGTGCAGACACAGTGCATGCGTGGGGTCCTGGATACTAGGAAAACAGGGCAGCAGGACTGGTGAGTGGGTGCCTGAGGCTGACGCCAGAGAACAAAGAAATGGGAGTGGCCATTTTTTTTTTTTGGCAAGTGCTTTTTGGAAGTCTTAAAGGGACAGGGGCCCCAATACTAGGGAAACAGGGCAGCAAGACTGGTGAGCGGGTGCCTGAGGCCAGCACCTGAGGACAAAGAAAATTGCCCGTTTTTCTTTTTTTTTTAATTATTTATTTAATTTTTGTTGTTGCTGTTGTTGTTGTTTTGGTTTGGCGAGTGCTTTTTGGAAGTCTTAAAGGGGGAGGGCAGGACACTTAGTCCAGAGGCAGGGAATCTGGGGATGTCTGGGCACTCTAACCACCTGGGCAGCAGGGAGCATGGAGGCCCCTTACGGAGATAAATAGCCTCCTGGCCACTCCCCCTCCAATGGGGATCCACCATTTTGGAGCAGCAGCCTGAGCCAGGCCACGCCCACAGCACAGTGGAGATAAACTCCATAGTAGCCGGGCAGGAAGCAGAGGCCCTGTCTGTGCACAGCTACCCAGCACAAGCCACTAGAGGTTGCTATTCTCCCAGGAGAGGAAGGCCACAAACCAACAAGAAGGAAAGCTCTTCCAGCCATCACTCATACCAGCTCTGCAAAGTATCTCTATCACCATGAAAAGGCAAAACTACAGGCAGACAAAGATCACAGAGTCAACACCTGAGAAGAAGACAGACCTAACCAGTCTTCCTGAAAAAGAATTCAAAATAAAAATCATGAACATGCTGACGGAGATGCAGAGAAAAATGCAAGAACAATGGGATGAAGTCCGGAGGGTGACAACAGATGCCAGGACGGAGATTAAAGAAGTGAAACAAACCCTGGAAGGATTTATAAGCAGAATGGATAAGATGCAAGAGGCCATTGAAGGAATAGAAACCAGAGAACAGGAACGTATAGAAGCTGACGTAGAGAGTGATAAAAGGATCTCCAGGAATGAAACAATACTAAGAGAACTGTGTGACCAATCCAAAAGGAACAATATTCATATTATAGGGGTACCAGAAGAAGAAGAGAGAGGAAAAGGGATAGAAAGTCTCTTTGAAGAAATAATTGCTGAAAACTTCCCCAAACTGGGGGAGGAAATAATCGAACAGATGATGGAATTACACAGAACCCCCAACAGAAAGGATCCAAGGAGGACAACACCAAGACACATAATAATTAAAATGGCAAGGATCAAGGACAAGGAAAGAGTTTTAAAGGCAGTTAGAGAGAAAAAGGTCACCTATAAAGGAAAACCCATCAGGCTATCATCAGACTTCACAACAGAAACCTTACAGGCCAGAAGAGAATGGCATGATATATTTAATACAATGAAACAGAAGGGCCTTGAACCAAGGATACTGTATCTAGCACAACTATCATTAAAATATGATGGCAGGATTAAACAATTCCCAGACAAGCAAAAGCTGAGGGAATTTGCTTCCCACAAACCACCTCTACAGGGCATCTTACGGGGACTGCTCTAGATGGGAGCACTCCTAAAAAGAACACAGAACAAAACACCTAACATATGAAGAAAAGAGGAGGAGAAATAAGAAGGGAGAGAAGAAAAGAATCTCCAGACAGTGTATATAACAGCTCAATAAGCAAGCTAAGTTAGGCAGAAAGATACTAAAGAAGCTAACCTTGAACCTTTGGTAACCACAAATCTAAAGCCTGCAATGGCAATAAGTACATATCTCTCAATAGTCACCCTAAATGTAAATGGACTTAATGCACCAATCAAAAGACACAGAGTAATAGACTGGATAAAAAGCAAGACCCATCTATATGCTGCTTACAAGAAACTCACCTCAAACCCAAAGACATGCACAGACTAAAAGTCAAGGGATGGAAAAACATATTTCAAGCAAACAACAGCGAGAAGAAAGCAGGGGTTGCTGTACTAATATCAGACAAAATAGACTTCAAAACAAAGAAAGTAACAAGAGATAAAGAAGGACACTACATAATGATAAAAGGCTCTGTCCAACAAGAGGATATAACCATTCTAAATATATATGCACCCAACACACGAGCACCAGCATATGTGAAACAAATACTAACAGAACTAACAGGGGAAATAGACTGCAATGCATTCATTTTAGGAGACTTCAACACACCACTCACCCCAAAGGATAGATCCACCAGGCAGAAAATAAGTAAGGAGACACAGGCACTGAACAACACACTAGAACAGATGGACCTAATAGACATCTATAGAACTCTGCATCCAAAAGCAACAGGATATACATTCTTCTCAAGTGCACATGGAACATTCTGCAGTATAGACCATATACTAGCCCACAAAAAGAGCCTCAGTAAATTCCAAAATATTGAAAGTCTGCCAACCAATTTTTCAGACCACAAAGGTATAAAACTAGAAATAAATTCTACAAAGAAAACAAAAAGGCTCACAAACACATGAAGGCTTAACAACATGCTTCTAAATAATCAATAGATCAATGAACAAATCAAAATAGAGATCAAGGAATATATAGAAACAAATGACAACAACAACACTAAGCCCCAACTTCTGTGGGACGCAGCGAAAGCAGTCTTAAGAGGAAAGTATATAGTGATCCAGGCACACTTGAAGAAGGAAGAACAATGCCAAATGAACAGACTAACATCACAATTATCGAAACTGGAAAAAGAAGAACAAATGAGGCCTAAGGTCAGCAGAAGGAGGGACATAATAAAGATCAGAGAAGAAATAAACAAAATTGAGAAGAATAAAATAATAGAAAAAATCAATGAAACCAAGAGCTGGTTCTTTGTGAAAATAAACAAAATAGATAAGCCTCTAGCCAAACTTATAAAGAGAAAAAGAGAATCAACACAAATCAACAGAATCAGAAATGAGAACGGAAAAAATCACGACAGACCCCACAGAAATACAAAGAATTATTAAAGACTACTATGAAAACCTATATGCCAACAAGCTGGAAAACCTAGAAGAAATGGACAATTTCCTAGAAAAATACACCTTCCAAGACTGGCCAAGGCAGAAACACAAAATTTAAACAAACCAATTACGAGCAAAGAAATTGAAACAGTAATCAAAAAACTACCCAAGAACAAAACCCCCGGGCCGGACAGATTTACCTCAGAATTTTATCAAACATACAGAGAAGACATAACACCCATTCTCCTTAAAGTTTTCCAAAAAATAGAAAAGGAGGGAATACTCCCAAACTCATTCTATGAAACCAACATCACCCTAATACCAAAACCAGGCAAAGACCCCACCAAAAAAGAAAATTACAGACCAATATCCCTGATGAATGTAGATGCAAAAATACTCAATAAAATATTAGCAAACCAAATTCAAAAACATACCAAAAGGATCATACACCATGACCAAGTGGGATTCATTCCAGGGATGCAAGGATGGTACAACATTCGAAAATCCATGAACATCATCCACCACATCAACAAAAAGAAAGACAAAAACCACATGATCATCTCCATAGATGCTAAAAAAGCATTTGACAAAATGCAACATCCATTCATGATAAAAACTCTAAGAAAAATGGGAATAGAGGGCAAGTACCTCAACATAATAAAGGCCATATATGATAAACCCACAGCCAACATCATACTTAACAGCGAGAAGCTGAAAGCTTTTCCTCTGAGATCGGGAACAAGACAGGGATGCCCACTCTCTCCACTGTTATTTAACATAGTACTGGTGGTCCTAGCCACGGCAATTAGACAAAACAAAGAAATACGAGGAATCCAGATTGGTAAAGAAGAAGTTAAACTGTCACTATTTGCAGATGATATGATACTGTACATAAAAGACCCTAAAGATTCCACTCCAAAACTACTAGAACCAATATCAGAATACAGCAAAGTTGCAGGATACAAAATTAACACACAGAAATCTGTAGCTTTCCTATACACTAACAATGAGCCAATAGAAAAAGAAATCAGGAAAACAATTCCATTCACAATTGCACCAAAAAGAATAAAATACCTCGGAATAAACCTAACCAAAGAAGTGAAAGACCTATACCCTGAAAACTGTAAGACACTCTTAAGAGAAGTTAAAGAGGGCACTAACAAATGGAAACTCATCCCATGTTCTTGGCTAGGAAGAATTAATATCATCAAAATGGCCATCCTGCCCAAAGCAATATACAGATTTGATGTAATCCCTATCAAATTACCAGTAACATTCTTCAAAGAACTGGAACAAATAATTCAAAAATTCATATGGAAACACCAAAGACCCCGAATAGCCAAAGCAATCCTGAGAAAGAAGAATAAAGTAGGGGGGATCTCATTCCCCAACTTCAAGCTCTACTACAAAGCCATAGTAATCAAGATAATTTGGTACTGGCACAAGAACAGAGCCACAGACCAATGGAACACAATAGAGACTCCAGACATTAACCCAAACATATATGGTCAATTAATATTTGATAAAGGAGCCATGGACATACAATGGGGAAATGACAGTCTCTTCAACAGATGGTGCTGGCAAAACTGGACAGCTACATGTAGAAGAATGAAACTGGACCATTGTCTAACCCCATCCACAAAAGTAAATTCAAAATGGATCAAAGACCTGAATGTAAGTCATGAAACCATAAAACTCTTAGAAAAAAACATAGGCAAAAACCTTTTAGACATAAACACGAGTGACCTCTTCTTGAACATATCTCCCCGGGCAAGGAAAACAACAGCAAAAATGAACAAGTGGGACTATATTAAGCTGAAAAGCTTCTGTACAGCAAAAGACACCATCAATAGAACAAAAAGGGACCCTACAGTATGGGAGAATATATTCATATATGACAGATCTGATAAAGGCTTGATATCCAAATTATATAATGAGCTCACATGCCTCAACAAACAAAAAACAAATAACCCAATTAAAAAATGGATGGTGGAACTGAACAGACAGGTCTCCAAAAAAGAAATACAGATGGCCAACAGACACATGAAAAGATACTCCACATAGCTAATTATCAGAGAAATGCAAATTAAAACTACAATGAGGTGTCACCTCACACCAGTAAGGATGGCTACCATCCAAAAGACAAACAACAAGAAATGTTGGCAAGGCTGTGGAGAAAGGGGAACCCTCCTACACTGCTGGTGGGAATGTAAATTAGTTCAACCATTGTGGAAAGCAGTATGGAGGTTCCTCAAAATGCTCAAAATAAACTTATCATTTGATCCAGGAATTACACTCCTAGGAATTTGCCCTAAGAATGCAGGAGCCCAATTTCAAAAAGACATATGCACTCCTATGTTTATCACAGCACTATTTATAATAGTCAAAAAATGGAAGACCCCTAAGTGTCCATCAGTAGATGAATGGATAAAGAAGATGTGGTACATATACACAATGGAATATTATTCAGCCATAAGAAGAAGCAAATCCTACCATTTGCAACAACATGGATGGAGCTAGAGGGTGTTATGCTCAGTGAAATAAGCCAGCAGAGAAAGAGAAATACCAAATGATTTCACTCATCTGTGGAGTATAAGAACAAAGGAAAAACTGAAGGTACAAAACAGCAGCAGACTCACAGAACCCAAGAATGGACTAACAGGTACCAAAGGGAAAGGTACTGGGGAGGATGGGTGGGTAGGGAGGGATAAGGGTGGGGGGGAAGATGAAGGGGGTATTAAGATTAGCATGCATAATGGGGGCGATGGGAGAAAGGGGAAGGCTGTACAACACAGAGAAGACAAGTGGTGATTATACAGCATTTTGCTATGCTGATGGACAGTGACAGTAAAGGGGTTTATAGGGGGGACCTGGTATAGGGGAGAGCCTTGTAAACATAATATTCTTCATGTAATTGTAGATTAATGATAAAAAAAAAGAAAGGAAAGGGGGATTACTCCCTGATAGGTTAAAACTAACTGTAAATCAACGATTAATGCATGCTTTAAATATACTTAATTTTGATCATTTAAAGGGTGTCAGATGATCAGCTATGGAAGTATATTTTTCTGATAATATTCCTTTCTCTTAAAAAAAAAAAAACAGTTCCTGTGTGGTGACCTCCAATAAGTTCTTCACAATGGTATAAAGGGCATATCAAAGTGTGGGCAAAGGGTCTGTTTGTGTTTATACAGAGGATCAAAGCCTAATTTGGCTACCCAGAAAATGAACTAAGATATGATATGAAGAAGAAGTTCCAACATCAACATACTCTGGAAGAGTCATTCCAGAAGATGATCATCAAAAAACTTCAACAAAGATCCTGGCACTATTGCAGTTGTAGCTGCATTCATCCCACTCATTCCTGGAATTGCCATTGGAATGAAGAAGGAGATATCTAAGCTGGCCTGTGCATACAGTAAAACAACAAATTTGACTGGATCTATACTGTTGGAACACAACCAAGAATTAGGAGAAGTGCAAGTTGCAGCGCTCCAAAATCTTGAGACTACAGACTATCTACTGTTAAAAGAACATATGGGATGTGAACAGTTCCTAGGAATGTGTTGTTTTAATTTGTCTGATCTTTCTCAAACTATTCAAATTCAGTTAGACAATATCCATCATATCACAGCTAAGTTTTCACAAATGCTTAGGGTGCCTAACTGGTTTTCTTGGTTTCACTGGAGATGGCTGGTAATTGTAGGTCTGCTTTGGTTATGTAACTGTATTCCTATTACTTTAATGTGTGTGTGCAATTTAATTAGTAGTTTAAAACCTATGCATGCTGAAGTTACTCTACAAGAAGATATGTCAAAGAAATAATCAATCTTCCCATGTTTTCTTCCATCTGCTACTTCTATAGCTTTTCTTCTTCCTTCCTAATTACAACCTTTAAGTAGAATTCATACCTCAGATCGAATTTACTGCATATCATAATTCTTCCAGGTAGTAAAGATACCTCAAGACAAATGCTGGGCATAAAAGCCACAGGGCATAAATCTGCAAAGAAGTAAAAAGCTAACCTTTTCAAACAATATGGCTTCTCTCTCACTTACCAACTTTACATTTCCCTGTATGGCCCCGGAAGATGACTGGTTAGCCAGAGACCATCCTCAAGGGAGGAACAACCTAAGACAGGCACAGTCACAGGGGGGCCGTCAGGTGAGAAATTGGGGATCAACAGAGGTGAGGCTGAGAACCTCACCCCCCCTGTTTTGAGAGAAATCTTCTGCATCCGTGGATGTTTTCTTGCCCTTGTCTAGCTTGAATTAATACTTCATGTATAGGCACACACCTGATCATCTACATTTGCTTTCTTACAGCACTAAACTATGTTTTCTACCTTTATCTTGCATCTACCTACCACTTCAGCATTTTATTTAAAAAAATAATAATAATAATAATAATAAGGGAGAAATGTGGGATTCACATATAAATCAAGTATAAAATCAAACGAATATTCATATTTGACCTGATTGTTTATAGTTCATAATGCGTGATCAAAACTGAAAGTTTCTGTGATGACTGCCCTTGTACTGTTCACCATGTAAGAACTTATTCACTATGTAAGAATTTGTTCACCATGTATGAACTTGTTTGTTATGCTTCAGAAGATCAGAGACTGATGCGAATTAGGCTTGGGGTGGATTCATGATTGTGCATTGAGTCCCCTATACAGAATTTTATTGTTGTTAACAACCATTTGATCAATAAATATGAGAGATGCCCTCTCAAAAAATAAATAAATAAATAAATTAATAAATAAATAAATAAATAAATGAGATAGCAATTATATATGAGTTGACACTTACTGTTATCCAGGCACCAGGTTTTAACTCATTTTCCTCACAATAAACCAATGAAACTATTACTATTCCCATTTTAGAACTGGAGAAGCAGGCTCAAGAAGTTAACCAGTCTGCCTCAAGTCACACAGCTAGAAAGACGCAGGGCTAGAGTTCAGACTGAGGCTGATGACTGGTTCTACAATGAAGAAAACCATTTAATCACATTTAACCCAGGACTTTCCAAACTTGTCTGATTAGAGAATCATTATTTGTAGGTCTTGCCTATTATTACAACTTGGAAGAACACAGTTTGGCAATCTCAGGACCAACTCTCTCCCCTTAATCCAGGTACCTCTAGCTTCTCCCAATCCAGAGTTCAGGCCCTTTACCACCATGTTCTATCTGCCTCTTGAGCCCCTGTACTCTCACACCTTACTAACCAAATTTGCATGTTTTACTAACCAAACCTCCTAGCGCCTCAGGCTAGATGTCAAAAACTGGCCATTACTCTTCATCCCTCTAAAAAGCTTATAATGTGACCAAACTAGTACAGCATATTTATAAAGCTTAATGTAAAATAAATTATTATAGAATATAAAGTGACTTCAATGTCTATATAGGGAAAAAAGATATTTTGTGCTTTGAGTAAATAAAAATACTAAAAATCCTAGAGGTCTCTACTGTTATGAAGTCACAAATTACAGTGTGAATACCAAGTAATTCTTTTTTTTAAATATTGGTGTCATTAATATATAATCACATGAGCAACATTGTGGTTACTAGATTCCCCCCATTATCAAGTCCCCACCCCCATTACAGTCACTGTCCATCAGTGTAGTAAGATGCTATAGAGTCACTACTTGTCTTCTCTGTGCTATACGGCCTTCCTCGTGCCTCCCCTACATTATGTGTGCTAATCATAATGCCCCTTATTCCCCTTATCCCTCCCTTTCCACACATCCTCCCCAGTCCCTTTGGTAAGTGTTAGTCCATTCTTGGGTTCTGTGAGTCTGCTGCTGTTTTGTTCTTTCAGTTTTCCTTTGTTCTTATATTCCACAGATGTGTGAAATCATTTGGTGCTTGTCTTTCTCTGCCTGGCTTATTTCACTGAGCATAATACCCTCTAGCTCCATCCATGTTGTTGCAAATGGTAGGATTTGCTTCTTCTTATGGCTGAATAATATTCCATTGTGTATATGTACCACATCTTCTTTATCCATTCATCTACTGATGGACACTTAGGGGTCTTCCGTTTTTTGACTATTATAAATAGTGCTGTGATAAACATAGGAGTGCATATGTCTTTTTGAAATTGGGCTCCTGCATTCTTAGGGCAAATTCCTAGGAGTGGAATTCCTAGGTCAAGTGGCATTTTTATTTTGAGTTTTTTGAGAAAACTCCAGACTGCTTTCCCCAATGGTTGAACTAATTTACATTCCCACCAGCAGTGTAGAAGGGTTCCCCTTTCTCCACATCCTCACCAACATTCAAGTAATTCTATGGAAGTTATGTAAAAGAACTAAGCTCAAACTATGTCATTTTCAATTTTATCACTATTGATATAGATCTAACATTTATTGGGAGTTCGCTATAGGCCAGGCACTCTGCCATGTACTTTCCATAGATTACCTTATTTCACAACAACTTTAAAAGAGAGATACTGTTGTTATTCCCTTCCTACAGAAGCAAAACATAAGGCGCTAGCAGTTTGAGTAAATTGCCAAGATCACACAGCCATCTAGCAAGTGCTGGAGCCAGGATATGAAGGGGAGAACCTGGTCTTCAGATGTCCCCAGCCATGTTGGATGCTAAACTCTGGGGTGCACAGAGCAACGGCCATCAGCCCCCACATTCTAACAGTGATCATATGCTTTTCGCAAGTCCTACATTAAAAGGTACATGACATATGCCAAATGGTTACCCTTGGGGAGCCTTCAAAATCTGTGAACTGGAAATAAGATTCCAGAGGGGAAAACCCTAAAACCATTAATTGCTCCAAGATGATAGGTTTGGCAGAGCTGGATCATCTTAAAAGAAAAAATTTTTGGAAGGTACAGCTGAACAATATGGCATTAAAGAAATATGATTCGGCTTCTCATGCTTATAAAAACATAGTTGTCATTTCTAGGTTTGCTGAAGACTGTTTTGCAATCTCTTACTAAGTTGGGGGAAACCAATACTCTACACACTTAGGTACATTCTGCACTTTTCTAAGAACCTCATAGGGATTTTTGGTATTTTTACTTACTTAAAGCTCTGAAAACAAGGACTGTCTTTCTCTATAGGACATTAGAGGAAAAAGTGACTTTATATCTAAAAGAGTTAATTTTACATTAACCTTTACAGATGTGCCATGTCAATTTTGTTACTATATAAGGCTTTAAGAGATAGTCAAGGCTACATTAAGAAAGTGTTTTAAAATATCTAAAATAACTGGAGACTCAAGCAATTTATTGTGTTCTGAAAAACGAGTACAGATTGATTTGCAAGGAAGTAAAGGAGAAAATGGTAAGGAAAGCACAGGTAAAAATGATCATTTGATGAGGCATAAAGGCTACCTTGAGAATTAGCACTTAAAGAAAATCTCTAAATCAAAACACCATAGAGTAATCCTGAGAGGTAATACAGCATGGAGTTAAGAAAAAGGCTCAGAGTTCCCAGGCCTGCATTCACTCATTATGTATGTGCCCTTCTGCAAGGTGCTTATCTTTCCTGTACTTAGTTCTTTCCTATTTAAATGAAGTTGTTAATAAAACCTACTTTATAAGGCTGCTTGCTGTGAAAACTAAATAAGATAATTTATAAAAAGCCCTTAGGACAATGTCTAGTAAGTGTTTAATAACCGCTAGCTATTAAAAGCAGAAAATGTTATTATCATTATAGTGCACACGAATGGGTGTGGAAACAAAGGTGAATTAAGAAGGTAAGTTAAAACAGAACAAGAGTAATCACAGGTCTACTGCTGAGACCTAAATGATAGAATTTATACATTGTTGGTGCTTAATAAATATTGAATGAATAAATAAATAAACCCATCAGTGAAAAAAAATCAATGAATGGAGTCACAGGTAGAAGAGCTTACTTTCAGAAAAGCTAAATTCTTTGCCTTCTGAAGGTTCCATGATCCCCTCTAGTCCATCCCTGAGAGAAAAGTTGCCCACCATCATTCGGAATAGTCTTTCCGTTCCTCATGCAGCATCTCAGTGCAGTGCAGTCAATTTTAAACTTTTTCTAAAACTAGACTAACAGATACAAGGACACAATGAACTTATAAACAAAAACCCTAAATTTAAGTGACCTCAACATCATGACAGGAGAAAGATGTTCAAAGATGAAGTTATATTTAACACACCCTTTATTTCTGTCTAAATAGTGTGATTTGAAATACATGAATTTCATGTAAAAATATGTACTTTTTTTTTTTTTGAAAACAGATACCAAAAAAGAAAAGGGAATGTGTTGAATGAGGGAGGGGAAGGGAAGGCCAGGGATATTGGTTATCTTCCTGCCACTAAGAGAGGTATCATTATTCTATGCTCCTGCAATTTAGTTATGTACCTTCAAAAATTATTTTCGGCTTCCTTCCAATTCTGAACTATGAGCAAAATCACCAACACATTTGACAACAATATGTTCCTCTTGCGTAAATGTCTTCTCTAAGCCACATACATAATTAAAATCCTGTTGACTCAGGGATAATGTCTCAGAACTGAATGTCCAAACTCTGTAACTTGCTTCCTTTTCTAACCAGACAGTACAGCTGCCAAGAGCTTCTGGGCCCTCTGCCTCTTTTCTCCATGTATAATTATTATACATTATATAGCATATACTTGATTTGCCAAAGCCTGCCAGAAAAAGTTCCTGTGACCATTTATTTGAGCTTTGTTGTGTACATATGTGACCAAAAACACAGTGTACCAGAGCAAAAGAAAAAAAAGGAGGTGGGGAGGGAGTGGATGTGCTTAGCAATGCTTTTTTTCCCATGGAAATGAGATGAAATCTTAAGGCAAAGCCATATATATATGTGTACGTGTGTACACACACACACACGCACACACATACAGCTTTGTAAAGCAAAATTTACCTAAGGTGAAAGAATAGTTTAAAAATGAATGATGCCATATTATAACACAAATCCTTGGTTTCCAATATTTAAAATGAGGAAATAGACTTTAAATGGTCTTCAAAATATATATGAGGCATAAAATGAAGCACTTTGGCTTTCCTTCACCTTTGGGCAGCACCAGATTTAAACCAGACATGAAAATCTATCCTATTTTTAACGTCCTCTAGAGAAAGAGGTTACACAATGTTTCTTAGGAAGTTGTTCCAATATTCCTCCCAGTCATAAAACTTACATTCTAACCTAAATCCCTCACGCTCTAGTTGCAGTCCATTTCCTTCTGCTTTGCCTAAGTAGGGTTGAAGAACAGTCACTCACTGACCAAAGCAATATTATGAGACTATTCCCAGTGCTGTGTAGTTTTTTTTCAACAATGGAAATTAAACACATGGTCTGCAGTTGCCTGGATCTCTTCTATACCTTCAAGATTATTTAGATATGATATTGGTTCTTTTTCAGTGTTCTGAAAGTTCTCCATTCTTCCACATATTTTCAGAAAGACTTGTCCATCTTTTAAAGACTTTACTCAGTTATTTTAATACATATGTAATGTATATCAGGCTACAAGTAATCACAGATTTCAGTATATCTAATCTAATATTTTTACTAGATAGTTCCCTACTGATGTACAGTTTTCTGTAACTTATTTTAGAAATTATTTCAGAAAAATACTGATCATAAACTTTTGTGTGCATTAGAAAATTAGGGAAGCTTCGTAACAATAAGATGCTAAAGTCCTGATCCAGACTCAATAAATTATAATCTCTAGGGCATAGTATCTTTCAATTACTCTCATGCAAGTCTTACTTTGCTTTAGTTAACAAGAGCATTTTTTTAAAAGTTAGCAAGCCCATTATTGGAAATGGAAACAAAGAAACTGAAACAAACAAAAATCCTTTTAAAAAATGTTCCCCGTCTCTTTGGTAAAGCCAATTCTGCTTTTGCACTTCAAAGTGACACATAGAGAGTCAGGTATTTGGTGCTCTATGAACGCCAACACCACAATCCCCATTAACATGGAAAGCTAAACCAAACCTAATCCATGCCTACAAGTTTCCCACACTAGAACTGAATGGACTGCCAACAGGCTATTCATGTATAATACATTATCACATGAAAATGTGATTATGACATACAGGGACTACCACTGTCTGCAAGTATGTAATGCATTCAACATAGGTCATGTAATAACTCGTTCAAAATTTAAGCCAGTTTCACTGGATAGGAGCTCATTTAAAGGACCCTAAATGGCAAAGTAGAGGAAGAACTAATCATTGTGTAAAATAATATGGGTACAGAAACATCAACATAGTGGGAAATGTTGAGAAGGAGTTGGAAGATTCTATGTGAGAGGCAAGAGCATCTTTTCCAAGAAATTTTAAGGTGAATCAGGGTAGGTCTTTGCTTAGATCCTAAACCATATGGTATTATTATTACTATTTGTGTTGGGTTGACATACAAGGTGAACCCTGGGGACTGCCTCAATGATTTGTCCAGTGGGCATGTTTCCATTTCTTTTTCTGACACTGGTAAGCATCAGTGTTGGATTTCCCTAAGGGCTGCCTCAGATAGTCTGTGCTCTGCATTCTCCCAAAAGCACACAGGCAAGCGGGAAAACAAAACACTCAAAACTCCTAAAACAACCACAGAAAGGTATGTCAGAATGAAAAGGGCTTAGAAATTGCTGCAAAAGAAAAGAAGGGAAAGTGGTGAAAAGATGGCAGCCAACGCCAAGGGATATTTAAGGACAACTCAGGTGTGCAAAGAAAGAGCTATCTTGTAAGATGAGAACCTTTAAGACCTACTCTCTTAGCAGCTTTCAAAGACTCATTACAGTATTATTAACAGAGTCACCATACTGTACATTACTTATGCAAATATTGAATCATTATATTGTACACCTGAAAGTAACATGTTAAATGCCAATGATATCTCAATTAAAAAGTAAAAAGAGGTATATATTTGTACCAATTCTGACACCATCTATGCACTGGAGATAGCATCAGACTCCACAGATTAAGAGTTTTGTCCTACAAGCCTACCTCCCAGCCCCCACCATGTCAGACATGAGTCACGAGCCCAGGTTATCACCTGTGCTTCTGACCAACTAGCTATTGACTGGTTCCCATGACCCCCTCCTTGCATTGCAGATGCCAGTTCCAAATCCATGTTGTATTTGTACTTCTGACCAGCTGGCTATAAAATCAGAGAGTCCCATGATCTCCTCCTTGGGTTTGGTTAATTTTCTAGACTGTCTCACAGAACCCAGAGAAACATTTTACTTACTAGATTTTTGGTTTATTGTAAAAGGATATAACTCATGAACCAGATGGAAGAGATGTATAGGGGAAGGTGTGGGAAAAGGGTGAGGAGCTTTGACACCCTCTCCTGCTGTGCCACTCTCCCCAAATCTCCACAAGTTCACCAAACTGAAAGCTCTCTGAACCCTGCCCTTCTGGGTTTTTATGGAGGCTTGAATTCATAGTCATGGCTGATTAAATTGCTAGCCTTTGGGGACTGATTCAACCTCCAGGCTTCCTCCTCTCCCCTGGAAGTTCCAGAATTCTAATCAAATCATCAGTTCTTTCGGCAAACAGCCCCCAACCTTAAGCTAGATCCGAAAGTCATCTCAGTAATTTAATAAGAGACACCTTTGTCACTCCCCACACTTAGGAAATTCTAAGGGTTTTGGGAGCTGTGAGTCAGGAACCCGTGAATGAAGACCAAATACATAAGAAATCGATTTTGGTCAAATGAATGATCAAATAAATATTTTTCTTATAAATCCCAATATCACATTCCATATTTTCTATTTCTGTTAATTGTACAATCCTCTCAATCACATCTTCTTCTCCCTTTGCTGTGCCCCAGCAGTTAACAATCCTGTTGAGGGCATCTCTGAGGCAGGACCCATGTCATATTCACTCTTGGTGGTTCAATCTCAACCCTTCGTTAACTCTTGCCTATTGTAATAGTGTCCCAGATGGGTTCCATCCTTAAACTGATTCTTGAAATCACTGGCAGGTGATTTTGTTGTCACAGTTTGACTCTTCACCTCTGTCCCTTTTTGAAGTTCTTCTATACTTCTCTATTGCCTATCAAACTGAGTCCAACTCTATTTTTATAAAAATAGTAAGTTTATTGAACACACTCTGTGACTACTGCTTTACATACATCATTTTACTTATTCCTCCAAGAAGTTTATAACATGGGTGTTCATGTATGAAATAGATAATTACAGTTATGAAATATTAAAATATTTCCACCAATTGTGGATATACCATTGATTCAATAACCTGATTTTAGGTGATAAAGAAATAGCACACTAAATATACATAGTACCTAAGATATTTTCCTTGATTTCAAAAACATTAAAATGAGAACAAATACATGAATCTTAGAAACAAGGAAGTACAATATCATTCTATTTTTATACCAAGTCAATGGTATAAAGTATATCTCTAATATACTGTGTTATGTTTCCCTTTTCCTCTTTTCTCTTCATGCTCCTTGCATTTAAGCACTCTTGTACCTTGGCCCAGATTTCTCCTGGACTAGAGAATGTGTATTTCTCCTTACTCCACATGTCCAAAGACAGCTATGCTCCAACATTTGGCCCAAACAGCTCCTCCCCAATAACACTTTCCTGATTCCCCAAGTGAAAAATGACCTTTTGTACCTTTAAACTATGATGCATTTTGCACGCTCATATGAAAGTATTCTCTGTCTCTTGTGATAGCATTATACATACTCTATCTTTCCACTAGAATGTAAATTTCTTTGAGAGCCTGACTGTAACTCGTGTATCTTTGCACTACCCCTAATGTCTTCCTCCTGTCCCCATCATAAAACCTAACAATTCTTGCATTTAAGGCTCTTTAAAAATATTTATCAACTAGGTGACTAATGAGAACACATTTAGTGATTTTATTCTATCATTCATTAGGACCATATGAAGACTGATGGTCCCCAAGCATTTTGCCACTACTCAGACAAGTACAGAGGTGTAGTACTTCAAGAAAAGTTCATTCTCCTACCATAATCAAGTCACAGCTTGACAGGCCCACAGGGCTGCACTTTCCTAAGTGATAGCCTTTTTATTGCTCCAAGATTAAAACTCTTTTTTGAAGAATAACTTTTAGAACTTAGGCTAAACCAACTTCTTAATAAAACTCTCCTCAGCTGCAAATAGAAGAAATGCCCTGTGTGCTAAAGTAGAAATATCCTGTTATTTGGTTCTTGCCATTGCCTGGAAGGGAAGTTGTTGTGGGAAACCTAAATATTTTTTGGCCTTGGCCCTTGCCTTGCACACATTTCATAGGAAAGTGTTACATTAAAAATGAAAAGTGTTTCACAGGCATTTGCTTGTATTCTTCATTATTACAGTCTCAGACTATAAATGATTTTGAATAGATTTATATTTGTTTGTTTGTTTGTCTATGTTTTATGGGACACAGTGGAATCCTGTGATGACCTACTACTAAAACTCTTCATTTTGATAGAAGAGCTTGCAAAATATTTTAATATATATTTTTTCATTTAGTCCTCTAAACAACTCCTTGATGCAGGTATTAATATGAGCATTTTACAAATGAATCAACTGAGGCTCAGAATTGGTAAAGGATCTTCTTGCCCAAGGTCATATAGCTAATAAGTGGCAGAGACTGGGTTTGAACAGAGCTCCTTATTCCAGTGCCTGAACATTGTCCATTATTCTACAAGGAGCTCATGCGAGAAACTGGTGTTTTTAAATATGAGACCATTTATGGAAAAGTCTGACAAACTGCTGTTAGGTCCTGACCTTTGAAAAGACACCAAGAGTGAATAATCCTAAAAGCTTACAGCTTGGACATGCAGGAATCTATGTGATTTTGAAATGTTTCCTCAGTCCACTACTGCTTAGATTCTGAGGAAATCAGAATATTCTACCCTCTTAAACCGCCTAAATTTTCCTATTTCCAGTTATCTGGCTTAGAATTCCTGTCACTTTCAAGAAAACGGGAAGTTTATGTCATCTCATGTATCAATTTCGGAAAATGTTCCAACCTCCTAAATCTAGATAAATGGTGATAAGATGTGAGAATCTGAGGGCTAGATCAAGGTTTTCCAATCTTTTTAATGAAACAGCTCTCTGTCTATTCATGCCCACAACCTACATATTAATTATGAGAAACCACCCACGAACAGGGAAAAAAATGATACCAATACTCAGGTCCACTTTGGCTGACCCCAAAGTATATTTGCATATGTATGCCTTCAAGCTATCCTCTGTCTCTTTCCACCAAGGTTAATACTGTTATTTGGCCAAGAATTGTTAAAGATGAAATGGGGAAACACAGATTTTCAACCACATGAAGGAAATCTTTGAAACAAACTTATGTTGGTTGGCTAACACTGGATGATTTGATATGAAATATATGTTTAATCTTTATAATTACCTAGAGAGATGGGTGTAATTATCCCTATTTCACAAATGAGAAGACTGAAACTCAGCAAGGTAAAATAACACACCCAAGATCACACA
This sequence comes from Manis javanica, assembly GCF_040802235.1. Classification (NCBI taxonomy): domain Eukaryota; kingdom Metazoa; phylum Chordata; class Mammalia; order Pholidota; family Manidae; genus Manis; species Manis javanica. The sequence goes on from NC_133159.1 coordinate 72,013,574, forward strand.
GCTAAAAAATGATGGAGTTGGGATCCAAATGCTCTGTCTTCCTTTAGAGTCTGTGCTGTTAATGATTCTACTACCCTCTTCTCAAATCTATTTTTTATATGATAGTAAGATGTAGATGAAGTCCAATATAATACATCACCATATTACACTCACAGGGAACCAGTAAATGTGACAGAGGCAAAGAATGATCCAGGCCTCCTATTGGTTTTCATTTCCTCCCTTCTCTCTGGAATTACTCTTAATTAAATTCTTAGTCACAGCTATCTACGTACACGTTTAACACATTGTGTCTTAAAAACAACAACAGTTCAAACATTTGATTGTTTTGAAGAAAACACCTACAACAGAGGAAGGGTATTCTGAGATCGATCTGGGTGACAGGTTTCTCCCAGACCGGCATGAGGCAGACTTGTTCATCATGTACACAGGAAACAAGCAACTGTCTCTAAACTTGTCTTCCATCAATTCTTGTGGTTCTAGACCACTGACCAAGGCCAGAAAGTTGATCACTTCTAGAATGCACATACCCACAACAGCATGCAATCCTGGTATCTGGTAATTTCTGTAATGGTTTAGGCAAGTTGAGAGAATGCTGAAGAATGGAGAAGCACAATACTTAAATTAGTCACGGTGAAACTGGTTGATGGCAGGTACTGCTCTGTTTGGGCCATGTGGTTCCATCTTTGTACAAGGTACTTAGTTTAAGTAATTATTTGAATATTTTGATAGGTTTATCCATACACATCTACAAATGTGGGGCTGAACATGGCAAAATAAATACTCATACTATTGATAAGAAGGTTAAGTCTCATAAACGTAACACCAATAAGATGAAGACAGAACACAGTGGCCAAGTCAAAAGGCAGAGAAACCTTTGCCTCCATTGGATGACGGCAGGACTTCAGCCAGTACTCCATGTGTCTGGTGGTGCAGGGAAAGAATTAAATTAATGAGCATAAACAAAATGTTAGAAATATGTGATTAAAGGCTATCTCTAAAATAAGATTTATTTAGGGGTTTTATAGCATTTTTTATTTCTTTCATGTTGGGATACTGTTTACAGTAGGTAATTCTTTGAGTTTTGTAGATTTATTTTTATTTTCAGGAATGTGTTATATACAGATGTGTACAGAGTACTGCCTGTGCCTAGTGGTTTTGTCTCCATACCCATTTGTTTAAGCTAAATAAGAAATTGGATGTCCAAGTGATGAAGGGTACAGAATAAGCATAAGAAAACTAAAACAACTTCAGATCCAGGAGCTGGGGCAAGTGTCCAGACTTCTACATGGCGAAGAGCCCATGTCATGCACCGCAAACCAACACCCGGGGGGAATGGGCACACACAGGCAGCACTGCTTGACAGACAGAAAGGCTTCAGGGGTGCTGTCTGCTTTCAGATGTTGGGGCGAGAAGAAACTAGACACATGAATTGCATTGAAATTCCCATTCTAAAGAACAGCTAAATAAATGACCCCAGAGCACAATGTCCTACACCTAGTCCCAAGAATTTCTTAGGCTGGGATGTACGTCTGCCAAGAAATACCTATTCTGTTTCCAGTTGGCAGTCATGGATTTTTTCCTCACTCAGACACCCAGAAGTCCTCTTTTAGGTGTGGTTTTATCCACCACCTTACCTATCTTAATCAGACTGCCTTTCCTTGAACTGAACAAAATGGAGAGGAAATTTTTTCCACCCACTCATCAGGGACTACAAGACTCAACTCAGGTCCTGCAAGCCTCAGGATGGAACACGAAGTCTTTTAACTACCTGGGCACAGTAGCTGACTGTCAGGAAACTGCCTGTGGCCTCCGCACATTGCCACACTATTTACACAGTTGATGAAAGTCTGCCCTGTTGGAGGAATTTGGCTCTAGAGGAATCCCTTTAAAATTCCCAAAGAGTCCATTCACCCTGTCACACCCGCACAGATGCCTGTGGAGATAGGAACAGTGGGGTTCATTTTCTAACTTCCTCTGTACACACTATAGTTCTACACATTTATTTAAAAGGGGTGGTAGGGTGTCGGGGAAGAGCTGGGGGAGCTACAAAACCTAACATTATATGAGATATTTTCAACAAATATTTTAAGTAAAGTCAACAATCACCTTCCCCTGCCACTCAAACATTCCTCTGCTTCCTTCAGCAGCCTAAACTCTGCCCTTCACGCTCACAGGCATGAAGTAGAGCTGGGAGGTGACTCCCAGTGGAAAATAAACCTTTCCAAGGCAGAGAAGGAAGAGCAAAAACTGAACCAACCCTCAAAGCAGAGAGGAGAGAAGCAGCAGAGGCCTGAACAGTCTTCTCGTTTAATAACTTAGAGCCTTGCTGTTAGCAAGAGAAAGAAAACGTCAGACACATGATTTTAGCATGACAAGAAGACGCAGCAGAGGTGATGGGTTGGAGGGAGTAATTTCCTGAAGCCCTTCTTGCTCTTTTAAAGATAAGGATCAATTTTTATTCTGCCGATTATCAAAATGTTAGAAATGACAGTAAGCTATTAATTTCTCCCACTCTCACTACTAACAGCAGCTGCAGTGGCAGCCCAATCCTGCCCCAGGTGGGGCCTTTCCTTGCTGTGAATGACCTCTTTCACTGGGAAAATTGGTCAGGAAACAGCTCTCCATTTGGGAAGGGTGTATATGAGATGTAAGTGTATGCCCAAAATGTTCCCTTTCTCAATTTCCTTCCCTTACTGCAAATTTTCTCCTAACCTAAATAATGACTCTTCCTACATTACTCAGAAAAACAAAAACAAAAAACCTCTATCTAAATCATCTCAACCTAAAAAAGAAGGAAGGGAAGAGGTAATTGATCCTCCCACATATGTCCCACTTCTTTGCTTTGAGGAGCCAAAGTATAGTCTCAAAGTTAAGGGCTTAGGTTTTGGTGCCAAAGTCTCTTGAATTTGACTCTTAACATTGCTAAATGACTGCTGAACTTCTGAGCTATTACTTTCCTCTCAATTTCCTTATTTGTATCAGTTTCCATATTCGTAAAATGGGAACAATGGTAGTTCCTGACTTCAGGGGTGGTTGTGAAAATTAAACATAACACATCTTGAATATTATCAGAAACAAAGTAAATGCTCAGTGAAAATGAACAATTACTACTACGGGCTTTTCCACCTCTGAATGGTCAGACTCAAGCAGACCATGCAAGGAAAGAGGGCAAACACCACTGATTAGAGAGAGAAAAAATATCACAGGTAGGAGAGCTCTTAGCTCTTAGTGGGGCAGGAGCGAATGAAATCAGTGTAGCCAACCTTTCATTAAAAGTCTGGAGGTTATTTATAGTCTACTAATTTACATATAAGAGGTAGGGAGAAAACCCTCTTTCTGTGTATATGAAAATAGGCAGAGCTTAATTTGAGAAATTAAGGAGAATTTAAAGCAATTTAAAAATGACTGCAGAATTAAAAAAAGAAAAGGTTAATGAATAAGGAGCAAACTAACTTCACATTCAGCTGCTCTCCATATTAATGCTGGTATATGGGGACAGAAATAACCTCACATTATACGCTTTCGGGGATTCGGGGAGGGAGATGCTCTAACAGTTACCATGTGCTCTGGGGATTGAGTTAGACTCATAGTGTAACTCCACTCCTGCCATTGCCCATCTCAGAAGGCCCAGCCTTAAACCATTTCTCATCTCCTCAAAAGAAAAATTTAGTCTTAAGATTAAGAGAAAAGAGGCCAGAGTAGGGAATTGGTGGCACAACCACTTACTAGAAAGTGGTAGTAAGTTACAGGACCTGACTGAGCATCAGTTTCCCCATCTGGAAAATGGAGCTACTAATAGTATCTATATCAGAGGGCTGTAAACATTCAGTGTAAAAATGCACACTGTAAACAAGTGACAGCAGGCAGAGCCTAATCCAATTGTTCGTTTTACAGATTACTCATTCAGATGTGGAGAAGTTAAGATCTAGCCTGAAGTCACACAGTGAGTTCAAAGCCTGGATTAGAACCTAAATCCTGATTCTTAATTTAGTGTTTTTGCACTAACCATGCTTCCACTTCCATGGAGCTTTGCAAATATTTTCTCACATTAATTTTGCTCTTTTCTGAACATCAGCTGCATTTTCAACCAGTACCATCCAAAGAGGACTTGGATAATCTCAAATGATTAATCTGTTCCCTCAGCTACATTAGAGGTTTCTTGAAGTGACAGCAGAGGTTTCAAATGTCTTCTGTCTATCCAAAGGTGTCTACTCAAATGCTGGGCACATAATACTGTTCATTGATTGAAAGGGTGGTTTCTTTACTCTGACTAAACTTATTTACTGTGAGGAAGATGCCAGCCAGCTATTCAGGTCTGCAGAAGACTAGGTCAGAGGAAATGGGTTTTGAACATTCTCAAAGAGACCCATAAAAAAATTTGACTGCAAGGGAATTTAAACATAGGAGTAATGGAACAAAGAAAGCTGAGGGATGTCTCCTCATATAAATATCTTTTTAAATAGGCATTCTATTTTTTGACAACTAGGTTAACACAGGCCATTGGTTCCTAACAAGTAATCCCTAAATGTTGCAGAGTTACTGCAAAGGATCTGCAAATTGGTTTGCACATCAAACATTATATAAAGAATAAATAATGTCTTGCACTTATATATCACTTTTCCTTCTCAAATGCATGTGCAGTCAATTTTGATGTAATAAAATACAAATTATCTAAAAGCATGTGGATTTGGTTGTAACTTTTGTCTGTTATATATTTTTTTAATCAGTCAATAGAACAGTGGCTAGCATTTGTTGAGCATTTACAGTGTGGTATGCACTGTGCTCACTGTGTTACAGAGTGTGCTTATTATGTATTCACACCGAGAAAATGAGTACAATTGTCACCCCCATTTTACACATAAGAAGCTGAGATTTGTGGAGTTTTAAGTAACTCACTCTTTGATTTTACTGGTGGTAAATAATGGATCTGGAATTTGACTCCAGAGTTTGTGGTATTACCCATTGTTTCACCACTTCCCCATGGATAGGTGCAAAACATTTTACCTATTTTCATCCATGTATGTGTGTAAGAGGTGAGTGTTTATCCATGATGTTTGATGTTTAAAAAATATTCTCATATCTGCCATGGTTAGTAACAGCACAAACTGTAGGTTTAAAGTGGCTCTAGAATAATGAGCTCTGCGACTTTTAGGAAAGCCAGGTACTTAGAACTAAGAGATTCAACTAGTTGATTTCTAGAAATCTGCTGCAAGTCAGAAACGCTATCATTCTATAATTCAGATCAGCATTTCCCAAAATAGATTCTACTGAAATCTGGTCTCAAGGGATACTCCACAGCAAAAGTTTTCCATGGTCAAACAAGTTTGAGAAACACTATAAACTAAAAGAATCACCATGGACAAAAGAGAATATCCTCCTCTGGAAATTCATAATCACACATTCACATATTAAAAGCTCGGACAAGTCCTGCAGAACACTGGATTACACAAAATTTAATACCATCTTTTTGTAAGACTTCTCAACAAGATAACCTTTTCCATTTTGTGTAACCCAGAGTACTCTAAAAATATTTGGGCATCAAATCCTTTCTGTATATCTGTTTCATGGAACTAGTTTCACAGAACATTCATAGGTTATAACCTAACTTTGTCAATTAAAGCATTTATGTATTAATGTGGTAGGTAGGCTATGAAAAGTGACCTTTTTGAGTCTTCCAAAAACTGTCCTTCTATAGTGGTACTGGCTTCCAGAAAGCTCTTTACTCTAAAGGTATATTTATCTCAGGACTATACAGACCTGTTTTGTTTCTTTTCAAGCATGGAATAAAATTTTTATAACAGGGATACTCTGAAGTTATGTTCTTCTGTTCTTCAAACCCATTCTAGACTAACAATTCTCAAACTTCACCATCCTCAGAATCACTTGTTAAAGACTTGTTAAAACAAGGATTACTGAGCCCACCCTGGAATTTCTCATCCAGCAGATCTGAAAAGAGGCCTGAGAATTTACATGACTAACAAATTCCCAGGTGCTGCTAACGTTGCATGACTGGGGACTTGTACTACTCATCTGGACCTCTTACATTTGATTTAAATCATGAAGTAGAACATGGAAGATGTTTGGTCTCTGCTTCAGTCATCAAGGGCTTTCTTTGGACCTTAAATTTTTGCTTTACAAAAGTTTCAAAAGCTTCAAGAATCAAAGATGAAGAAAGGAGTTAGAATACAGAGTATCTCTGATCAAGCTGTAACTGAAGATATTCAATATTAACCTATTTAAGAGCTAAATCTCATTTAACGATATGGATTAAATTTTAGCAGAGTGAACTTACTCTTGTCTCCTTTGAGGAATGAGTAAGCAATATTTTGAAAATGTAGACAAATTTTCCATCACTGACACTGGCTGGGGCTCCATTCATTGGAATCTGAAAACCTTTAGTTCTAGACCTTTTTTTTCTGTAATAGAAATGTTACAATGCTACAGAAGTTATAGAGTCAAGGGGCCCTTTAAAATAATGGTGATTATTAATGAACCTACAGAATCACAAAATTGGCACCATCTGGTATAATAATAGATGTGTTAATGGGAAATTGCAAGTCAAATTATCATCAATTAGATCCAAGTTACACATTTACATATTCTAATTTTAGATTTGCCCAACTGATACTGTTTCTACTTCTTCAGTTTGAAGTTTCTCGCCTTTTGTCCTCCCAGCCTTCTGACCTGTCAAGGAAGAAAGAACAAAAACTAATCTTTATTGAGCATCTTCTAAAGGCTACATCATTTCATCTACATCAGATCTCTGATGAAGGATTGATCTCAGAAAAGCTGAGACCTAGAGAGATTCTAACCACATGAATAAGTGGCAGCAGGAGGATATGCCAGGCATGACCAGTTCAAAGTCCTCTGTCATTTCACCCCATTTCACCACTCTGTTTCCAGTCCTTAGTGACTATAGGGGGGAGTTTTTTGGTGTGGAGATGAATTACACATAATCTATAAACTTCAAAATTATCTTTTTGCTTATGTGTCACCTTAGAGCTGAAAACATCTGAAACTGAAATTCAGTAAGAGAGGCAGAGTGGGTGCTAACTAATGGGTAAAATTAAATCCAAACGTTTTACCCAGAGGATGCAAAATGTTACACCTTTACAGACTGTTGTTTAATAAATCTAGGAAACAACCCAAAGGTGTATCAAGATAGATACAATGAAAAGATTCTCCATGAGCACATTTGCGTCAATCTGAGGTTTAGGAAGCCACATGCAGTGTTAGTATATCTGCTGTAGCTGTAGTGAAAACACCACCACCATGTAATCATGAGCATTGTGGCAGTTATATGAAGCAGTTCATGGTACAGTTATTGGTTAAAGGGAAAACATCCCATCTAGCCAGGCTCTGAAACCCTGGGCAAACGAAGTTCTCCCAAGACAGCCAAGCTCTGCCCACAGAGCGTTTTTTAGGGCTTAATGCATGTGTAAACTGGGTTCCCCACTGTTATCCACACTGTGTCAGGAAGGAGTTTATGAATATGTGACCTTAGGTTTTAAAAGGAGACCACAGAAGTGGACAATGACCTGAACAACCCATGAATGTCAGTCTTTCAGGGAAGAGCATGTTACTGATGAATCCAGGACAGCTCTGCAGCTCTGAAATCAGGCAAAAACTTGTCAGTGTTCACAGTTACTGGGGTGTGAGAGACATGGCTATTGAGCTGCTCATGATACCTCTGGGAAGCTGTTTGTTAGAAATAAACAAGATTTGTGAGTAGATCTCTACTATTCTATAATCTGCTCATTTTCAATGGTTGATTTTCCAGATTATTTCAATAACATTATTTTAATAGAAACCAATCTTCTTAGAAGACTTGAACACCACTGTTCTGCATAGAATGGTACCAACTGCTTGCTCATTTAGAGTGTCAGGATTTCTAGATCAGAGAGACCAACATTTTTAATACTTGCATTAACAACAGTTATATGAAATTCCTACTTTCTTTCCTTTCTTCCTTCCTGTAACAGTTACCAACATAATTGTATGAGAGATACTAGTGATACAAAGATGAAAAGACATGGTCTGTTTCCTCAAGGGGCTCAATCTAATCTACAAAATAAACATGAAATACACATGACACTGTAATGGGACAGATGCTATAACAGAAGACATAGCATAGTGGGAGACCAAACATAGTAACCTGGTATATTACATGTCACAGAGGTCATATTTCCATTGGATATTAACTGATAGCTAGGAATTTGCCTGCTAGAGAAGAAGGTGATAGAAAGACTTCCTTAGGCAGAAAGAATGTGGCCACATGCAAAAATGTGGCAATGTGGCAGGGCACAGCATGTCAGGGAATGGTGAGGATCTGTGAGGTTGCAGCAAAGAGTTTGAGGGAATGATGGAAGAAACAGCAGAAGGTCTAGATCTTAGCTAGGGCAAGGGTTAGGGATAGACATGGGAAATTGAAGGCCAGATTCCAGGGCTGCTGAGGCACAGATTCACTGGCATGGTGGAGAGTGGGTGGGAAGAAATCTCAAGGGGATGATCAGTCCTACCATGTATCTAATCCAAACACAGCTAGTCAAGTCTTTGCTGAAGGAAGCCTCATGATGAACTGTGCCATTAAGCCATCATTTCTGGAGAAAGAGTCACTGTTATCACATCTCTTAAAGATCAGGAGAGAAAGTAAGTCCTCTTCTTTCCTTTCAGAAGGATACTATATTACTCCCTCCATACACTGTCCATCTTTTTTCCCCAAGTCTCACCTCTCCTGTGCATCGTCCACACTGCTGCCAGAGTTGTCTTCCCAAAACACAGCTTATTGGCTTCTCAGTGGCTATAGAGAGTCTGAAGCTCAAGTACTTTAGCAGTCAGCTTTTCCTCATACAACATACCTTTCTATGCTTCTGTGCTTTTGCTCATGAAGGAATGACATGCCTTTCTGCCCTATTCTCAATCTGTCAAAATTCTGTTTGTCCATCCAAGTCTAGCATAATGGTCACCTCCTCAATGAAGCTTCCTTTAATTCTTCTCATCAAGATAATTCTTTCTCTTTGACCTGTATCATCTTTCTGGTTCCAACTAAGCACTTACTTACTCTGTCTTGCCTTTAAGGTGGTCTTTGGGAAGGTGTTCGGGAATGGGTATCTTGACTAGGGAGGAGGAAAAGAAGATTTTTGATTTCTAAAGCAGCTTTATTCTACTGGGAGAAGAGATCAGAATCATTTCTCTATTTTCAGAAGACCTTTAATGTTCTTATTCAAGGAATATTTTTGAAGCTGTAATTCAGAGGCTGTACTTTAAGCTAGACTTTTTGTGTGTGTGAGAGTAAGATTTTTTTTGTGATTTTTCAAGTGGTTGGAAATTTTGTTGGCTAAATATCTTATTTTCATTAAATCAACAATAAATTATATAATGTTCAGGATTATAACTGTATATTTCTCATATGAATATTAGGATTCCCAGTCTCTTGGAGAAATCTCAACTTTGTCACAGTTTTTAGACTAAAGTCAGAGATTTGTTAACTATACCATAACTAAAATGTTCAACAAAAGGGCCTTTCACTCATGGATTCAGGCTAAGAAAGTCTTGAATCAAAACAAATGGAGAAACTGGCTTTAGGGCCAGACGGAATCAATTGTTTTTGCTCCGTTTTGGCTTGGGGAGCCTGCTGAACACTGATCGCTCAGCAAGGGCTAGGACTAGCACACTGCCAGTCATGATTAGTCACTGCAGGACCCCAAGCTGATGACCTGAGTCAGGACACCTTTGTTTTCAGATGCATTTCTCAATATCTTGACTAATGGCAATGCATTTTAATAGTTGATTAGTAGGCTAATACATGTTAATTAACACATACATCATTATTTAAATATTCAAGAGGGACTGCTAAATTATCTTTTCACTGATATTATGACATTATGCTATTATGATATTATGCTCAGTTACACAGCCATTTCAAGTTAAATTTTAAAAATCAGTCAAGGCATTTTTCAATGGTTTATCTGTCTTCTTGCACTGTAAGTTCCTTGAGGGCAGGATCTGGGTATGACTCATGTTTGAATGCTTCTTGGTACCTGGCACAGTGCCTAGTACACTGGAGTGAAGTAAGTAGTTTTGGTATGAACGAAAAGAAGCCTTTTTGAATATGAAAGGGTGGATTCCACTTGAACACGTAGACTGGTTCTCTGACAACTATGTGATTTAAAAAGAACATTTGTACAACTCTGTATAGTTTTTAGGCACTTTCCACCTGTATATTTGCTCTAAGCCAAGTGTCAATAAGCCTATTTTACTGTTGAGAAAATTGATTTTTTGAGAGATTATGGGAGTTATCCATGATTTTCTGACTCTAGTTTATGGAATTAGAAAACGAAACCATACACACACACACACACACACACACACACACACACACACAATCATCTGCCAAAATTCATTCAAGAAGCCTGTGTCTTTAACATGTCTTAATATACCCTCCTCATTATTGTCAAAGCTATAAGTACAGGGAGAGGGCATTGCACAGCATAACTAAAATGCCAGTTTTTTCAAATGCAGCCTGGTATGTTCATACCCCATTCCCACAGAACACACCAAGTGGCTATAGGAATCTAAAGTGGTTGAAACTGCTGACCCTATTTGTAATTTATGCACCTAAAATTCAGTGCTTGGATTTGCAAACATGTAATCATGAGGTGCAATGTAGAGAGACAATAAGGAAATCACCTTTAGCTTGTAAAAACTAAAGTTTTGGTTCCGAAGAAGGCTGCAATTAAGTATTCTTGATCAAAAATGTTTAAACTTTCCTTGCAATACTGGGTATCTTCCAGGAAGGTAAAATTCTCCATAATTTTAGTTATTTTGACATGTTATTTAGCATTATATAAATACACTTCTCATCAAAATGATTTAAAGGCAGTCAGCACCCAGGACAGAAAAATGTGCTCACCATCCTCCCAACCCCTGCAGTTCGAACAGAAGGCATGAGCCAGCTGGGGAGTGTTGCCTCCTCCTTCTGTGAATCAAAGCCAAAAAAGCTTCCTCACTGCTGCTGGTTCTTTGATCTCTGGCTCTCTATTTTTAGATCTCTTCTCTCCGACATCCTCTGTCCCCATTGCCATGACCTTTTGTGACATGTTTCTCCTGGTGGTTATTTTGGGATCATATCCCTTTCCCAAAGTATTACTACAGCTAGAATTAATGTATGAGTCGGTCAGTACAAGTCCTTGCTTGAAAAAGTACCCAAATCACATGTTCCCACAGGAGAGTGAGAGCTAGTGTACAAAGGACAGATACATCACCCATATTTTTAGTCATCAAAGCATTCTGGAAAGACTACTTAATGTAGTAGATATCACAGCCTCACAAGACAGTATTATCTAGATGCAGAATCTAGGCATGTGGATTTAGAAAATGTGTCCAGCTCAGTTGTGTGTGTGTGTGTGTGTGTGTGTGTGTGTGTGTGTGTGTGTGTGTGTGTTATTTGAGGGATAAGAAAAAGGAGACAACCATGAAAGATGATATAGGATTTATTACTTAAGGTTTCTTTTTCAGACTTTGCCCCTCTGTAAGTCTACAAACCATATATGAGTTGGTATCTACAATGAGGGAAGGGCAAAGAGATCAAACATGTTTTGACTGTTCAGTATCCTCTAGAAAAATATTTCTAAGTGGAATTCTTAAAAGGAGAACAAAAGTTTCCACACCAGCAATAAGAATGAGATCCAGGGGAAAATCCCTCCTCAGGGAAGACAGAGACTATCTTTTGTGCTCATCGCTGTCTCTTCTGTGTCAAGTAGTGTTAAATAAAGAGCTACATTAATGAGATCATTTGATATAACAATAACAGCTAACCTTTATTGAGCATTTAGTATAGGGCTTTGTGACTAGCACTGTTCTACAAGATCTGCATAAATGAACCACTGAATACTTACAATGAACCATGAGATATGTGCTTGAATTGTTTCCATCTGAGAGACGAAAAGTCCTGAAGGGTGGAAAGGCTAGATATCTTGTACTAGTTTAAACAGTTCTTAAATGAGAGAACCAGAATTCAATACCAGGTGTTTTTGGATCTAGAGCTTATGCTTGGAGAGTGAAGAAATGGGTTTTCTGCCTCTGGTATGAAAAAAGAGCTAAATTTTGCTCAGTATTATGGACTGGATTGCATCCCCTCAAAATTCATATGTTGAAGTCCTAGCTCCCAGTTACATCATAATGTAACTGTATTAAGAAATATGGTCTTTAAGAGATAGTTACATTAAAATGGGGTCATGTGGGCCCTAATCCAATATGTCTGATGTCCTTATAAGAAGAAGAAATTTGGACATGGACATGTACAGAGGGGAGAACATATGAAGAGACACAGGAGGAAGGTGGTCATCTGTAAGACAAGGAAAGATGCTTCAGAAGAAATCAATTGTCAACACATAGATCTTGGACTTCTAGCCTCCAGAATTGTAGAAGAATACATTTCTGTTGTTTAAGTCACCTAATCTGTGATCTTTTGTCATGGTAGTTCTAGCAAACTAACATACTTGATGTCAAAGTATAACATGGAAGCCAAGAAAAATGCATTTTGCTCAGATTAGTCAAAACAAATAAAACCAATCCAAAGCAGAGAGTTACTTCCTTTCCATACACATAGGTTGACCAGTTTTGCAATTTTTTGAAAGTTCCCAATTAGGTAGGAGGTACCATCAGGACTTCTCGTTTGATAGCTCAGAAGGCTCCATTCTCAGAGGATCCCTGATGAATATAAAGACTGAAAAATGTGACTACAGTTACTGTTCATGGGGAGTACATGGTTTCTATATCTGTAGATTATTGTGCCTTCAGTTATTTCCATGTTCTGAGTAAAACCCTTTCTTTCTATGCACTCATTTATCAGGTACCTCATTTTAAGGTAGTTTTTAGTATGAAAGTTATACTATAAAGAAAATAATGAGAATATAAAATTCACTCATAATCTTATTATCTATGGATAAATGTCATTAACAAATAATATATATGATCTTTATATAAAATGAGATCTTGATGTATATAGAATTTTTGTTCTGCATTTGTTCAATTAACATTGTTTTGAGAACATTTTCTCCAAGTCATTAAATAGCTTTTAAAAATCATAATTCTAATGGCTACATGATATTCCTTCCAAGAGATTTATACTATAATTTATCAAACATAACAGTCAATGCTGGCAAGGATATTCTGAAGCAAGCACTCTCCTAAACTGTTGGTAGAAGTATAAAATGTTATGACCTTCTGAAAGGCTGTTTGACATTATATACGAACACTATTTTTTAAAAAGCATACTCATTGCTCTAGTAATGAAAGCCAAAAGAAAAGCATGTATGTGTAAACTGTCACTTTCACAGTGAAGCCACCCCTGACCATCTTCTTTTAAACTGTATTTCTGACTTTTGACTTTGACCAGTAGAGAGACCTCAGTGACATGTAGGTCATTCAGTAGAAGCACCAATAGAGTCACATCTCAATAGTAAGGCTGAACTATCTCTTGAGTGAAGGTTGCTCTAGGGCTGCCATAGAAAAAGGTAAGGTCTTCAATGGTCTTACATGATCCTCACGTAACTTTACTTGCCAAAATAAAGCACCAAATACTTAGAGAAAAACAAGTCCAGAAGCGCAACAGCATAATATTTATAATATTCACCATTCAATAAAAAGTTGCTAGACACACCAGAAACAGAAAAATGTGATCCAGAATAAGAAGAAAAAAATAATCAATACAAAGAATATAGAAATAGTGGAGATAATGATGCTAAAAGATAACATAAAAGAGCTATTGTCACTATGTACAAGTATTTAAAGTAAAAAAAATAATGAATAATGAGAAGTGGGAGGTATTTTTTAAAGAATCAGAATCAGAACTTCTAGGGATGAATAGTATATCTGAAATAAAAATTTCAATGGATGAGATTAATGGCAAATAATACACTACAGAAGAAAGATCAGTGAGTTTGAGGGTATAAAAATTTAGAATATACGCAAAATTAAGTACAGAGGGGAAAAAGACTTAAAAAAATAAAAAAGAACAGAGCTTTTGTTACTTGTGGAATAATAGCAAATGGTCTACTACATGTGAAGTTTATGTCCCGGAAGAAGAAGAGTCGAGGAACAAAAAATGTGAAGAAATTATAGTGAAAAATTTCCCAAATTTGACAAAAACCATAAACCCACATATCCAAGACTCTTGGTGAATCCCAAGCAGGATAAAAACAAAAAACAACACTAAGGCATATGATTAGCAAATTGCTTAAAACTGATGATAAATCAAAAATATTAAAAGCAGCTAGAGGAGACTTATTACCTACAGAAAAACAAATATAAGTATGACAGCTGATGACTTCTTTTCAGAAACATGCAAATCAAAAGACAATGGAACATCTTTTAAAGTGCTGAAAGGGGGAAGCTTAACCTATAATTTCAAATACAGAGAAAAATATTTTTCAAAAATTAAGGCAAAATAAAAACTATTTTAGATTACCAAAAGCAGAAAGCACTTATTCATCAGCAGACCTGAATTTCTTATGTTCAAGGAAGTTTCTCCAGCAAAAGGAAAGTCATATCAGATAGAAATTTGGACCTACATAAAGGAAAAATGAGTGTCAGAAATGGTAAATATGTGACTAAACATTAAGTACTTGTTTCTCATTTTAAAATTTCTTTACAAGACGATTGTTTGAAGGAAAAGGAATTATGATTCATTGTAGAGTTTAAAACATATGTAGAAGTAAAATGTATGCTACAATAGCACAAAGGATCAAAGAGGGAAACTGGAAATGTACTGCCGTAAGGCTTTTATATTATCCATGAAATATTATAATATTATTTACAGAAAGTCTGTGATCATTTTAACAATATATATTGCAAACTCTAGAGCAATAATAAAAAAAAATTAAGAACACTAGGATGACTTTCAATTAGGACTATATGAAAAGAATAGAAAGAATAAGGCTTAACCCCCTTGAAGAATTGTTTATAAAAACTCTGTGAAGCTACTATCAAAAAGTGTGCTATCCAAGGTAAATCTTCACCTCTCAGTAATATTAATTTATAAACTTCAGTTATTTTTTCTATTGATTCTGTATCTTTCAGTGGAAAATAAGTTAATGAGCATCTTGAACATAAAATCAACAGAGATTTTAAAAAATACATATTCTTTGTGCAATAAAATCTATATTATACTATTCTATATTATTAAATATTACTTTGCTTTTCCTTACACAACTTTAACAAAAAGATAATGTGACTCCATTTCAGGGAATGCATTATGGTGGTTTATATATAAAGTTTAAGGCTTGACTGACTGGATTCCAATTTCAGCTTTACCAATTGTTAGACATGTGGCCTTGAGCACATTACTTAACATCTCTGTATTTTAGTTTTCTATAATGTAGGGATAATTATAACTGCTTTATAGAGTTGTTACAAGGATCAAATGACTTAATATTACTGAAAGCACTTAGAAAAATTTCAGGAAGATATTAAGTACTATAATGTGCCATTTAATATTATTCATGAAAACTAGCAAAATGTGGATAGAGACCTGAGATTCAAATGAGATAACAAATATAGGATATGTAAAGAAAACTACTTGAGTTACTCAAAGAAAACAAAATCCCTGATTTGAAAAGATATATGTACCCCTATGTTTATTGCTGCATTATTTACAATAGCCAAGATATGGAAGGAACCTAAGTGTCCATCAATAGATGAATGGATAAAGGTGTTACACATACACAATGGAATATTATTCAGCCATAAAAAAGAAAGCTTGTCATTTGCAACAACATGGATGGACCCAAGAGTGTGATGCTAAGTGAAATAAGCCAAGTGGAGAAAGTCAATACCATATGATTTTACTTTTTTGTGGAATATAAAAATAAATCAAAACAAAATGAACAAAACAGCAGCAGACTCAGAGTCACTGAGAAGTGACTGGTAGTTACCATGGGGAAGGAGTTGACATGGGTTGGTAGGGAGAGTGAGGGGGATAAACAAAAATTTTCAATTGTAATATAAATTGGTCACAGGGATAGTAATACAGCATGGAGAACATATTAATGATGCTGTAACGTTTTCCTATGTTGACAGATAGTAACCTCAGAGGTGGGGGTGAGGATTTTATAATATGGGTAACTATTGAACCACTGTTTTGCATATTTGAAACAAATGTAGGATTGTATACTAACAATACTTCAATTGAAAAAAAAAGAAAGAAAGAAAAAATACTTGAGACTCAGGAAGGCCAGTTTTAGTTCTACCCTGTCACTCTCTGTGTGGCTGTAGACATGATGCTGAACTTCTCTGGGCCTCCTTCAATCATTTGTTTGGTCCTTTCTTCCCCAATTCCTACTGTCATCTCTTGCACAGAAAATTTCTGAGAAGCTAATGAATTACACTATGTTAAGCACCAGGATATTTGTTCTTTTAAGGTTCTTATGGGGGAGGGAGCACATAAAAAGACAATTAAGATAATAAAACATATTAATTATAATGATGGAGATTTCAGAATTCCTTTCTAGTTCAGAAAACCTGTGGATTCATCGGTATGACTAAATACTTATCACCCAAAGGAAAGTCAATTTAGAATGTAGACTTTTATGACTCCTAATTTTGACAATGCTTCTGTCATTGGATGTTGGATGAGTAGGTGAGTAATTCCTTTCTGGTTTTCCTTTAAAAAGAAGTTAAACATGGAGTCAAGAGTCAGCCCATTTGACAGAGTTCCTTCTAATACCTCTAAATAATAACAATTTAATTGACTACACATTTTAATCCTTAGGTAACAAGCTACTTTTAAGATAGCATCACAGCCATTGATTACTAGAATTTCCCTCTAATCCTTAATAATCCTTCTGGTTCACGGCAAAAAAATACAGAACAGCTTTATTTTAAAAGGGAAAAAAACCACAAACCCAGCAAGTATGAGCCATTCTAAAGCAGTAATTTCATTGTATTAACAAATCATAATTAAGAAAAGATAAATATGCTGCTTAGAAACTTTACATAGCCACAAATAATTGAGAATATCTAAAAATAAACTAGTAATGCAGTATATTTAACAATTTACCACAAAGATCAGTCACCTTTAATCTATTTAAAATGCTATTTAATCAAGAAGAAGAAAAGTTTCTGTTATGAGCTGAATTGTGTCCCCCCAAAGATATGTTAAAATATATACCTGCTACCTATGAATGTGAGCTTATTTGGATGTGGGGTGTTTTCAGATTGCTATGGACTGAATGTTTGAATGTTTGTATCTTACCCGCAACTCATATGTTGAAGCCTGAATTCCCACATGATGATATTTGGAAATGGAGCCTTTGGCAGGTAATGAAGTAATTAGGGTGGAGCCTTCACGAATGGTGTTGGTGCCCTCATGAGAAGGATGAAAATTTTTATACTCTCTTCATGGTGAGGACCTAGTGAAAACAGTTATCTGCAAACCAGGAATAGTGCTCTAACCAGACACTGGAACCGTTGGTGCCTCGACCTTGGACTTCCCAGCCTCCAGAACTATAATAAATAAATGTTTGTTTTTTAAGCCACTTACTCTATGTTATCCATTTATATTAGCCCAAACTAAGACACAGATATAAATGAGTTAAGACAAGATCATACTTGATTGGTGTGGCCCTTAATCCAATTACTCGTGCCTCTATAAGTAAAGGAAATCTGGACACAGAGGCACAAGTACACAGGGGAGAAGGCTATGTGAAGACAGAAGCAGAGATTGGAGTGATGCATCTATGAGCCAAAGAATGCTGAGGATTACAGCCAACCACCAGAAGCTAACAGAGGAAAAGAAAGTTTCTTTCCTAGAGTCTTTGGAGGTGGGATAGCCTTACTGACACTTTGATTTTGAACTTGTAGTTTCTAATACTGTGAAAGAATATATTTCTGTTGTTTTAAGCCATCCAGTTTGTGCTACTTTGTTACAGCAGCCCTAGGGAACCAATAAAGTTTATTCAGCAAAATTCCAATTGCAAGACTTCCATTTTCAGCTAAAATGGAGAAACAATGATCTGATTTACCTTACTACCTGGAACAAATAATTAAACTATATAAAATATATGAAACAACATTTTGTAGCCACAGGACATCAAACAGTACAGGGTAGTGAATGCTTAAAGTTGAGAAAAGGAGATGAAACCCTCTTACCCCAGCTTACTGCTTGAAAAGAAAACCCCAAGCTGTGATGCAGGCAGTGGAACCCAGTCAGACCCAGCAGTCTCCCTGAGTTGCTAAGACAGCACTATGTATTTGGGGAAGCTGAAGTGTCTAAAGATAATAGGGCAGAGTACTGGACAGGGAAGTGGTGCACAGAGAAAAAGCCTTAGAGACCTGAAAAGTACAGACTGCATGTCTTCCACTAAGTACTGATCAGTGCATTCAGGTGGGGAAACTACTCAAGGATGGGGAAAGAATTGTCTAGAAGTAACAGAGGAAACAATTCTTTGAACACACATAGAACTGGGAATAGCTTGTGTTCCCACCAGCCAGAGTGAAAACTTCATAAATCATGACATACCAGGTGGAGTACTCAGAAAGGTTTTACCTTAACAAAAGACCCCGAATAGCCAAAGCAATCCTGAGAAGGAAGAATAAAGCAGGGGGGATCTTGCCTCCCAACTTCAAACTCTACTACAAAGCCACAGTAATCAACACAAATTGGTACTGGCACAAGAACAGACCAGTAAAAGGATAGAGAGTCCAGATATTAACCCAAACATATATGGTCAATTAATATATGATAAAGGAGCCATGGACATACAATGGGGAAATGACAGTCTCTTCAACAGCTGGCGTTGGCAAAACTGGACAGCTACATGTAAGAGAATGAAACTGGATCATTGTCTAACCCCATACACAAAAGTAAATTCAAAATGGATCAAAGACCTGAATGTAAGTCATGAAACCATAAAACTCTTAGAAAAAACATAGGCAAAAATCTCTTGGACATAAACATGAGTGACTTCTTCATGAACATATCTCCCCAGGCAAGGGAAACAAAAGCAAAAATGAACAAGTGGGACTATATCAAGCTGAAAATCTTCTGTACAGCAAAGGACACCACCAATAGAACAAAAAGGTATCCTACAATATGAGAGAATATATTCATAAATGACAGATCTGATAAAGGGTTGACATCCAAAATATATAAAGAGTTCATGCACCTCAACAAACAAAAATCAAATAATCCAATAAAAAAATGGTCAGAGCAGCTGAACAGACAGTTCTCCAAAGAAATTCAGATGGCCAACAGACACATGAAAAGATGCTCCACATCGCTAGTCATCAGAGAAATGCAAATTAAAACCACAATGAGATATCACCTCATACCAGTAAGGATCACCACCATCCAAAAGACAAACAACAACAAATGTTGGCGAGGTTGTGGAGAAAGAGGAACCCTCCTACACTGCTGGTGGGAATGTAAATTAGTTCAACCATTGTGGAAAGCAGTATGGAGGTTCCTCAAAAAGCTCCAAATAGAAATACCATTTGACCCAGGAATTCCACTCCTAGGAATTTACCCTAAGAATGCAGCAGCCCAGTTTGAAGAAGACATATGCACCCCTATGTTTATTGCAGCACTATTTACAATAGCCAAGAATTGGAAGCAACTTAAGTGTCCAATGGAATATTGTTCAGCCATAAGAAGAAAACAAATCCTACCATTTGCAACAACATGGATGGAGCTAGAGGGTATTATGCTCAGTGAAATAAGCCAGGTGGAGAAAGACAAGCATCAAATGATTTCACTCATCTGTGGAGCATAAGAACAAAGAAAAAACTGAAGGAGCAAAACAGCAGCAGACTCACAGAACCCAAGAATGGACTAATAGTTACCAAAGAGAAAGGGACTGGGGAGGATCGGTGGGAAGGGAGGGATAAGGGTGGGGGGAGAAAGAGGGCATTATGAATAGCATGTATAATGAGGGGTGGGCATGGGGAGGGCTGTACAACACGGAGAAGACAAATAGTGACTCTATAGCATCTTACTACGCTGATGGACAGAGACTGTATGGGGTATGTGGAGGGGACTTGGTGATATGCGGTGTCTAGTGAACATAATGTTCCTCATGTAATTGTAGATTAATGATACCAAAATAAAAAAAAAAGAAAGAAAGGTTTTACCTTAGTAGTAGGGACATGTTAGTCCTAGACTAAATATTGCTCTGGTTTCTAACAAAGCTTAAAAAAAATACTTGAAAGGATTAAACTGTTTACAAGTATCTTAACTTTATGTCCCAGAACAAAATCTAAGAATATTTTTAGGAATATAAATATATTTGGCACCCAACAAGGTATAATTGGTACAGTGTTTGGTACAAGATACAATGTTTGACATCCAATCAATAACTACCAGGCATTCAAACAAGCAGGAAAATGTGGTCTATACTGAGAAGTAAAATCAAGCAATAGAAACAGACTCAGAAATGACACATGATAAAATTCATAGAAAAGGATATTAGAATAATTATTATAACTATATTCCATATATTCAACAGGCCAGGTCATAGAAAGATTAAACATGCTACATAGCAACATGAAGAGCATTTTAAAAGACCCAAATATACATGGAAATTACAATGTCTGAGGTGAAAAATACAATAAATGTGATTAACAGATTATATAATATCTATTATAAAAGAAAAAATTAAGGAACTTGAAAGTATAGCATTAGAAATTATCCAAGTGAAACACACAGAGAAAAAAAAGACAAATTAAAATGAACAGAATTCCAATAAATTGGTAAAAATATCAAGTGACTCAATACATGTAAAAAGAGTCTCCAAAATACAGAGGTGAGACCAAGAAGTACTGGAAGAAATGACAGCTCATAACAGTTTTCAAATTTATTAAAAATTACAAAGTCATGGATCCAAGAACCCTAAGCACAAGAAACATGAAGAAAACTACAACAAGGCACATCACAATCAAATTGATTAAACTGGTGATGAAGAGAAAATTCTTAAAAGTATAAGGTTCTTATACCATATGTGAAACAATATAACATCACTTGAAGGTAGACTATGATAAAGTTAAATTGCATATTATAAACCCTAAAGCAATCACTGAAATAAAACAACAAAGTTATAGCTCATAAGCTAATAAAAGGAATGAAATAAAATTAAAAAAAAATTCGATCCAGGAAAGGAAGAAAAAGTGGAAAAGGGGAATAAAGATTAGATGGGACAAATAGAAGCCATAAGATGACAGATGAATCCTAACTTTATCAATAATCACACTAAGTATGAATGGTCTAAATATCTCAATTAAAAAGTAGAGACTATCACATTGGATAAACAAGCAAAACAAGAAACCCCTTTAAATATAGACACAAATACATTAAAAGTAATGGAGTGAAAAAATATAGTATGCCAACACTAATCAAAAGAAAGCTGGAGTAGGGAGTAGATTTCAGAGCAAAGACTATCATGAGGGGTAAAAAGAGTGTATTAGTCAAAGTTCCAGAAAAACAGAACCAATAAAGGTACTTATCATAAGGAATTGCCTCACATGAATATGGAGGCTAACATGTTCCAAGATGTGCAGCCAGCAAGCTGGAGACCCACGAGAGGCCATGATGCAGTTTCAGTTGAAAGCAGCAGGCTCAAGACCCAGGAAGAACAGATGTTTCAGTTCAAGTCCAAAGGGAGCAAAGAAAAACAATGTCTCAGCTAGAAGATACTCAGCAGGAGGGATTCTCTTACTCAGCCTTTTTGTTTTATTTAAGTCTTTAACTGTTTGGATTCTGCCCACCCACATTAGGGAGGGTGATCTGATTTATTCTGTTTACTGGTTTAAATGTTAATCTGATCTTAAAACACTCTTACAAATAAACCCAGAATAACATTTGACCAAATATCTGGGGCTCCATGGCTCAGTCAATTTGACACATAAAATTTATTATCACAGAGAGTCATTTCATAATTACAGAAGGGTCAATTTATCAAGAGGATGTAGCAATTCTAAATGTTTATATACCTAATAATAGATCACATCAAGCAAAAACTGACAGAAATAAAAGGAGAAATAGACAAATCCGTAATTGTAGTTGGAGATTTCAATACTCCTATGATAAATGTACTCCTATGTTTATATCAGCATTATTTACAATAGCCAAGATATGGAAGCTACCTAAGTATCCAATGATAGATGAATGGATAAAGAAGGTGGTGCATATATACAATGGAATATTACTCAGACGTAAAAAAAATGAAATATTGCCATCTGTGACAACTTAGATAGATCTAGAGGCTATATGCCAAGTGAAATAAGTCAGAGAAAGGCAAACATCATATTATTTCACTTATACGTGGAGTCTAACAAACAAAACAAATAAACAAACAAACAAAATAGAAATAGACTCATAAACACAAAAAACAGAATGGTGGTTGCCATAGAGAAGAGGGGTGGAAAGAGGGGTGAGATTGGTGTAAAGGGAAAAATTAGTGAGAATGTTTAATACCTTGATCTGGGTGATGGTTACATGAGTTTACCCATATGTCAAAATTCATCAAGCTGTACACTAAGATTTGTGCATTTTATTGTTTGTACCTCAATAAAAAAGAAAATATATTTTTAAAAAATTAAAAAGAAAGTTAGAAAGCCCTTTAAACTGAATAAAAATAAAAGCACAACATATCAAACTTTGTGGGGTGCAGTTGAAGTAGGACTAGAAGATCCATCTCACTAAATGCTTATAATAGAAAGAAGAAAAAAGATCTTAAATCAACCTCCACATTAAGAAGCTTGACAAGTTTGAGAAAACCAAACCTAAAGTAAACAAAAGAAAGGAAGTAACAAACAATGGTAGAATCAAATTAAATGATACTCTAAAATGCCTCCAAATGTACTAGAATCCTACAGCAGGTCCTCTTATCCAATATGCTCTCCCTTCTTGCCCAATTCTATTGTGATCAGCTGCCTAGGAAAAGGCTTCAAATAACTGAACTTACCTTTAAAACCAAATAACAGAAATCTTGAGATTCACCATGTACCACTGCAGGTAAGGCCAAGAATATAATTCACATGTCCATTAACTATCATTGGAGCACCAGAAGATGTGAGTTTACCTAAAAGGCTATAAACACCAGGAAGCCTAGATTGCTACCGAAGGAAGTGGAAAGGCATTCAAAACAAAAATACTCAATTCCTTATTAATGAAAGGTTGTTAGAGGACCCTAAGGCTTATACTGATAGAATGTCCTAAGCATAGTCAATTAAATCCAAGCAGAGAAAATACAACTTGTTCTTCCAAGCCTTGCAGAGGACGCATTGCAAGTTACAAGTGCAGCACCAACCAGTGCAGTGAGACCTCATCCCTAGCATGGGGCCCTGTTCACACAGTCATCCTGAAGCAGTTCATGCACACTGTACCTTTATGAAGGGACTTATTACACAGTATTTATACACACACATTACTTACACATGCTCACACTGCTCTAGACTGTGTTGAAGTCCTTAAAGTCAGTGACTACATCTTAGTCTTTGTATCCCCAAACCCTTGCATGGTGCAATCACTTAATAAATGTCCTTTTCAAGGCAAGTGCAAGATCGAAAGTATAGATAGTACTCAGTGTGATAGTCTAGACACTTAAAACAAGGTTTCAGATCCAAGACGGAACAAAAAACAGAGGCTTATTATCCCTTTTCTGAGTTTCATTAGATTTTTTAAACATTCCTAATTCAAAAGATTTTTAAACATTTTTTTTAGTGAATTTGTTTCCAGCCTTCAATGAGATTTTCGGTGGGTCAAGGTTTTATCTGAACGAATCTGCCCTTCCTTTCCCCACAATGTTCTGGAAGAAAGCAGAGATCCATTACTCACAAGTTGGCAAGGTTTTTAGTTCCTATATACTGACACCAAATTGTGTTCCAATAGAGACGCATTTACAAAGAATCAAAACCTGGATGCCTTGGCCCTAAGAGGTGGTTCATGTTTTGAGCTTTCCATCATGGTGCTAAATTGACTGACTTTGCTTCCAAATGATTAATGGCTAATAAGTAGAGAGGTGACTTCAAGTGGAAATTGTCTCAATTCTCACTTTATGTCACTTCAGAAGTCTTTCCTGGTTTGCTTTCACCCTCACCCTCATGCCCTACCTCCTTTCTTGGCCCTCAAAAGTCACAAGCCCTCGAAAATAGTGTTTGCAGGATGGCCCAGCTATTGAAGAAGGCCATTTCTGGTTACCTTTCCTGGGCTGAGACTTAAGAACTTCTCTATTCAAAAACAACAGAGTAATGACTTAGAAAATGTAAAAAGCCCAGAGAAAAGAAAAATGAGTAGAGTCCAAATTAGTCATGGTAACAATAAAAAATAATGAATCCACAGGAATGTTATAATTCATTATGTACTTCTCATTGCATCTCTCCCAGCCTCACCGCTCTGAAAACATGAACACATCTGCATGCACGCGTGCACACACACACACACACACACACACACACACACACCCCTTAGTGCATTTGTCTGACACTCTCTTCATGTAGTTTCCTAACTTCCAAGCTTCCATTCTCTTTATGACTACTTTCTCTCTTTTTCTTTTCTTGTATTCTCACCACCCAGCCTTTACAGAGCCTCTAGTACTCTAGAACAGGCTTTGGATGCCACTGCACTTCCCTGATGACTTTCAAACACAAAATCCCCAAACTATACTTCGTGACTTCTGATTAAACTGCGCATCCCTTGGGACCTGGTATCTGTTTCTAGAAAACAGAAATCACGTACACTGAAAACATTCTACAAAGTTCCTAGCAAGGAAGAAAATGTAAGTGCTGGCCTAATATCACCATGCTACTCTCTGAATATAATGACTATGATGATGATTCCTACATGATGGTAATGACCCCATTCACTTTCATTTGCACCTCCTTTTAGAACTGAGACTTACCAGTGGTTCAAAGACTTTAACACCTAGGATCTCAAAGTGTTAAGAAAAGGTGAAAAGGCTGGCTCTATGAAGGCAAGGTGGTAACAATGCAAGAAAATAGAAAAAGAGCAAACACTCAGAAAGGGAGGGGAAACTCAAGGAGTAAAGATGGTGCAGCAGAAATGCAGAAGGGCACAGGATTTAGAGACAGACAAGTCTGGGTTAGAACTCTTGCTTGGTCACATTGTAACTGCCTCATCTTGGGCAAGTTGCTTTACTTCTTTGAACCTCCCACTTCCTAAGCTTGGAAAGGTGTTAAAATGTTCATCTTAGAGGATTCTCTTGAACATTAAGTGAAATAATCTTTAAGGCATTTGGCTTGTGGCAGGTGTCCTATGTCAGTTATCTTTCCCCCATAAAGAAGTATCCGCAGTGACAGGAATTTCCAACAGCACCCAAAGGGTTGCTCCTGTCTGTAATCAATGCATTTTAAGAGGCTAATGTCCCACAAAGATGCACACATTCTCTGCAATTGCCAGCTTCAAAGGGAAAGTGTATATCAGTGCCCATGTATAACTGTGCCTGATCCCTCCTAGCCATCAAAATACATAACCTGCACAGAGATCTCACATCTTTAAAGGGTGGGACTCAAAGTAAGATGTCCTCTGTCTGTCCTCTTAAAGCAACTCGGCAGCCCTGCACCTACAGCACCTATTACTGTATTGCATAATTTGTTGAAGCCCCTACATCTTCTGTAGGCTGCAGGAGCCATAATGGAGTTGCAGGAGCCTAGCATGAAGACTGTCATATGTAGTATATTTCTAGGATTGAACTGAACCATATTTCTTCTGGATCTGCACTGTTTTAGTACGTATTCTACACTTTATAAGTCCCTAGCAGCATTTCCCAGAGCCCCAGAAATTTCAAACATTGAACACATATTCCCTTTGTCCTTTAAGAATGGACTGTTTAAATGATCAGAAGGTACAAACTTCCAGTTGAAAAATAAGAAAATCCTGGGGATTTAATGTAGTGTGGGACTGTAGTTAATAATACTGCATTTTATATTTGAAAGTTGCTAAGAGAGTAGATCTTTAAAGTTCTCTCCAGAAAATGATTATAACTATGTGTGGTGATGGGTGTTAACTAGACTTATTTGGTGATCAATTCCCAATAAACATATATATTGAATCATTATGTAGTACACCAGAAACTAAATAATAGATGTCAATTATACGCTTTTTAAAAAATTAAGAAAAAAGATAGAAATAACTAAAAAAATCTAATTGTTTAAAAAACTTTTCTTTCTTTAAAAGTTAACATCTAATCAAAGGAGAGAGGATAAAGATTTAAAAGAAATGCCTGGGACTAGCCTCAAATTGCTCTATGCTTTCTCTTTATTGTCATAACCTCAGACACTCCACCCCACTCCCACATCCCAAGCTCACACAGGGTGAGCTTGCTGGGCACCGACAGGGCTCCGCGCTTAGTAATGGAGGCCACTGTGAGGGTAACCAGTGGTCATGGGAGGTGGCAGGTCTGTCTGCCTCAGGTAACAAAATCAATAGTGATGACTAAGTTATAGTGGAAGTATCTCTCAGTCTTTGAGTTCCTCCTCTGCTCTGACACATCTCTTTTTCTTCAGAGGAAATAGGAGCAAGCTTAGGCATGGGTCTGTGAGGAGGGAGCCCTTTGATTGCTCACCTCTTTGATTACCAGACTCTCCTGAAGAAGTTGGGATCACAGTACTGAAAACACAAAAAAGCTCAAGACCCATTTAGAAATACATTTAAGTGACATTCACAGTCAGTTTTTAAGGGGAAGTCAAAAAATTGAGGGCAAGTTCCTAAACTTTAAGGCAGATTTCATGGCAAGGGAGAGTGATGACCATGTTCTCTCTCAAACAAATTGCCTTTGGAGATAGACATCTACTCCACCTTAGCAGCTCTGTGCCCTCCCACCGTTTACTAACTTTAAGCCTGTTTTCTCAGCTTTTAAATGGCAATAAATATTCTACAAGATTATAAACATTAGATGAGATTGCTAACTCATCTATATACAGTAACTGCTTAGTCTTTGGTAGGCAAAACGTAGGCCCCGTAGATACAATTATCCTCATGGCTGCCCATAGCAGAGGCCAAGTGTGCCTGGTGTTAATCCCTCAGGCACGGTGTTTTCTTTCTGGCTGATTCCTGGAAAACTTGAATGCATGACCCATGAGGCGGGGCACCCCATCATCTTATAGATGAAGAAACCGAAGGCAAAACCTCATAGGGTTCATCACTGCCATAGGCAAATTTGCAATTTATTGCAGGCAAAGCCATCTGAGTGATTTCTTAGATGGCCACTGGGGATTCAGTGCACCAGCATACTGGGCTGGATGGACCTTTTAAATCCCCTCCCCTATATAACATCTATCAAATGATTTTATAGCTAGAATTTACCTAGTCTAAAGAATACAGAATATTCTCTAGAGAATAAGGCAAGCTCATTATATGCTAATGGTAGTAAAAGTGAAGGTAATGGTGTGGCTTAGCAGTAGGAGTAATTATAATTTACTATGCACTTACTATGTGCCAAGCATCCTGCTAAGCATGAAAATGCCTTATATTTTATTTCACATAATCACCCCAACTGCTGGAATCCTTTTTTTACACTTTAGTCCTCAGACCTGCAGAAAGCTGGCACAAATAAATGGCTTCTACCTCTCTGTAGAATCTGTCTACTCATATATGGTGCCCATATCAAATCCTTTCTAAATTCTGAATGTGGTGTGTATGGTTTTAAGTGGGCCATTGAGAGACAGGTATCTCTGGAAATAAAACACAAAAGGTGGAGGTTAATTATTAATTGCTTCAATCTGAAGCCAACCCATTTGATAATGACTGACTTATAATTAATATTCTTCATATTGCTCAATCTTGTCTAGAGAATGGATTGCAGGGTGGAGTGGAAGAAGTGCCTTTCGATCTATTCCAAAGAAATGTATTTGTGTTATCACAAAACAAGCAGTTCTGTAAGATAAGGAGGTTAGAAATGTCTGGCTTCCTGTGGACAGGTGCCAGGTGGAGGAAATAAACAGATCTTGTTCCCACTGGATACAAGTATCCTAGAAAAAGTGTTTCCTATCATAGTGCCAAGGCACTTCAAGCTGCTTGCAGCATAAATTCAGTGGGAGAAGAAAGAGGGAGACTGAATAGTGTTTGGGGAGTAAGGCAGAAAATGAGAGAAAGACCCATTTCAATTTTGTTGATAAAGTATAAACTCCTACAACTGAGTCAAGTGGCAGGCTTGATTCCTAAATAAATGAAAGGCTAATCAACCTGACAGTTAATGGAGCCCAGGGTGTATTCCTGGTTATTTCATGAGTGACTGAGAATAACAGGATTAGGATTAGGACAGGTCCTTAGAGCCATTCAATCTGGAGATTACAACTGACAGTCCCCAAACATTGACTTCTTTGTTTTCCTAGGATAAATTTAGATGACATTTTACATTGTTTTTTTAACTGCCAACATTTAAAAATTAAAATATTTCACAGAAAAATCCAGATCTCTGGTATCTCTTTTAAAAATGAGAAAGCTTGCAAACACTGGATCTATATTTTCACCTACCAGTGCCCAAGGCCCCCCATGGTTGGCCCCCTCTGTCCCCATGGTCCTGCACATGGAGCCAAGTATCAGCAGGCACTCATCCTTGAAATGGCATTCTGTTACCTGGCTAACCACTGGGAACCCTTCAGTGTACGTGCCTGAAGAAGGGCGACCCCATTACCTTACAGATGAGGAAACCAGGACAGAACGTCACGTGGCTCGCCACTGCCTGTTACCAGAGTCCTGGTGCTGTGACAGGTAAAGCTATGTGCAGAAGGTCCCAACTGACCCCTCCTGCCAGTTCCTCCTAGGAATCTATGATCCACTTACACTAGGTGGACGCTCGTCAAGCACAGCTGAGGCTCTGTTCCCTCTGTCTCAAATATCCTTCCCTGTATCAGACTCCTGCTCATCCTTTCAGTCTCAGAGTTGTTTCACCCTCGCTCCTCAGGATGAGAAGTGTCCACATGGCACATTGCATGCTCTTCAGCAACAGACTGCAGAGTCCTCCAGGGGAAGGTCAATATAAAAGTCCTCTTTTTTATGTCACCAGTGCCTACCACAGGGCCATGACACATTATGAATACATCTCGGGTTAAGAGAGGATAAACAATTGTCCCTGATACATATGTATAACATATGTTGAGAAAAACAGGTTGAAACATATTCAGCCCATGAAGAGCACTCAGGCCACCATCAAGTAAGTGACCTTGAAAACTATCTCAGTGGCAAATGCAATTCCCACCAGGCCAAGCCTTACTCCAGAAGCAGGAACTGTCTGATAAGCGTGGCTTGTGAGATGTTATTAGAAGGAACTGCCAAGTGCCTCAGAGTCTAAGGTATAAACGTACTTGCATTAAGACTTTTCTGTTAAAATGCAACACCCCTTCCCAAGAGCTAGAATATTAGGTACTTCTCAGAGGTTAGCACAGCTTCAGTTAACTTATCAACTATTTTCTATCTGATGCATTTCTTCTGTAATATCTGTGTAAATTGTGAGTTAAATAAAGGTAAAGTTCCAGGAGAGGGTACAGTCCTACAAGTCTGAAGTAAGAGATGGGGAGCAGGCCATACAGAACAGTGGGTACGTGTAAAGCCTGTTGGAATGAAGATGCCTGGATCTAGTTCTGCTACCTGCTAGGTGGCTGGCTCCCTTTTGGCTATCACCTTTGTGCCTCCATTTGTTCAATTAGATAGAAAATGGTTTAACAAGAGGATCTCTGTGGGGCATTGGAGAGTTAAATGAATCCATTCAAAACGGGCATTCAAAGTTGTGCCAGATATAGAGTGAACTTTATATAAATGTTCGTCTATATCATTATTAGGCGGGGATGGCATGACATTTAGCCTGGAAAGAGACTGCTCCAGTTTTACTATCTGCTGTCTCCTTTTCCAATTTACTGATGAAGGATAAAAGATCTAGGAAGTATGAGCAGCTTACCCCGAAGGTTGCAGGCTTGTGGACGGCAGAACCAGGGTTTCCTTTCCAGGGGTCCTCCCGCCACCATGGAACTTACTGAAGGGCAGAAGAGTCATGGTTTGTGGCCTACTGAGAGGAACCTAGAGCAAACGCTAGCATCTCTCCCTTCTAGGGATAATTCTTCCCAGAGTCAATTCCATGTCCCATCTCGGGTGGGCTCGATGTCTGAGCAAACGCCACCCTCTGACACACACAACCTCACCCCAGCTCCTGGGCGTACCCTTTAAGTCTGGTACAGCCCAGCAACTCGTTGTCCCGCTGGGAGCACGAGTCAACAGTGGGATGGATGGGAAAAGTGACACAATCGGGCAGCGGCCCCCTCCGGGCCAGCCTCCCACGCAGCGCATGGCTGGCCTCGGCGGCACAGGGCTACGGGCTGGGGCTGCGCAGCGGCGGTCTCCCCGCGCCCGCGAGCCGGCGAGCCAGCAAACCCGCAAAGCCCGGGGCCGGCAGTGCGAGGCCCGGTGAGGGCACTTTTCAGCAGCGCGGCTGGCGCACCGCTGCCCGACCAGCTCCTAGGGCCGCCGCCGCCGCCGCCCCCCGGAGCTGGATGACGGAGTCTTAAAAGACTTTCACCAAATATGGGCTGGGGCTGGAAACGTCCTGCGTCCGCCCCGCCGGAAACCTCCAGTCCTGTCAGCGGCCGCGGCTTGGGGAGCGCGGGCCGGCAGCCGGCAGGGGGCGGCGGGCAGCCAGTGGCCGGCGCGCCCTGGTACTTCGACCCCGGGCCCTCCCGCCGCGCGGCCCCTTGCACTGTCTCCGCAGGGATCCCGGGGCAGCCGAGGTCCTCCTGGCACGTCTGCCACCCAGTTCCCGCCGCCATCCCGGCTCCCACTAGTTCTCCCCGCGATCACTCCACGAGGTGAGGGTCGGGGACTGGAGGGCGGTGGACAAAAACAGCATGGCGCGTGGGCGCCACCTTAAAGCTGGCCTTCCGCAGTCACTAAATTGTTCTGTTCATTAAGTGGCTATAAAAAGTGGAGTGAGACTGGGTGTGCAGGCAAGCACCTAGCTATGAGCACACACAAACACACAGCTATTACAGGCAATCCTGTCGTCCAAGGCAGTAGTGCTCGGGGGGTGATTCCCCGGTCCAGCAGCACAGCACCACCTCTGGACTTTGTAACATGCAGCTAGTAAGCAATTCGGGGAGAGGGGCGGGGGATTAGCAGTCAGTCATTTAACCAGCCCTCAGGTTTGGTGTCTTAGGTAATTCTGAGAACACGCTTAAGTTTGGGAACCACTGGTCTAGGACTAGGAAACCGAAGTCACCAGGTTTAGGGTGATTTTTATTCTCAGTTGTCGCCAGGAGTGAACCCGTCTTTTGGTGGCTCCAAATTGCCTGGCAGCAGTGTTGAGAGATGTCCCCGTCGTTCAGTACAAAGCCAGGAGCTGCAGAAGACAAGCAGCCCCTTCTCTGTGCTTTGCAGCCCAAGGAAACTAGACGGCTCGGGATCGCGTCGTGGGGCACCCGCACAGGGAGGGAGCGAGGAAGAAGAGCCAAAGAACCATGCAGAATTAGCACCCGAAGACACTTACCCACAGACATCTGCACATTTCCCCGTCAATCTGTCAACGTGAACTGATCTGCCGCTCTCAGCAGAGAAGGCGAGAAGGCGACGGGACGTCTGAGGTTCCTGGACCGTCCTTGAGCAGGACACGACAGGCTGCGGTTCCTCGCCTAATGCTGTCGTTTACTAGCAGGAGAACCAGGACATAGTATTTGGAAAGGCTGTGCACATAGGTTACACCAGCCTCTCCTGATCCCTCACCGCCTCGAACTCCCCTTCCCCTCCTTTAATTGGGCAGCTGACAGTAAGGTTCTCTTAGTTTCTCCTCTGGGGCAAACTCATCCTCCAAGAGTCCCCGCTTGAAGTCCAGAAAACAATTCACACACCCTTGTTAAAAAAAACTTTCATCTGATTTTTAAAGGAATCTCTGGAATGGTGTGTGTTTGAACGCTGTGCAGCAGACTGAATCTCTTTGCGGGAACGCCGCCCACCACCCCACCCCCTGCCCCACACACATTCACATACATACTCACACTTCAACAAAGGAACAAGGTATATACACAGGCCAGTTAGATCATCCACTGTAATTTTATTTTAAATCATGATAGATTGCGTGAAAAACAAGGAATTCCAAAGAATTTCCTGCTCTGGGAACAGAAGTTAAGTCTATATTTAACAACATTTGAAGCTGTTAAGAATGCTTTGTGGTTGGATAACAGAGGCAGAAAAATGTTAAAAACGCAGGCTACTGCTATACCCAAATATGGAAATATTGTTACGTCTGGTGTCTGATTCACCATCTGGAAATACTTACAACCATGAAGTCAAATAGAAAAGACGCCACAACAGAAGCCAGGAACGCTCCTCTCCATTCCCTCTCCACTGCCTCCTCTCACCCGGTGCTGAGCCTATCTACCTCCGTCCCTAGTCACTTCATTAAGAAGGAAACAATATGGGCACTTTAATAGAGGAAACAAACATTTTCTAAATAATAATTGATGAATTGGCTTGAGTAGGAGGTAAGGCCCAGATTTTCCTCACTTTCTTTGCATAACGCCTGACAATTTACTGTCTTGGAAGCCACGTCCGCCCTCCCCCAACCCCTCCCACAAACCCTTAAAGATCCTACTCCTTTAGTACAAGCCTCTTAGACTTAGGAAAGGGCACTTTTGAATGCATGAAATTTAACTCTTTCCTGCCACAGTTCTCTTTCCTGGAAGAATGCTTTCATTAAGAACAGCTTCTCATGGTGCTTATCAGAATCATTCCCAGAACAGCTGGCACTGAAGGCCTTCTTAAGCAAGACTGCTAAATTACAAATAAAAGGAGGACGAGTTCTAGAGCACATATAAGTGAGAGATTGGAGTAATCACTTGTGTGTGTGTTTATTAAAATTGCACAAGAAGATAGTTTTTGAAACTTGGAGGGGCAATTTATCAGTGATACTAACGATATTGGTGATGTGAAAGTAAATTGCTTTGTAGGGAGTCTTCTACTGAGTGTGTTGCAGATAGAATAGGATCTTAAAATCAAACATTTTGGTACAGAATATTGTATCTAAAATCTCTTATTTCTTTGAACTTGGAGAGAAAAGCATTGCAATTTACTCAAAATGAGAGGCTTCTAAGTGGTTCCAAGGAAAGGAGTTAAAAACTGTGCAGAACTTTCAGCTTTAAGGAGTCTGCATCTTCCAGAGATTCACTGGGCACAACAGTAAGGAAATCTGGCTGACCGTGCAGTATATGCAGGAATGGTCTCAGCACAAATCACTCCACGGTGGTCCGTTCCGCTTCTGGCTCGTTGCATTGCCTCCCGCCAGTGACAGAAGCTGGAAAGGTTACCCCATCTCCCGCATCCGTGAGGAAGTCTAAGTCAGCCTCCCCAGGAACTCCCTGCATATGTTTCCTCTCGGACTTCCAACCCAGGCAGTGGGCTGGAACTAAAGTGGGAACCTCCGAAAACAAACAAGTACGACAGAGCAGGAAAAAAAAAAAAAAGGGTGGGGGGGGTGGAGAGAATGGAGGGGGAAGACCTTTGCCTGGGAATCTGCCAGGCAGTGGGGGAGGTTGCTTTTGTGCACCTTCTCATTCATAAATGCCACTGTGGGTATTAATTTGCAATACACTTAACTTGGCTGCAAAAGACCATGCCAAAGCTTTGGGACTTGATTCGAGGATGCCTCTATGAAGTCCACGCATAGATTCCTGGCTCACAGACAGACTCTCCCTACCCGTTCGCATCTCTCAGTAGATGATTTGATTCTCACCTTCTCTGTAAACAAGCGAACAGCTCGCTGTCTTCCAGGGTGAGGGCTTTCAAGGCTGCCCGGTCAACTCGGCATCACCAAACAAAACGACTTTTGTTCCTTCCACCCAGGTCCTCCCACCCTCCCAGTCCAGGCAAAGTTCTGAACTCGCCCCCTTCGCCCCTTCCACCACCATCACCACCATCACGCCAAAGACAGCCCTTCCCAGTAGAAGTCGATATTTAAAGTGGAAAAAGAGGAAGATTGTTTTCTTGACGGTTACAGGACAAAAAAAAAAAAAAAGGTGCAACAGAGCCAGGGGAGGCGCTTGGCAGCAGCCCGCGCCAACCAGCATTCCTGAGATGTTTGAGAATTCTGGAACGCGCAGACAGAGCCGACGTCACTGCAACACGCGGCGCCGCAGCCGGCCCGTATAAAAGGCGGGCTCCCGGCGCTAGGGCAGACCGCGAGCGAGAGCGCCCCCGAGCAGCACCCGCGCCCTCCGCCAGGACCTCGACAGAAGGACGCCCGCTCGTCGCCCCGGCCCTCGCCTCCTGCCGCCCAGTCCCCAGCGCCCACCGCCGCGTCAGGCCGTCTGCTGCGCACCGGCGTGTCGGCGCCTTTGCTTCCGCTCTGCCGGACTCCTGCGCGCCACAATGAGCTCCCGCACGGCCAGGACGCTCGCCTTCGCCGTCACCTTTCTCCACTTGGCCAGGCTGGTGAGTCCTTTTGCCACTGCTTCCCGGTCCGCAACCCCAGCCCCTTCCCTTTTCCCTAGGTTGCCCACGGCAGGAAACACAAAATCAAAAAGTTCGGGGGCGTTTCGGGGCAGCCCTTTCTTTAAACCTCCATGCAGACGCGTCGGGGGCCTCCTGGCGGACGCAGCCGTCCAGAACGCCCGGGCTGGAAGGGAAGAGAGATCCATCCCCCTGCCAACTGGGTCAGAGACCCCCCTCCAGCCCCTTCGCCGGCGCCCGTCCTGCGCACCTCACGGGTGTCATCTCTCCCGCCAGGCGCTCTCCACCTGCCCCGCCGCCTGCCGCTGCCCCCTGGAGGCGCCCAAGTGCGCCCCGGGAGTTGGGCTGGTACGGGACGGCTGTGGCTGCTGTAAGGTCTGCGCCAAGCAGCTCAATGAGGACTGCAGCAGAACGCAGCCCTGCGACCACACCAAGGGGCTGGAATGCAATTTCGGCGCCAGCTCCACCGCTCTGAAGGGGATCTGCAGAGGTAAGATGCTTGTGGCTTGGCCCCTTTAAAAAAGTAATAGTCCCCGTAGTCCAGAAGTTTAGTAATTTTGAGACCATGTATGGAGATGCTTTGTTGTCGGTAGCCTGGCAGAAAGGCGCATGATTTCAGCAGTCTGGAATGCAATTCAGTGTGTCTGGGCCCAGCGAAAAGCGCATACGGAAAAGTGATTCCTGACTAACTTATTGTTCTGGTCTGGAGTCCCCAGGGAATGGTAGGGAACTTTACCATAAAACTGAATTTAACAGCAGAAAATATGTATGAGTTTCAGGCTGTGATTCGGAATCTTAACCTTCTCATCTTCTCCCTTTCTCTTGTGGTGCTCTTTGCAGCTCAGTCAGAGGGCAGACCCTGCGAATATAACTCCAGAATCTACCAGAACGGGGAAAGTTTCCAGCCCAACTGTAAACATCAGTGCACATGTATTGACGGGGCTGTAGGCTGCATTCCCCTGTGTCCCCAAGAACTCTCTCTTCCCAACTTGGGCTGTCCCAACCCCCGGCTGGTCAAAGTTACCGGGCAGTGCTGTGAAGAATGGGTCTGTGATGAGGATAGTGCCAAGGACTCCATGGATGACAGGGATGGCCTCCTGGACAAGGGGCTGGCATTCGATGCCTCAGAGGTGGAGTTAACCAGAAACAATGAATTAATTGCAGTTGGAAAAGGTGGCTCCCTGAAGCGGCTCCCTGGTAAGTGGAGACTGAGTCCCTAAGATATACTGAAATACTTTACTAGCCTGAAGCATTATAGAAATGATACTTGAATCTCTTTGTGTCAGTGTGCCTTTGAGAAATTTTCCCTCTTTGTCTGTCTAGTTTTTGGACTGGAACCTCGCATCCTATACAACCCTTCTTTACATGGCCAGAAATGTATTGTTCAAACAACTTCATGGTCTCAGTGCTCCAAGACCTGTGGAACTGGAATCTCCACACGCGTAACCAATGACAACCCTGAATGCCGCCTGGTGAAAGAAACCCGCATTTGTGAAGTGCGGCCTTGTGGACAACTGATGTACAGCAGCCTGAAAGTAAGTTCCTGCGGTGGCATGTAGACCGTTCCCAGGTAGCTGGGTCAGATGTGACCCTCTCTTCCAAGAAAAAGAGACATTGTCCCTAATTTTCCTTTCCTCCTCTTCCTTCCAGAAGGGTAAGAAATGCAGCAAGACCAAGAAATCCTCTGAACCAGTCAAGTTTACTTATGCGGGATGTTCAAGTGTGAAGAAGTACCGTCCCAAGTACTGCGGCTCCTGCGTGGATGGCCGATGCTGCGCGCCCCTGCAGACCAGGACTGTGAAGATGCGATTCCACTGTGAAGATGGAGAGACGTTTTCCAAGAACGTCATGATGATCCAGTCCTGCAAATGCAGCTACAACTGCCCTCATGCCAACGAGGCAGCGTTTCCCTTCTACAGGCTGTTCAATGATATTCACAAATTTAGGGACTAAATGCCACCTGGGTTGGCAGCACAAGGTGGACAAATGGGGGAACAGAGTGCCAGAGTCAGAGAGACGTGGGTGGGGTGGTGGGGATGAAGGGGACTCATTGTAGAAGGGATGAATTGCTCGTTCTTGAGTGGTATTAAGGTATTTCGAAACTGCCAGGTGTGCTGGTGAGATAGACACTAAAGCAGCCGCAATTGGAGAATACTTTGCTTCATAATACTGGAGCACGTGTTACTGCTTCATTTTGGAGCTTGTGATGTTGATGACGTTCTGTTTTCTGTTTGTAAATTGTTTGGTAAACATATTTTTCTCTAGATTTTTTCCCTGTTGGTTCCACAATTGTAAAAGATAATAATATTAGTTGGACAGTTAAGGCCTTCATCCTTTAACAGAAGCAAACAGAAGGGGGTTCCATCCTTTCCTGAAGGTGACACTCTGTGAGTGTCCATGAGAGGCAGCTCATTGCACTCTAAATTGCAAACAGAATTCAGGTGTTTTAAGACTGAATGTTTTTATTTATCAAAATGTAGCTTTTGGGGAGGGAGGGGAAATGTAATACTGGAATAATTTGTAAATGATTTTAATTTTATATTCATGAAAAGAATTTATTTATGGAATTAATCATTTAATAAAGAAATATTTACCTAATATCTGAGTGTGTGGCATTCAGTATTTTTAGAGACTGTCCACAGTCACTGATAGTAGTCCAGTGCATGCATTCAGTCATTCCAGCAGCCATTCTTGCATGCCTACTGTGTGCCAGGAGCTGTTCTCTCGGTGCTTGGGCTACGGCAGGGAGCTAACCTACAGAAATAAGGCAATGATTGCTTTAATTTCTTCAGTAGAGAAAAGTCTTTGCATTTAATCTGTTGTAAAAACATGTACTGAACACCAGGCATTATCGAAAGAAAGCACAAGGAATCTGAAGTTAAGTTTGTGATTTAAATAATAGTGCTTTATTTTCATAACAATTCAAAGCCTAAGGGTCTCCATCACCCAATCACAGTGAGGTGAGTATAGTAGAGTCCTTTGCCATTTTATTCACTAGGTGGTTATGCGTGTCACTTCAGTAGAGGAGAGATACTTGAATGAAAACTGATCACAGCCCAGGCTGCCCATATCTAAATCTATGGGCAAGATTAAATATGGTTGGAAATGGGTTATAAAAAGTCACTTGTTTATAACTTTATATTTTTCCAATATGGTTCCTAAAATTTAGGGAAACTACTTAAAAATTCACCCCTGATTAGGATCAGAGATAAAAATTTTGGAGTCTTTAGGAGTCAGTTTATTTTCACTGAATGAGTTTGAAGCAACGACTTGTGTTAATCCTAATAAGCCGGTGATTAGGTAAACATGCTGTTAAATCCAAAGGAATGCAAGGAATTTCAAGTACTTTTTCAATAGCATGAGGACCAAGCTACCCCATCCCCCTTTTCTTTTTATAACATACATTATATTGATGGAGGAGGGAGCAGTTCGGTAGAGTTGGCTATCCAGAAAGTTAAAGGCTAGATGCAGAGCATTCCTAAAGGAAAGGACCTGAATCACAGACCTACGAGAGGTTGAGAAGGCTGCTTCGGTGTTTGTGAAAATGTTGGTAGCCTGTTTTAGAAGAATCTACATCTTTAGAAAGCGCTGACAATAAACCTTTTATAGAGAGAAGGTTTCCTTTCATCGGCCCTCTTGGCTCTTGTGCAAATCCATAGTGAAATATTTCAGGCTGCACTTGGTTAAGAGAGTACTTGAATTTTTGGGCAATAAGAGAAAGTGTTTTGAAAGGGGAGGAGAGAGACAGCTCCCAGGGTCCTGCAAGGGTGATTTTCAAAACAGTTTAAACTGATGCTTTAATGAAGACCTACAGAATAGCACTGTGTAAGCATCTGTTTTAAAGTCTTAGTGAAATGCATCAAGGTTCATATAACTGTAATAGTAAAGTCTATGGGCAAAGGCCTTCACTATTCTGATTTTGACAATGTCTTGCCTGAAATAGTACAACCTGTGTCTACTGAGTAGTCAGGTTTTCTTTCCTGAGGCGTTCAAATTGTAAGGTATTTGGGGATTTAAACACCTGGCTCAGTCTTGGATGCAGTTAAACTTGTCAGTGCAATATAACATGTGAAACATAATAAAGGTGTAACTGTGGTGTAATCTTGTTGAATAGACATCTGTATTCACAGGGAAGATTTACACATTCCCAGCCACCTATCCTGAGGTATTTTCTCCCAACACTAGAGCCTAGCAAATTGCTTCTCATATAAAGATCAAGGAACAATATTTTACAGCTCCTTTAAGTGTTTAGGGAGGTAATATTTGTCCAAATAAGCTCAAATGTGAAACAAAACCTAGCATAGGAAAACACTGGATCTTTGAGTCATTAATAAGAGTGATGTGCAAGTGCCAATTCTATTCAAATAAAAGTACTCAATTAATAAAAATCAACAGATACAAATTATATCCATTTCATTTGGCTACAGAAAAAATGAAATTCAAAGTAGTTGTGAATGGAATTATGTGATTTATAACATACAACTTTTATCTAGATCTGGCGTGGAGTTCTGCCTGCCTCAAATTTTGAAAAAAAAATTGAAAACCATTCATCTGCACACATGAAATAGAAAATACATACATAAACCCTCTTCCTACTGTATATGTAGCCCTCCACATGGAGTAAGATCTTGTGTTGTTCTCACTTTCCAGTCCAGAAGACCCTGATAGTCTCGAGCTGGGTGCTTGTTTTTTGTTTTGTTTTTTGTTTTAACAGAGATGTAAGAATGGAGAGTTATGGGGGGACCTCAAAATATTAGGAGTTCAGTGAATTTTAAGAAGCAGTCTATGGGACACTGAGCAGCAGTCAGAGGCTCTTCCTGAAGATTTTCACATAAACACATGTGCTGTCCTCTCCACAAAGAGATGAGACAGAGTCAAGATTAGCAAAGTAGATTTTAGAGTTATTTCTCCAGTAGAGGTCAGTTCACAGTCTCTTCTTCTGCCCCTGGCACTATCTGAAAGTCAGTTGAGCAACAGCAGGGTCTCGAAGGACCATAGTACAGAACATAGTACAGAAGGTGAGCTCTGGGCAGAGTGACCAGAGATGCAGGGGAAAGAATCCCTCACTGGAATCAGGACACTCATCTTCTAGCACCAGCTCTACTAGTAATTTACTGGGTGACTCTGGGCTAGTTTCTGGATCATTCTTTCCTGTTTTAAAATAGAACAATAGCTTCAGCA
Organism: Manis javanica; assembly: GCF_040802235.1. Lineage (NCBI taxonomy): Eukaryota > Metazoa > Chordata > Mammalia > Pholidota > Manidae > Manis > Manis javanica. The sequence goes on from NC_133159.1 coordinate 72,053,193, forward strand.
ATTTTTGTCACCAAAAACATTCTTTTTCATATACTTTTTTTGGTGCATTGGTTCCCATACCTTAAAAACTGTCTCCTCAAGCAACTGAATGTATGAAATGAAACCCGCTCAGGTCTGTTTGTGGGCAAATGCACTCATCTCTAGGAAGGCTTTGAAAACAAAATGTTGCTATGTCAGGCCTTCTTTACACTCTAAAGCACCCCTCATGTTGGGATATGGCAATCCCTGGCTCTCACAACTCATAGGTCCCTACTTTTGCCTCCTTCTATAGCCCCAATATCTGGGCCTCATTAAATCCCTGCCCTGAATAACTCAGTCTTTGAAACAAAGCACATTGTGAAGCAGGACAATGAGGCATGTGTCCTGTGAAGAGAACAGACGTACTTGTGACTTTATTGGTGGTGGGCAACGCTTATCCACATAATCTTATAAAGTGCAACTTAATTAAGCAAGGGCTCAGATGCATTTGTTAGTGCTTTACGTTCTCATAGAGTCTGCTCACACATCCTGAATCCACCTTTCTCATGTCCAGTACACACATCCAAATTTAAGCCACCGTCATACCTTGCCTGAATTACCTAAGTGGCTCCTCACTTGGGGCATATTGTATTCTGCAAAGGAGGTAGGAATAATATCCCTCACCCAACCTGCCCTCCTACAGTGTGACCCTACTGCTCCCTGAGCAATAGATGGGGTCTATTTTTCCATCCTCTAGAACCTGAGTGGGCGCTCTTTGACTACTTCAATCAATGGCTATGCAGAGAGTGATGCAATACACAGCCCCAAGTATAACACTGGCTGGACCTTCTACTTCCTTTTTCTTGCAAATGAACTTCATGCCGGAAGTACAGTGACCCTGAGACTGGCAGGCTGTTAGAAGACTGAGCCACACGGATAGGCCCCAGAGGAAGAGAAACACCAAGGGCATCACACACGCATGAAGCACCCATCCTGGAAGTGGGTCCTCCAACCTCAGCTGCCTCGCAAGCTGACGCCTTATGAGTCGGGGCTGAACTGCCACAGAGGCCTTTCCACAAAGGCTGACCAGTAACACAATGAGCAAATGAGTACGGTTATTTTAGACCCCAAGTTTTGGGTTTGGTTCATTACACAGTAATGGATAAGTGAAATGTTATGGGTTTCCATTCTTGCCCTGCAATGATCAATTTTCCTCATGTGAACCAGAGTGATTTTTAAAAAATGTAAATCAGAACATGTCACTCCTTGGCTTAAAGTTTCCATGGCTTCCCATTACTCTTGGAATAACATTCAATTCCGTACTTGGCGCACAGGTTCTGGGCCTGGCCTGCTTCTTACCCTCACCCTCACTCACTACAATCCCACTTTTCTTTTCCTCTTTGAAATAAGCCAAGAACGTTCCTCCTCATGGCCTTTGCATGAGCTGCTCCTCTGCCTCAGATGCCCCTGTCCTTGATCTAAGTTATTTCTTGGCACTCAAGTCTCAGCATAAATGCTACCTTCTCAGTGACCGTCCCTTGCCACCCAGTCTAAAGTAGTTTATTACACCAAGCAGTTTTATTTTTCATAGCACTCACCACTACCTGATATTTTCTTGTTTATTTTATGTCTCCCTCTTCTAGAACAACTTGTAGGAGAGAAGTTTTGTCTGTCTTTTCCATTGCCATAAAAGCATCACTTCACACCATGCTAGGCGTAAAGAAGGTGCTCATTAACACAGAATAATGTTATCTTAAACTGAAGCTAAACTAAAGGGCACCTGTCACTGACACAATGTCTTCCTTCTGCTTCACCTTGGGCTTTCCCCTCACCTGTTAGTCATCCATTCATCCTTTTACTCATACATCAGGCCAGCAGACACTTGTCTGCACCACCATATTGCAGGCACAGTGTCATGCAGTAGTTGAAGCATGGTTCCTTCACTGTGCGGCAGGGAAACACACACGTAAGCAAAGGAGAGTTAAAGTTGGCTCAGCTGCAAATAACAGAAAACCAAAATAATGATGGCTTAAATAACACAGAGGTTTATTTCTCTCTCATGTGAAAACCCAGGTACACAGTGCAGGGCTGATGTGATTCCCCAGGCTTCTGGGACCAAAGCTACTGCCATCTTCTTGTTCACAACATCTGGCCTTCATTCCCTAGTTCATCTCATGGCACATGGCCTCACCTAGCTGCAAGGAAGGCTAGGAAATATCATTTTTATCCTGGTTTGCCATGTGTCCAGCTAAAAATCAGAGATTCTGCTACAGTAGAAGGAGTAACTAGTTGTCAGGGCCATGTAACCCAAAATATGATATACTAAGTATAATAGGGCACAGAGGAGGGTTGAGAAGAGAGCTGTGAACTATTTGGGGCTGGGATCAAACGGGCCTTCCTGGAGTTGCTACCTCAGTTGTATTTTGAAAGATAAATAGATTGGAAATGATTCAAAAGCCTTGGTGTTTAAGTTGAAATTTTCTGAAGTAACCAGTGATACCTTTCTGATTGCAGACATAAGGAGAAATCAGACACCCACACCATCTGGGTTGGGAGCCTTACAGGCCATTAGTATTCGGAACAGGTTATATATCTGCTTTGGGTTCAGAAGAATTGTGAAGAGGGTCCCTCTATTAGAGTTCTCCAGAGAAACAGAACCCACAGGATATATGTATATATGTATATGTACCTACACACACACACACACACACACACACACACATCAAGAGAAAGAGAGATTTATTCTAAGGACTGACACAAGCAGTTGTGGGAGTAAGTCCAAAATCCTTAGTGCAAGCCAGCAGGCTGGAAATTCAGGAGAGTTAAATCCACAGGTCAGGCCTGGCAGCTAGAAACTCAAGCGAGGTTTCTATCCAAATCCCTTCTTTTCTCTTAAGGCCTTCACTTGATTGAACGAGGCCTACCTACTCTATGGAGGGTAATCTGCTTTACTCAAAGTCTACTCATTTAAATGTCAATCACATCTTAAAAATACCATCCACAGCAATACCTACACTGGTGTTTAACCAAACAAATGTGCGCCATAGCCTAGCTAACTTGACACATAAAATTAACCATCACAGTACCTGTATAGTAGAACTTTCCGGGGGCAAGAAATTCATGTCCACTCTCTAAAATGGAATGAATTTGAGCAGTCAGAAAAAGCAAAAGCTTTGCTAGTTATGCCTAAGATTCTCCAGGCCAGTCATCATGTTAGGCATGTATGGGGAAGGGCTCCAGCATTTATTTTACATGGTCCTTATTCATGGGGCACTTCACGAAAGCTCCTAGCTCACTGACCCATGCAGCACTGCCCGGGTCTACTTCAGTGGAGATGGCTGCATGGCAGAGTAGAGGGAGCTCCTTATAAGAGCTCTAGAGAAAGGCCTTCTCTAAATCTGCACGGATATGGCAAGACATAGCCCATTGCTTGCACACACCCGAAGACAGACAAATAATGCTCCTTCCTCTGGCAATCACTGTAGCAATGACACCACCATATTATGACTGGCTGTTTAACTGTTTGCACTGGATTTTAAATTCTTTAAAAAATTTTGTCAATGGGAGAGTACCAACCAGAGTAGATTGAATGGAATGTGAGAGCTGTCTTCCAACATCTCCATTTCTTCAAGGAGAAGAGAAGGCACGTTTGCTTGACATTGGCTCAGGGCAATGTCCTCAGCTGGCGGGTAGGTCAGGATCAGGCTAATAGACATGTTTTGTTCAACCTGCACAGGGTTTCTAAAAACTGGGATTTGTTGCTGATATTTGAAAACTGAGAGATTTTTTTTTAATTCCAAATTTCTGCCTTCTTTGAAAAATTCATGGATCTGGCAGTATTGGGCCATAGTTCCTACACAGCAGTTTCTGTACGGTGAGAGCTCAGTTGCAGCTTACCCAGTTAGAGTGGGTTTGCTGTGCAGTTCACCAGCAGAGAGGGATGGAGAAGACACATGTGTGTGTATGCATGTGGTGGGGGAGTGTATGCATGTTGAAGAGCAGGAAGAGATGATCTTTAAAAATCCAACTTCTTTCCAAAAAAGACACAACTCAGAGCAACACTTGTACTATCAAAGTGCTTAGAAAAATAATTTTATAGGCATGTATTATAAACCCAGGAAAGAATAGAGATCACTTAATTAGTTTCAAGTGGCCCTGGGGCTATAAACATTCCCCGACTCCCCAGTTTCCTTCTACAAGTCCAGTCTGTATATTTTTGTAGAGAAGTATAACTGTTCCATTTATAATACCATGTCACATTTTCCAACCAACACTGGGTAAGTTGATTAAAGATATACACTGCATCCTGAACCTTCGCTGAATTTAACCATCTATTTTTATAGTAACCAAAGAGACTTCCTAGGGCAATTGCTGCAGATAGCCAGGAGGTTTGCTGTAGATTTTTTTTTTTAATGACTCAAAGTCTTTCCTTCAAATGCTGTCACATAAATAATACTCATTTTTCAGAGGCATGCAGTGAACTCAGAGAAATCAAGGGCTCACTTAAGTAGTTATAGTTAGCCAGTAGTAGATGGAAGGTGGACCTCAGAGGATTTATTTGCACAGTTTATTCCTGACAGAGACATCTGGGGCACAGGAAAGCACTTGGGTGGCAGGGATACTTGGCTGGTTCTCCGTGTCAGTGTGGCTCCCGGAAAGACTTCCGCCAATGAATTTCCTATAAGCAAGTCAGCATTTCATAGCAAGGATGACGCCCTTCTTTAGCACACAGAATGATTCAATGTGTTAAAAATTCGGATATTCTGTTAAGGAGATTTACTGGCTTAAAAAAATGTTGGTCATTCACAGAGGAAGTTTAAATTCTGTGCTCATGCACAAAATTTTCAGAGCAGTCCCTCCTGTATCCCAAATTGGTTTGTTCTTGGAAAGGAGCCCATGTCTTGAACTGACTTTTTGCATTCAAAATGACACTTGGTCATTTGAAGTGTTCTCTGCTATTTTTTCTTTTCCTTAACCAAAGAAAGATATCCTTATAAAAATGCAACATATAAGAAACAGAGACTGTCAAAAGAAAGCCCTAGCAAACCCTCCCTTCACACACGTGTGTGCACACACACACGTGGTTGCTCTTAAGGGCATAATGTATATTGTTCTCATAGATTTTGGGGTCTGCCTAACTTGGCATTTATTAATATATTATTATGAACAAAAAAGCCTGGACTGTACATAGAACTTTACATTTACTAGACCTCGGAAGTCAATTAATGTTGATACATGTAGTTGTCCCTTAGCCAATGTGACAATTTCATAGGCCTTCACTGTATGACTGACTGATGGGCCATAATTTATTTAAATAGTTGGTGTGGCAGACATAAATGGATGCCCATCCAATAGCCACCTCCTACTCCCTCCACTAGTGTGGCCCCGGTTTTGTTCAGGTATGCTCAGTCCCATGTGATCAGGGAAGGAAATCCCCCTTCCCCACCCTGACCCAGGGTATTGCATCAGGACTGCCTGCAGCCCGCATGACAACCCACTTCCTTCCCGGTAATACATCACTTATCAGTGGTAGTAACTTCATCTTCATTAATGATACTCAAGCACAAATCTTCATAGGGTGGTGGGAGAGCTTCTGAGAAAGGGTTTCCTTGATAATAAAAAGAAACTGTGAGGGAAAACACTTCTCTTCTTTGGTGGACATCACTCCTCCTGAGTGCAAGAGGGAGGCCTCACCGACACCCTGATGATGGCAGAGCAGAGAGGTGGGAAGCCCCTGAAGAGGTCCCTAGCTGCTAAGTCACCAACTCTGGGCCCCTTCAGACATCTTGTTGGGTGTGACAATAAGCCTCTGATTGTTTAAGCTATTTTTGTTAAGCCAAATGTTACATAAAGCTAAAGGCATCTTAACTGATGATTTACACTTGGCCCTTCCTTATATCTATAGGCTTTATAAACAATATAGTGATAAAAACTTCCAAAGAAGAAGAAAGTACTTTTAGATGTGAATAAACAAAACAAGAAACAAATATTTGGTGAGAATATAACTTTCATCCATTTACCTAACATTTACTGGGTATACAGCACTCGGCAGGACACAGGCTGGCTGGGCATAGTAACAATGGGACATGGTCCCTGGCCTCAAGGATGTCACATCTAGCAGAAAGAACAATGTATACAAATAATTCTGGTGCATTGTAACTGTGCCAGAGAGCCTAGGAATGTAAGAGCACAGAGGGTAGTCAGAGAAAGCTTCACAGAGGACAAAATATCTGAACTGGGTTTTGAAGGAGTTTTCTATTTGGAACTGCCTCCAAAATTGAAAAGCACCAAAGTTTTTGAAGCCTAGGACTATCAGTCAGAAAATTTATAGCTCCAAATGGTACCTGAGAAGTAACAGCCATTTGGCATCTTGGTTTTTATGTCCTATGAGAGGAAAAGCAGCCCTTAGCAGGGACCTATTGGAGATGCCCTGGTGATGCCGACAGGCCTGTCCATTCCACGGGAGCTGTTTACCTTTGGAAATCCCCCACTGCCACAGTAGTAAGAGCTGCCAGCCTATAGAGAGTGAATTTGCATTGGCAACACCAGATCTGAGCTGGAAACAGGGAAGTGTAACCACTGCATCATATCATTAGGAGACCATGCGGTCTGCTTCTCCCTCATGACAGGCTTAACACAACAGGTTGATCTCAGGTTGACAGGACCCAGGCCTGACCCACTGGTGGGTCACTCAAGGCAACCCCAGTGACTACTTGGACCTAGGGACAAAGGCAACAGCCCAGAGAGAAGGGCCTGGGTGATTGGGTTACTGCCACCTGACACTCTTGTGTTTATGTCACAAGTTAGATTCTCACAGGAGGCCAGTTCTTAATGGCTTCCGCTTCCTTCTAGAGTAAAGCTCATACTACCACTAGATGTACACAGCTCTCTTGTCCAGGATTTTAAAGCCTGCAGTAACATGACAAATAAGCAAAAGGCCACAGTGGCATTGCCGTGCTGGCTCCTTAAGCCTCATCTACTCCTCCAGACATGAAAGAACTATCATAATTGCACTCACAATCAAATGTCAAGAAAAGGCATAACCAGAGCCCAACGGCCCTTCCATTCTGTATATAAGTACTTCTTAGTTTCTATGTGCTACAGCGATGATAACTGAACAGGAGATTCAGATTGTTCTAGTATGTCAGTGCACTTGATTGCATATCCTAGGTTTCTGCATATGTGTCTAGGAACTTATTTACCCTCACAGACACTCTCATGTCATCTGCCTAGAAGCTACATTGTCTTTATGCTCTCAAAAGGTAGAGACCAGACCTCTTGGCACGCTGTAGGAACATGGGCGCTTAAATAAACAGAAGATGGTGATGGCTCAGTACCAGCAACAGGAGCCACAGCTTTTTGGGGTGAGGAATAGTGAAGCCAGAGAAAGGGAAGAAATCCCTCCGCTGTAACATTAGATAGACTGTAAGAAACTGTTCTGAATTTTGGCCAAGAAGTCGAGTTTAGCAGTCACACTGAAATTTTTTGTAATAAATTTTTGGCCTCAGAGTCAGAAAGTCATTCAACGTATATCTGTATGTATACCTATATCTATCTATTGCACACACACACACACACACACACACACACACACACACACACACACACTCACACAGTTGTTTATATTCCTGTTTGTTAGGGGCTGGGAACAGTGCTGCGTCCTGGAAAGTACAGCTGATCAAGGACTTGCCATCTACAAGATGGAGAATGAATGGCAATTCCCTCATTCCTGAAGGCCTGCTACCCTCCAATTACCCACTTTGCCCCTCCAATTTTCCAACAGGCTGCATGGAAGGGAATCCGGGCTGGGCCACTACACATTTTCCACTCCCAGAACAGAGGAAGGGCGATGTCACTCCAGCCCGGCTTCCCTGGATAACTATGGAAATGGGACATTATTTCAAACTTTAGGCATATGTTCTGTGCAAAGGGAAACCCTTGAAGTATATATTCAATTTTATCCTTCAAATGTCAAATCCCACTTGGATTCCTATGGCATTTAAACCATTGCTGAGCATTTTCATAAACCCTATTTCATCTAAGGCATATAAGAGAATTGCAAGATACACCATCATTTTACATACCACTAAGACAAACCAGTCAGTCAGGGCTAACAATGTTACACCATCTGCAGCAAGATGCATTTTGATTTCAGAGTTGGTGAAGGCAAAAATAAATGTACTTTCTAGAATCAGCGATATCCAAGGGTTTATCTCGCTAACATGACTATGAGTTCCTGGAGGACAGGAACACAGACGCCACTCTTCTCCACTTTTTTGTGCCTAGAATAGTGTCATGTACACAACTAAGTACAGAGTGAACAGTATGAATGAATGAATCAATGGACGAATACATGAGCTGATACAAATCTATGTTCCTCTCAAAGGTAAGTGTGCTGAACAGTCAATCAGCCCATTCAAGTAGAGGCGAGAAGGTTCAGATTGGGCCTGGTTCTTCCTATTTTATGACACTGGAAACAGCCTCAGAAGCAGAGGGAGAGAGCTCCCAAACCTCTACTCCTCCAGCATGTAGAGCAGCTCGAGTCTGCTCACCTTAAGGCCTGGTCAGCGAGCTGCTGGCCAGACACACCAGGACGCCTGGATCACTGGAGATCTATTTATGTTTCTCCAGAAAACTGGTGTGTAATATCAAACTCCTGAAAGTAAAATCACATTTTAAGTGGTCTGTGAGAGCAGGAGACTATTTAGAGGAACCCGCTGGCGAGTTTCGGTGTAAAGCCAATAGCCACCCCCAGATTTATCTATTTTATGACCTTGGATTTTTGTCTATTGTGTCCCCACAAAGTAGGGCACACCTTTACACTGAGTCTTCCCAAAGGAGAGTCTTTGTCCTGGGCCCGTGGCTTGGTGCATTTTTGCTGGGACCAGCCTCTCTCCCTTGAGGTCCAACTCTGCTGAGGCCCAAGTTAGAACAAACCCCCTCCCCCAGCCACCAGGGCTTCCCTGTAGTGGAAGGAGCAAAAGGAAACCACATATTCCTTTGTTTAATTTACTTTTGAATGAAGTTATTTCTAACAAGAGTTGCATTCCAACTTTAGAGAGATGGGCTACAGCAATAGTACAGGTATGTACCCTGCACAGAACAGAGCGTAAGTGAGCAGGCCACATGCATGTGGACGGAGGGGGCTGCTTCCTACACAACCCATATGTTCCCAGCATCTGAGACATTCCAGGTTCTGTACCACCACTTTGAGAGACTAAAGAAGTTAATAAGACTCAGACCAGGCCTCACAGTCTAGTTACAGTAAGCTGTGCTGAATGATACAATGCAGGTCAAAGAGAGCCTGGGAGAGCCTGAGAGAGGTGGGGAAGGTTTTACATGGGGTACAATCTGGAATTTGAGTCTTGGAAGAAAGGGGACGGGAGAAAGGCAACTGGGTAGTGAGAGCAGCATATGCAAAGGCTCAGGGGTGCAAGAGCAAGGGGAGCCCTGGAATTGTTGATCAGAGGGCACTCTGCAGTCCTTCCCTCTAGTCCACCCAGAGCTGGTGACAGTAAGGTGGAAGACATCCCTTGGCAGAGCCCATAATTGCAAGGTCTCCATGGAGTCCTAAGCTAGGCCTCTCGGTTTCCCCCAGACCTATATATCTGTAGTCCTTCCTCTGGTCCTGGTGCTGTTGGTGCTCCAGGTCCACGGACGGGAAAGGGGTCCACACCCCTGAAAAGATCTTCTCCCCTATAGTTTTGCAGGCTAGAGGGTGAGAGAAGCAGGAAAGAGCCATTTAGGTTCCCTGAGGATGGTTCTGGGACAGGGTTGTGACACCAGTCAGAAACGCCAGGTGACTTCCTCATACTTGTTTAGTTCTCTCCCGTTATTCTTCCTCAGTTCTCACATGCTTGTGAAATCTGCAGACTCAAATTTGCCTGAACTGCTTCTCTGAGTCTGCCCCCAAGGTGTGATAAATGATCTGCAGAAAACCCAAATTTTCATGCCCACTTCAGAGTGGTGAGAGGCAACAGAGGCAGCGGCTATGGGTCTCTGAGGCTTGGACTCAAGAAACCCTGATCCCTGGGCTCAGCTCCCACCATCACCAGTGAGCAATCCTCCCACTCACCATTTGAAGGCAGGTGTCACCTGCTTTACTTTTTAGTATTATTCAGGCAGGATAAGGATGACAAAACTCCAGGGCTGAGTCTTGGAACCTTACACTTGGGAGAGGCTCAGAGATTCCCGGCTCCACCCTCTGCCAGGACCCTTTCCCTACCTCCCTGATCCAGGCCTTCATCACTGACGGAAACTGTGCCCACCTGCTTCTTTCTGCAGATCATGCTCCAGAAGTGTGAGCCTTTCTTCGGATTATTAACTTGAAACTCTCTCTCTTTGACTTCTAGTAACTGTTAATGGTTTTCCTCCTGGCACTCCTCAGAATGAATTTAAACCTCTTCTACATGTTGTATTTAAGTCCTATAAATTATGTGCTCCATCCCCCCATGTATCCCCAGCCTTTTCTTTTCTTTTTTTTCCTTCCTAGGATAAACATTTACAGTGGGTACAATGATTCCTTACATGGTCTGGTGTTTGGGCTTTTGTTTCCCTGATTGCTTGTTGCCAGATACACATGAGTTTGTCAAGGTCCCCCCCAAAAATGGGATGTTGGTAGGTGAACAGAGTCCTCTAGCTCTTCCCTGAATGCCAGTTCCCTTAAGGTACCTAGGTGTACCTTTACTGAAATACCCACCTTCCTTACTGAACCATGAGCACATACTCTCCTGTCTTCCAGCCCCCTACACAAGTAGAGACTTAAATTTCAGAATCCAAGAGACAACATGGTGCAGGAGAATGAGGTCTTAACTTTCTTGGTACCCCCAGACCCCAGCACAAAGCCCAGTAATCAGCCAAGACACCTAACTGTCTGGTCAATCAAGTGATTCATTTGTTTACTGAAAGCAGGCTAAGCTTGCATTCAGTGTCTTAGCGCTATGTCAATGCTTACGGTTAACTGAAATTTTACGGCCTTATTTCATATGACCTTATTCTATAAGGGTAATCTGCCCCTTGTATTGGCATTGTTGACTTTTCTTAATGTAAATTTAGGATTTGGATTTGTGTAACAAACCCTTCCAAAATTTGGTGACTTAAAACAACAATTTATGATTTGTCACAGTTTTATTACTTACTCAGCTAGGAGCTTGGCTGGCCTGAAACATCAAAGGTGGCCTCTTTTCCTCCAGGGTCTCTCTTCTGTCACTTCTCATCATTCAGCAGTCTAGCCTGAGCTACTTTGGAGTCAAAAAGCTGAAGTCTAAGAGGGAGTGTTCCAAACAGACAACCCCAGTGTGCAAAGGTCTATTAAGCCTCTGAATGGGCATTTACTAATGCCTCACTGACCAAAGCAAGTCACATGATCAAGCCCAGCATTAATGCAGGAGGTCACAGGTACCAGGACATGTGGTTCGTTGGGGGTCACCTATGGTACAGTCTACCATGTTTATTCTTATTAAATTTCATTGCTACACTTTTGAGAGGGAGTATTTTTTTTCATGTCTTTATAAAATATAAATATTTCTGGATATGGACAAGCCTGATGATAATCAGGTTGATGAGGAGGAGGGGATGCATCATTTATTGTCTACAGTGTGCAAGGTTGTTTTTTACATATTTATGATTCATGGGAAAATCCTAAGGAGAGAACTGTTATTCCTGTTTTAAAGATAAGGAAAGTGAGGTTCAGAGAACTTAAATAAGTTCCTCAAAGTCTCACAATTCGTGGGAGGCAAGATCTCAAGGCAAGGTCTCTGATTCCAAAGCAGAGGTCTCTAACTTCAAATTCTAATAAGGAACCCCAGAAGTCAGACAATGCAAAATAACTTTTCTTTCTCTACAGTTATTTAAATATTTAAATCTAAGTTTGTCATAGGGTATTTTGGTTTCTTTTATTTTAGATAGCAAATTTCCCTGACTGGTGAAGGAGCCCGAAAGTGCTGATCATACAGTAAGGCCGGGATGTTTAAATATCTGAATGAAGGTTCTGATAAGACTTTACATGCACAGCTATAAGGCAGGGTTTCTATACAAAGAAGCTAGGTGGAAGTTGAAGTCAGTCAAAACTCCATCCATACTGTCTGAATTGCCAGCCTAAATGGCCTTCAAGCAGAGAACTGTGCTTTCTTCTTTATCTGCTCTGGTAAATTATTACAGGGCTCTTCTGCCCAGGGGGAAATCATTAACTACCTGGGAGGCTGCAGAAGGCATCTGAAAGGTGCAGCAAGGTGAACCAGGGCAGCTCTGGTTGGGATAGTTAGGACAGCAGAATGGAGCTCCAAGGGCAGCTTTCACTGTTCAGCCACAATGAGTGAAAGGTTGGGGAAGAGGGTCCCCCCTGTCCAGTGGCAAACAAATTTTAAACTTATTAGGTACCCTTTTGCCTGATTGATTGAATGTATGCCATATATACCTGCATTTACCTACACTCCCTCCTTCCTTTCCTGGAGGGTGGAACTACTGGGTGACAGCCTTGTCACCTGTAAAAGTAGAGGCTGGGGCAAACATCAGATTGGTACTGGGGAAACATCTGTGTAGATGACACAGGCGAGCAGGAGACGTGGGTGGGCATCAGCTAACCTCTTCACCAGCCCACCTCCTTATGTCCTAGATGAGGTGATATGGGATGCCAGGTAACATGGCCAAGGCCACTGATTTTGTTGGTGCCACAGCTGGGACTAGAGTCCACATGTCCCATTTTTAGGGCAGGGCTTTTTCTTTGGCCTGGGTGCTGTGCCAATCTCAGTAGATTTAATGAGTGTATGGGGTGGACAGTGGCAAACACTTTTCCCAAGGAGTTAGGGGACTGGAGGCTCTATATCTTGACCATTAGGCCAATAACTCATAGACTCACGTACTCATTCCATCCTTTACTTACTGTTCCTTTTGGACAGTGGTACAGCTATTGGAGATTTCTTATGCCTGTGAGTCTGCTCTCAGGTCTTCCACCCACAGAATGGGCCCAGGTCAACCCTTAACTCCTTACCTGCCCAAGGCTCTTGGAAGGGTTCCTGAGGTGGTATGTGGTTTGTCTTGAGAGTCATCCTCTGCCATCATGCAAGTGGCACCAGAACTCAGCCTTGTGCAGCCTCAGGTCTGTTCTGACCCCACAACACACATAAAATTCACTTTTTTTGACTTGGTAGGTGACACTTTCCCTAGGTGAATGGTTGTACAGCATGCCAGCTATGGGGTTAAACCTGGTGAGGAAAGGGATGGATGGAGGTAAAGCCAAGGAGGAAGATTTGTTCATGATGGTCTTGACTTATTTAATAGACAGGTAAAATGCCCAGGGCTAAAGATCCCTGTATGTTGGGAGGTAATCTTCTGTTGGAGAGGCAGAACAGAACAAATCATTTTAATTCACGAGGAATGTGAGGTGTGGCAGGTCACAAGGCATGGCCAAGGCCGGGGACGGGACTAGAACCCACGTCTCCCCCTCCCAGGACAGGCGTTTTCCCTCAACCCTGGAGCTATCACTAACCTCAGTAGGTATAACAAGTGCATTAGGTACATCTTGCAAGTGATTTTCTCTAGGGGCCAGGAGTTTGGGGGTGAGAGAGGAGCCAGACCACAGAGCCTCTGCTTCTGCCTGGAGCAGCCAGAGGGGGCGACACAGCAGGTGGGCCTGGGGGAACAGGTTGACAAGGGCCTAGAGGTCAGCGGTCCAGGCGGAAGGCACAGCGTGGGCTGAAGTGGGGACGCACTGTTGGCAGCAGCGGGCTGCTCTGACTAGTGGTCTCCCTCAGCCCTGCCCAGGGCACTCATGAACCCGGTGCAGAGCATCCGCTCTCTGTTCCTCCCTGGGGGGGCCTCCCAAGGACATCCAGAGAGCTCTGTCTCAGGTTCTTATTGTCTGAGGTCACCGAGCCTCCCGGAGTATGTCAGGAATGTGGAGGCCTGACTCACTCTCTTCCTTGAGTTCACAGTCTGAAGTTCATAAAATCGCTTTCCCCTTTAGTCATTCTTATTCAAACATCGGCCCACATGCTTCACAGATGGAGCTGGCAGGAGGAATCCGGGGACACAGTTTTTTGCTCAGGATGTGAAAGTAGATGAGGAGTTATTCACCAAGAGCCAGGCCCCTGCTGCAGGGGCCACCTAAACACACAGGGAATGGCTGGCCGGCTCAGAGGGCAGTGCCCCTGGGTAGAAAGGAGAGCGTGGGAGTCATGTCTCTGTGCTCCGGTTCCCTCATCTCTAGACAGGGGCAATAACCACGCCCACTTCAGAAAAGTGTGATGAGGATTAAATGAGTTAATCCATGTAAAGGGTTTAGAATACTCCCTGACATATATTCAGCAGTCAGTAAATACTAGTTTATTATTAATATTATTGCTCATAGTTAGCCCAGAGTAAGTTTTCTAAACACAAAGTGATGGGGGAGAGAGGGAGTCTTCCTGGGACAGGACTGTGTGGGTCCAACGTGACAGAAAAATGGCCACTGCAGGGGGCAGGGCTGTCTGGACAAGGAGGACAGGGGACATGGCATTCAGACAATGGGGAAGGAAGCGCCGAGGCTTGGAAGAGAAGAAACTCAAACATTACATCTGGCCAGATGCCAAAGACAAAGTTTCAACTACAGTACTTCTTCCAAGATGGAAACAGGTATCAAAATGTCCAGGGAAGAAACACAGGGGACACAAAAGGGACATTTGGAGCATGCATTGGACATTCTAATAGCCCAGTACGAGGTTCAAAATTGATGTTACTCATCTGTGTCTCCTGCTGCCTCAGCGAATGGATCAAATGTTATTTTCCTCCTTTCTGACCCCAGCTCATTATAGAGAATGGAACATGCCAGGAGACTTCCAGATCAAAACCCTCATCCACACTGCCGCAGAGTCAGTTTTGAGATATGTCCTCAGCCACACAACCAGTGGTCTTGACTCAAAACCACTGCTGGAATTCTCTTTGGACAAGGCAAACTTCTCACAGCCTTTCAGCGCATTCTTCAGGGAAACTCACTCCTTCCCACGGGACAAGGCACCCGGCACGGGATGGAGCAATACCCAGAGAAGGCAAGCACACAGCCCTGCAGCGCCTCCCGCGTGTGCTCCTCCGCCCAGAGCTTTTCTCCGTCCTCCTCCTCAGCCCCTAGCCCTCCCGCTCCTCTCCGCCAGTGGGAAAGGCCGAGCCCCTGTCTCCGTGTGTCTGTCATTGCAGGGACAGCAAGGTAAGGATCATACAGGAATTTGAGGAGCCTTTTTTAAAAAAGTGGAAGTAGTCTTAGTGAAGAGATGATTCAGGGGTTTCACGGAGGACAGGAACTGAAACGAGGTGTTGCCGGTTCAGAAACGTGGCTGAATAGAGATAGGAGGGGTAGGCCACATCTGTCCTATTTTCAGACAAAGGAGAAGATATAAATTACATTACTCTACCATTTCATGAAAAGTAACTGGAGTGTTCAGACAAGGTGATTCTTTAAAGAAGGAAAGGTTATTAGATTTCTTATGATTAATCATTAAAATTCTTTTAACTAAAATTTTTTAACTAGCTTTTTAAAAAATAATAAACTATATGTGTATGGCAAATAATTCAGTGTAGGAGGAAATGAGGTGAAAAGTAAAATACCGTTTCTTCACTACAAACCCTCCTTCCCAGACCTTCCTGAGCCCCACTCACCAGCAGAAACTCTTAAGTTTCTTCCCTATTTTTCTAGAATTTTCTATGTACATTCCAACTTCTCACATTCCTCTCCTTATTCACCCACTAAGGTCTTCAGTGGGATCTGGCATCAGTCCACTTCTTTTGCCAGGAAAGCTCTTCTCGTCTTTGCATTGCTGGCTTCTTCAGTATTCTACTATCCACTAAAAATTGTGACCTACTCAGAGAAGTCTTCTGTGACCTCTCTACTTACACAGAAATCCCACCACCACCACCATTCTCTAACCCAGCACTCCCTGCTCACCACTGTCCACCCTTAGCACAATCTCTGGCATGCAGAAGGTATGTGATAAATCCGTGATGAATGCATGAGTGAGAACAGAAGATCTTTCCCCAAAATATAAATGGATGGCATTATAGATAGAATTCTACAAAAATGATGATCATGATAATTAACATTTCTTAAGCACTTACATTCCAAGGACTATTCTTTTTACATGCATTCTTTCATTTAATTCTTACAACCCCATAAATTAGGTACTAATACTATCCTACTTTATAAAGGAGGAAATGAGGTGGAGACACAGGGAGGTGAAGTAACTTCCTAAGATCACACAGCTTGCAAATAACAGAGCCAGGATATATAAAGTTACCTTGATCTTAAAATGACTGTTTAGTCTTAATTAACATGTTTTTTAAAAAAAAAATTTATTGTGGCAAAATATATATAATGTAAAACTTACTATTTTAAATATTTTTAAGTGTACAGTTCAGTGGCATTATGTAGGTTCATATTGTTGTGCAATGCCCACCACCATCTATCTCCAGAACTTTCTTTCATCCTCCGAAGCTGAAACTCTGCACTGATTTAACAGAATTTCCCCCACCCCCACCCCTTCTACCTCCAGCCCCCAGCCACCACCGTTCTGATTCCCACCTGAAGGTGACCACTGCAGGAGTCATACAGGATGTGTTCTTCTTTGGCTTATTTCACTTAGCACGATGTTTTCTTGATTTAAGGTTATAATGAATAATTTTATTGACTAAAATATTTGTGCACATGATTCAAAATTCAAAAGGCACAAAAAGACAGAGTAAAAAGCAAGTTTCCCTCCTTCCTCTGTCTCCAGACACCTAGGGACAACATTTTATCCTAGTATCTTTTCAGAGATGTTCTATGTGTATATAGTAATACACTTAACATATATTTTTTACACAATTAATAGCATATTCTAAATACTGTTCTGTTTCTTGTACTATACCCATTTAACTATATACCTAGGGGATAGATCCATATCCTATGTACCATTGTACACAGAACTCCTTTCAGTAAATTACTTTTTATTCAAATATAATATACATACAGAATATGCATATACTCTAAGTCTACAGCTGTATAAATTTTCATAAACTGAACACATTCACATAACCAGTACGCTGATGAAGAAACAGATCACCAGTTTCCCCCAAATCCTTCTCTTGCTCCTTTCCAGAAACTATCCATCCCCTCACCAAGGATAACCACTCTTCACACTTCTTAACAGACTAGATAAGGTCTGTCTGTTTGTGATGTTTAATGAAGAGAATCATACTGCACGTACCCTTGTGTCTGGCTCATTTCACTCGCCATTATGCTTCTGAGGTTCATCTGTGCCACTGGATTTCAGGCGGTGCTTGGCAGTATCTTTGAACCAGTTGAGGCCCTTCTTGCTGCTGCCGAGTCCATCCCTGCGCTCTGGAGGTCTTGCATGTCATACACACAGTCTCAATTGCACCCTCACAATGCCTGAGTTCCTTTCAATAGCTTTGTAAATGCCTTAACGAGTCCACAGGTAGTTGAAATTCACCTCCAGATGTATCTAATGATGAAAAGCAGCAGCCCTGTGTGGAGATTTGTGGAGAAAGTAATGTTGGAGTGAGGAGAGGGGGAGAAAGGAACCACAGGTTTCCTTTCTAACCAGCATCTTTGCAGCCATTGTCCAGTAAGACATGCATTCTGAAGCCTCATTCACCCAGCCAGGGAACTCAAAGCTCAAATTCCCTGAATACAAGGAATCACAACAAAGCACTGGTTTGCATTCCCTTCACAACTGTTACTTTTAAAGTGGAGTCAAAACTACTTCCAAGGAAAGAGCAAAGCAGCTTTAACTAATATTAGTAAAGGGCCTAAGAAAAGCTAATGTATTCCATCTGTTTGTTTGTTCTCTTGGTTTGGGGAAGGAATTATATTATACAAGGCAGGACCAAGGTACTATCCACAGGGCAAAGTCAGACATACCATCCAGTTTGTGTTGCCCACTTATGAAGCTGAAATCCCGGATGACAATGAATCCTCAACCTCGCTCCCATCCCTAGTCTGGCAGGGACATGAGGATCTATTTCCAGATATGAGTTATTAAGCAGCAAAACCAGTCCGCACATTTGTGCGGGGCCAGTCACCAAGGCTCAGGAGGCAACAGTCAGAACTGCATTTTTGTGGTCCGCCCTTCCAGAAAGGCCTTTCCCAAGCACCACATGCTGCCTGCACTGGGTTCAGAAGAGGGGGAAGCAAAAGATATGCCTTTCGGAGGACTCTGTTTTACCTAAATAATACTGTGCTTCTAGTTTTGGCCTACTGCATTCCATTTTCCCACGTGGGGCCTTTTCCTGGGAGGCTTTGTTGCATGGGCCTCAGGAGACCTCCTCTCTATCTACCTGCCAATCTGTAATAAATAATTATAGGCTGCTGGGTATCCCTTCAAACTGGTCCTGAGCTCATTTAGTTATTTTAGTAGCAAAAAAAAAAGTTACAGAAAACCCAAGATAATCCAAAAATCATCCCCTGGCGTTTAAGTTAGGATGTGGAAGGAGAGAAAGGGAGGAAAGAATAAACACAAGAAGAGTAAAGAACTTATGGTAAAAGTTAAAAACAGACCTCATCTCAAGTCCAGAAAGAATATTATTGCATATAAATGCTTTATGAACATTGTCTTTGATGAGTAGTTGGGTACCACTACCACATAAGGTGTGTTACTGTCTAGTGACCTTTCAATCTGGCACCTGTTGGAAGGTGTTGTACACCAGTGCGGACAAAAGGAAAGGGTGCAGGGGAGGGGGGGCCATAAACTCCCATAGCCAGTCAGGGACGGGGACGGGTCTGCCAAGGCGGAGGCCACTCCTGGGTAACTACTTATCCCTGTTTGGCTGTATTCCACAAAATTGTATCACCTTCCTTCCTGGAAACTTCTCTAAAAAGAGATTAGTGATAAGAAATGCCAATAGGGAAGGTTTTCACAGGGGCCCACAAGCTCAACTGGCTGGAATCTGAAGAGGGCAAACACATGGAATGTTCACCCTGAATGATTGAACAGAAGATAAGCAAACATTAGGTAGCAGAGCAAATGCACAGGAAATATGATCTACCTTCCCTGGGAAGGGCTATCATTCTTGAATTAATTTTGAAGTAGGAGGAGGTTCTTACTGACTCTGGGGTTTTGAACCCAAGTCTGAGCAAAAGTTTCACTCTGGATTCCAGGAAGAACAGTACGGAGTGCAAGGACCAAGGCTTTTTAGGGCTGGTAGTTTTTAAAAATCAGCTTCATGTGAATAGAAGTTCCGAGAGTCAACAGTAGCTGGCAGCAGACAACCTCTCCAGGTACAAGGATAGCAGAATCTTTGACTGTTAGGCCATAAGGTATCTAGGAGATGGCCCAAGGATGAGTCCTTCGTGTTTCAGATGAGGAAACCTAGGTCCATAAAGGGTAAAAGGCTTGTCCAAGACCACACAGCTGGTTCATGGCATGGCTAGGAGCAGAGCTGGGGAGCTTTCATTCGCATGACTTAGCCAATGTGTAAACGAAGATCAAAATAGTTGGCGGGGCAGAAAGAAGGGGAAAACTTAAGGGCTTTGAAAGTCAATAGTCATCCGATCGATAGATACACAGTTAACATCATTAGCCAGCTAAACATGCTAATGCCCTCAAAATAAGAGGATATTGCACTAATGTGACTTGTACCATTAGCCATTTGAGGCAGACATTTTTTTCAGGTTTAAGGTTCCAGTAGTAATATGTATAATAGAAAGAAATTTATACAACATATGTCCCATCTAAATACACACCTTACCATTCTATTAATGCAGATTGAATAAGTGACCTTAATTTTGCAGGAAAAAAACCTTCAATTGAATCAGACACAGAATGATGACAAAGCTATATGGCTTGCAGTTTGAAGACAAAATTGGTTAGGTTCCCCCTCTCCTTTTTCACTATTTATGGATTTTTAAACAGTGACTTAAGACATAAGGTGTTGAGAAAAGACAAAAGTCCTTTCAGTCAGCCCTACTCAGAGCAAATACACTGGAAATACGATCTATTTCTCACCCTGGCAGGGTGAGAAAAAGTTTGTGGGGTTATAGAGGCCGGGGGTTGGAGCAAGGAAGAAGTGCAGACCCAGGATAAGCATGGGTGAGCAGGAGCATTTTAGATGCTTCTTTCTGAGGGCCCTTCAAGGGGCTGAGAGAAACTAGAACAGCAGGTGGAGGGAGGATACAGACTTGTTTCCTGTTGTTTCCTAATGTAGGTTAGAATAGCAACAGTGTGCAACGCTGACAGAGATCTCTTGTATTCTATTCAAGTAGATGAGTGACACACAATCACAGCCATTTAGGTATAGAATGAGTTCATAAATCACCTAACCTAGCACCTACATTTTCCAGGATCAGAAAACGGAGGCCCAGATAGACCCAGTAACTTGATAAAGGTTAGTACAAGCTCTCAGCGTGTTTTGCCAACCTCTAGTGTGTGCATTGGAGAGGGTAACTGGGGGCAGGATGGAGCAGACAGCATTCCAACAGGTCATCAATCTTTCAGAATGCAAGCCATACAAAAAAAAAATGTATGCAGAGTACTCCCCTGGCAGATTTCAATCTGCATGAATTACCTTGAACATTTAAATGAAGATTTTTAAATGTTACAAATATAACAATTTCCCAGGCCTTCACAAGTGTTGCATTGAGAGTGGGTAGCAGGTGTGAGCACTTTGGAGATGGGTCTTCTGTTCTCTCACAGGTGCCGGATCCTGTGTTGACCACTGGTGGCAACATGGTGTTGGGGATCAGAGCCAGATACTGCTTTACCTGGCAACTGTCACCAACTTGCCGGGATTTGGCACCCTCGTTGTTTGCAGTGGACAATCTTTCAATTCCCTTGACAGGCAAAGTCTATACTTTTCAACAATTGTGCAGTCTGATGACAACTGTCTACAAAACCAAGTTTGGCCAGCCCTGCACACCCGTGGCCTTTCCAACGTGCTCCAAGCCTCAAGTCCCAAAAAATAGTTTGATGACTGAGCCCACATCCTTGGAGCATAATTAGGACTGCTGTCACCACTCCAGAACAATGGTTACCATTTATTGAGCATTTACTATGTATGGTGCTCAAGACCTACTGTCTTGTTTCCTCTCAACGACAATACATGGTAGGGTAATCGCTCCTGTTCCAGACATAGGAAAGCAAAGGTCAGTCATAGCCCAGTAACTCACCCAAGGTCACCTGGCTGGTAAGTGGAAGAATTGGTTAAATTCTTAACTCTCTGACTCTTAATTCCTCTGCCTCTTGGGTTAGGATCCTGGCAGGTGGAGCGGCACCTGTGCACCCATGTTACAGACTTTAAGTTATTACCAAGAGCCCTCTTAATTGCAATATTTGTTGGAAGGCCTGTTTTCTGAAACTTCCTGTTTGTTTGTCATGCGTACATATGACTTCCTTCAATTTCTTTGCAAGTTTCCACGAAATAAAACCATATGCAGTTCCATAGCAACACTGAAATACAAACATGGTGTAATCTTTGTCTACTGCAGTACACAGCTTGCAAGTTTTTTAATTAAGAAAAAAGCCCCTAAAAAACAAAAATTACATCTGTATACAGTTGACCCAAATCCCATTGTAACAAATACAAACACAAACTTGGGTTCTTTTAAATCTTGTCTTCTGTCTTCTTTACAGGGTAATAGTTTTATAACAGAAACTGGGTTGCAAGACTTGTGACGAAGCAAGGCCCCAGTTGGGTGACCGATGAGCTGCGGGCCCGGCGCGGGCTCCCTGGGAGACAAATGGCCACTGCTCTCCGCGGAGCGACAGTCCCCGGCGAGAGCTCTCCGCGCGGGGGCTGAACGCGCTCTCGGCCTGTGGAACCCGAGAGCTGCTCGGAGGACGAAGCCCGGCCAAGTCCCCGCGGGTGGCCGGGCGCGACCCGACGCCGGAACCGCGTGTGGCCGCGGTAAGGGGGCTGCTGGCCTCCGGCCCGGCCGCTCCTCGCGGGGACTCTGCCGGCACCGCGCCCCCACCGCACACTCGCGCGCGGGGCGTGCCGCAT
Organism: Manis javanica; assembly: GCF_040802235.1. NCBI lineage: Eukaryota > Metazoa > Chordata > Mammalia > Pholidota > Manidae > Manis > Manis javanica. Next base: position 72,075,114 of record NC_133159.1, read on the forward strand.
CCCATTTTACCCTCCCCACGGCACCCCCCTCTCCCCCACCGGGCGGTATCGTGGTGTCCGCCGCATTTTACAACCGAAACCTCCAGCTGACCTGGCTGGAAAGGAGGAGTGGAGGGATTTGAGTGCAGGACTTTGTTTTTTGATTCTGCTTACGACGCTCCCGGCTCTTGGGCGCTGGGGAATCTATCTGCCCCTACGCGACCTGCATGGTGCCCCCTTCCTGGATCAGACCAGGGGGAGGTGAGGAGCGCCCCCAGGGCACAGACTGGGTTTGGAGGCTTCCGCGCTGAGTGATGCAGGTAAAGGCGGGTTTGTCTGCGGTCCCTGCTTTCCCCCTCTCCACGCCTCCTCCGCCCCCGCCCGCTTCTCCCTCCTGCCCGGAACCCCAGCATTTGAAGGCTTCCTAGGACCTGACAGATGGGACGCCCCTGAAATGAAGACGTTCCAAAGCAGCTTGGCAACTGGGGTTGGGCAGTGGATTGCTCTCGTTCTTGCAGGGGAAGGTCCCGCACTCACTAGCTGAAGGGGGAAATAATTTCACCTGGTAAACGCCAGTTCACATTCATGAACCAGAGAAACTTGTTAGGACCAGATGCCAAACCTGGAGGAAATGTTCCTCTGTGGCTTCCTCCCTGGACTTGGTACCCAATGGTTTAAGGTTGAGGGACAGCCGAGTGGTGATACAAGAGAATCTACTATTTCTAAACTACTTAGTAAGTGCCAGGCACTCTGAGAAGCTCTTCATGATCGTTTACCCTCACAAACCCAGGAGGCAGATCATAGTAGTATTCTCATTTAACTCATGAGAGATCCAGAGCCCGTTCTGCCCAGGGTTTGGACTCGAGAGCCTGCCCAGGAGTGATTTCCCCACAGAAGGGGGTGCGGGCCACTCAATGAGACACACAAATAAGATTGTGCCAGGAGAGCCACATTACTCCTTAGACATTCAGGATATTTTGAACCAGCTTAAGATAGTGTCCCCCACTTCTTGTCCAAATCCAAAGAGGAGACCAAGTTTCAATTAGGAAGCCTCTTTTTTTTTTTTTAAATCAATTGTTTTTTGTTTTCAGAACTGGAGTGGAAATGACCCAGTTAGGAAGGAAAATGAGCACAGCTTGGCTTAGTCACACAATTAAAACATGTAAGCTGGCCAAAGGTACATACTCCTCCTCCCCTCCCTCTAGAGAGAGAAGGGCCCTGTATGACCTGGAAGCTTATTAAAGCATTCCCCTGGAGAATTCCCTGACCCTTCCGAAGGGACACTGTGAGAACTTTGTTCCTTAGAATACACCCACACAGAGAGTTTTGTGCAAATACCAAGCCATTATTCTATAAATGCAAAGAAGCATTAGGGATGGTATGTGAACAAAAGCTGGACAGAGGATGCACGCCCAGATGCTGTCTTTGGCCAGGTTACAATTTGAATGATCTCATGTTTTCTGGCTCCTTCTTGCTTTGCTTTCCCAATTTGGTTTGAATATTTGCATTACTGTATTATTTTCCCTGTACAATTGACGTTGTCTGTACACAATTAGGTCATTTTCATAGTTGGGTGAGGAGACACTTTAGACATGAGATGGGGTCCAGCTGGTAGCTGGCTCCCCCTGGGGTGTGCATGTAGATTCCCATCCACTTGTCCCAAAGACTCTACCTGCACCCAGGATCTGAAAGGTTCAATGTAGGTCACCCAACCAAGTGGAAAGAACTATGACATCCCTTTGTAATGGTGGGTAAGCACATCTTGTTTCTCTAGGTTTTGGGTTTATTTGCTGATCATACTGTTACTTGGGCCAATTCTAACTCTCTTTTGCTATGCTCCAGACAAAGGGAAGAACTATTTCCTGGTGGCCTGTGGCTTCTTGGATTGTGGAAGGTTTCCTGAAGTAGACCCTGGGCATGGGACAAGGAAAGGGAAACACAGGGTGAAGAAGAAGGGCAGGCTGCCTCCAGAACCAAGCCCAGACATGCATGTAGATGTTCCAGCCAATGCAGAGGCTGGACTTTGAAGTAGGACTTTGAAGAGCGAGAAAGGGGATCCCAAAGGAATGGAGGCATTTTGTAGATGAAAGCTGATTAGGGCCATCTTCACAAAGTGCCCTGCAATCCTTCACTGGTGTGGAATCTCACTGACACACATTCTACTAATCAAGCTTTCTCAGCTAGCTGAAATTTGTGGTGCTTTGGGCAAGGCCAGGGCTAAAGTTGGTGTTTGCACTGCCTTTGAAATAAGGTTGGGCTCAACAAATGGAAGTGACAGCTGCCATTAAAGTCACTGGGGAAGAGTGACTTTTACAGTGCTTCATACACAGACACGACCATACACGGCTCACTGGATGAGCCATTAAGGTGGACTGGCTCTCTGGCTCAGTCTTCTCATTATTTTCTGTTGCTTCATCTCTTAGTACTTTAGATATGAGTCTATGATGTTGGTGTTGGTTCATTCTTCTTTCCTCTTTTTACCCAAATGATTCATTCATCATTTATTTACTAGATATTTGGTCACCTTCTATGTGCCAGATACTGGAAGTTACAGATGTGGAGGATGCTGGAGTTACAACAAGTGAATAAGGATACTGCTGACAGAGCTCACTTCGCAGTCTGAAGAGGAACACCAATGATAAAACGTGACAGGTGCCACGTGAAGGGAAATCTACATTCAAGCATTTAGTGATGGCTTAATCATGAGGTGGCTAAGCCTCAAAGAGATGAATACCTTGTCCAAGCTCTCACAGATGGCTGATGACAGGGTTGGAACCAAAGAGCTCTTTTAGGAATAGAACTTGGCCTCTTGCTGCCACCTCCTTCTGTAGGCTGCCCAGAGTCTTCTCATCCATTTGCACATAGTTCATACTTCTCCCAAGACTGGGCTATTCCCACTGAAGTCAAATTCATATTTATCACTAAATCCAGATGTCTGCTCTATCTCTCTTTAAGAATTGACATGCTGATAAATTGAGCTGATGGATATAAAAGTGCTTTGTGAGTTGAACAGCAATAAAAATCTAAATGCCAAAAGTATTACCTAAGTCACATAGTAATTCAATCAATGAATCAGTCAAGGGGTTAATCACTAATTGATACTAGATTCTGTGAGGGCAAGGTTATCTTCACACACAGCATGGCCCCATCCTTAATGGAATTTATGGAAAAGTTGGTGCTACAAGTTAAAGACGAAAGAAAGTAGGAATTTACGGAGTGCTTATCATGTGGTTTTCCTTACCATATTTCAGATAATCCTCACAATAGTCTGGGAAGTAGACATTGTTTTCTTTGATGTGTGGATGGAATGCCCTCCCCTAATCCCTGTCTATTCAAGCACAATATAGTATAATAGTTAAAAGCTTTAGATCAGAACTCAAACTGAATTCTTACCCAGTCACTGCTAATTACTTTCTGTATGACTGGGAAAATTACTCAAATTCTCTGTGCCTCAGTTATAAAATCAAGCTGCCAAGAATAGTACCAATTTTATACTTTGTTGTAGGATAAGGTGACCATACATGTGAAATAACTGCCACAGTGCCCGGTCCAGAGTAAGTACGAGATAAAAGTTAGGTATGATTATTATTTTCCAGCTCCAACACCTTTATTATCTGCAGAGCCTTTCCAGATGCTCCATCAGAAGTGGTGTCTTTTACCTCTTTATCCTCATAGCACTGTGGACATGCCTCTCAGCACATTTTTATGTGTACCTGGTTATTAGTGTCTGGCACAGAAAACCAGTAAATGTTGGTGGTTAGATGAATGGATGTTTCTGCCTCCCAGAACTATATTAGATGCTCATAGAAGGCAGGGAATATTGTGTTTCTAGCCAGAAGGCAGACAGAACATCTGGATATTCTAGATAAAATATGAGAAATATATGTTTGACTACACAGACTGTCATGTAAATTAGGGAAGTCATCATGGGGACACACAGTATAGACACACACACACACACACACACACAGGAACTAGAATCTGCCACTGAAGGTTGCAGCTTCATGATTTGTAGGAAGTCTATCTCAGTGACTTTGAGGCTTGGTTTTAGGGGCTTTTTGGAGGACAAAAGGCAATGCTCAGTGCCCTCAAAAGATAAACAGCTGGAACTGAGAATTCTGCATTAAAGTGAGACTCACAAAGGGATATGTTCTAAGTGAGAGGGTAGACTAGGAAAAATTTGCCTATCTGCGATGAAGAAAAATGAGAAAACTTGTCTGTCTTGGCTTGGGTTCATATAATGTTAAAATCACAGGGTTTCTCTCATATAGGTTTGAGACTTGAAGGTATACTATCTACATAGTCTGGGAACCTTCAGCTGAAAAATTAATTTAAATCAGTCCCAGGTTAGTAGGATCCAAGGGCACCTGGCAAAAGCAGACCTTAAGGGACAGCACCTAGGCCTCACAGGTGTCTAACAGATAAAGCTTCACTGAACATAAGACCACAATCTAAAATGACAAACCATTCTAAGGAAACAAGCTACCATGAGTCAAAACCAGTAGAAACCCCAACAGAATTAGACATTATATAACAATTAGCATATACCAAATATAAATTGTTTAAAATGTTTAAAGAAATAAAAAGGGGAAACAAATATATGACAAATAAATAAATACAATCTAAAAAGACCAGAAAGAATTGAGAAAGAACCAAATGCTATTTCTAGAAATAAAAAAATATGTAATTATTAAAACTAGAAACACAGTGAATGAATAAAAGTAGAATAGCTACAGATAAAGAGAGAATAAGGTAGCTGGAAGATAAATCTGAGGAAATTACCCAGGGTACAGCACAAAAAGAAAGGCAAAGAAATATGAAACATGAAATGTTAAGGGGGTCAGGAAGAAAAAATAGAATGAGAGAAAGGCAGTATTTTAGAGAAAATGGCTAAAATATTTCCAGAATTAAGGACAAAGAAAGAAGACAATAAACAAGTGAACAAATTATTACTCAGGATATTTTCAGATTGTAAGAAGTGCTGTGAAGGAAGTAAAAAGGTTATTTCATAGATATATTGGGTATAGGATTTCATTGAAGAAGTCAAGTGAAAACATTTCAAGTGAAGGTGCAAAGTAAAAAAGTGCAAAGACCCTGAATGAGAGAAAATACTTGACATTTTTGAGGATGGGCAAGAAGCCCTGTGTCTGGAGCTCAGTGAGTGAACATGAGAGTGGTATAAGATGTGATATGAGACGTGGGCAGGAGCAATGGATTTTTTCTTTTTCTGAGGGCAGCAGGAAGTCATTGGAGGGTTTCAAGCACAGGAGCAATGTGCCCTGTCACCCGGGCTGCTGTGTGGTAATGGACTGTAGTGGGGGTAAGAATGGAAGCAAGGATCCCAGTTAGTGATTCCAGTTATCCTGGCAAAAGATGATAGCACTGGGACTAGGGTGACAGCTGTGAGTATGGAGAAAAGTAGATGGATTTAGATATATTTTGAAAGTAGCAACAGGGTATTTGAAGTAGATGTAAAAAGTGAAGTGAAGGGAAGGTAGGCTCAAGTGTGATTCCTAAGTTTTTGAATTAAGCAGCTGGGTGAAGAACGGTGTCATTTTCCATGGAGAAGAGTAGAATAACACTTGGGTAGGGATAGGGTGGAACATGAAGCAAGAGTTCTGTTTTGGGCATATTAAGCTTGAACTGCCCATCAGACATCTAAGTAGACAGTTGTATGTAAGAATATGGAGGAGTTCAGGAAAATGAGCCCCAAGGCAAGGAATGGTCGTACTTTGAGACTTGTGTGTACACCAAGATGTTTCTATAGTGTAGGCTTGGACAGAGGTACACACAGGGGACAGACCACTCTAGGAATAGAGTCAACATGGCTTGAGCACAGGAGACTCTCCCTGACCTATTGCCTAGCCCAGAAGTGGAGCCTGGAGTCCTCCAGGCCCATTGAAACCTGCTGCTTTCGGTAGCTGCTGTAGTTTTAAACCAGTGTGCTTTTTCAGGGAGGCCAGAAGACTTGGTGACAAACCCAGGCAGCTGTTGTGTGGGGATGGGTGGAGAGGTCGTCAAGCGAGTTGGCTCCTGCCCACTGCTGCCCACCAGCTCAGAGCATCATGTCTGAGAGATCCAGAGGAGTAGGGAGTCAGAAACATGACACGTCAGGAGGTACAAAGGAAAAGGAGATCCCAGCATGAGGTAAGGCCCCAAAAATGCCATAGCCCCTTACATAAGCAAAAGTGAAACCTCTGAGGAACGAATAAACAATGGGTATCATATTGATATAAAAATACAAGGAGCTCACTCTGTGGTTGCTGACATACATCATTGTGGAAACAAAACCACGTCCAGAGTGACTATGGTTAAACTTGGAGCCACATGACAGTAGCTCTAGGACGTTCCAAAATAATCAAGAATAACGTGAACAAAGTGGTATTCTCCCTCAGGCTTGTGGCTCTGAGAGAAGGGACAACCATCCCTCTGGGAAGGGGGGACAACAGTTTAAGGGGACCCAGTGACTCAAAGTAATTCATAGGAAAGAAGAAAACTATTGCTGCCTTAGAAAAGGACCATAATTCAACTGACATTAGGATTCAGCTCTCAAGTCTATGAGACTGTAGGATTATTTTCTTCTCAGCTAGATACACACACAAACACACATATAATCTCTTGTATAAACATATTTGTATGTACATGTATGTATTCATATTCACTGAGTAGTTTTTTTCCTCTCATTATTTGGAAAACTAAGACTATCACTTTAATCCTGTACTTGACCATACCCATTTTGCATTGACCACTAGAAAACTCGAACCAAATTTTCAGCCCACCCTCAACTTATTAAGTACATAAAACTTTAGGTAGCATGCAGCTTGTGTGACTACCTACTTGGGTGTCAAGTGAAGGGAGGCTATTAATTTCAGTCCCAACAGAATGAATTCAACAGGAAAAAGATCCTTCTTTAAAAGGAAATTGGGGTATTGTTAGGAAGTGGGATGGATGCTAGTCAGTCAAAAACAAGACAAACAAAACTATCCCCTACAGTAAACTTCCCAATTGCCATTTCTTCTCTTTCTCTTAAAAACATGCCCAGTTCTCACAGTCACCCCAGACAGTCTGGCAAACAGCAGGCTGCTCACATCCAGAATGGGAGCCCTTGGGCAAAATGATGGAGATCATCCTATTCTTTGTATTTTATGCAATGCTTACTCAAGTACTTTCCACTATTTCAGCCCTGGAATCAAGTGTTTATTTAGGTCTTAGAATAATTATTCTGAGAGGTTTGATATGGGCCTTCACTCATTCGACATTCTCCTTGGCTATCCTTGAATGTGTAGAAATCCTGTGTACTCATTTATTCATTCATTCTTCCATGCAACCACTGTTCATAGAGAGCAACCTTGTGCGAGACACTGTTATAGGTGCGGAGGGAACAGCAATGAAATGGAAGGACAAGGTCTTCATCCTGGTAATAGATGAAACTGGGAGGAGTAAACAAGGCTGGGACTGGACTTCGGACTTTATCTGAAAAGCAGTAGAAAGGTACTCAGTGGTTTTGGGCAGGCAAGAAACATGATCAGATTATATTTTAGATATATTATTCTAATTGGCATGCAGAGAATGGGCCACAAGGAAGTAAGAACAGGGGCCAAGAGTCCAGTCGGGACCAGTGAAGTAGCTTGGTGAGGAAAGATGGTGGTCTGGACTAGTTTGGTGGCCAAAGCAATGTAGAAATGTGGTCAGGGAAAAGGATAGTCAGGAGGCAGAAAGAACAGGAACAGGTGGTAGGAGGCTATAGGAAAGGAAAGAGATGAGGATAACTCTGACATTTCTGGTCTGAGCAACTAGATGAGTGGTGATGGCAATGGGGAGCTGGTTCAGGGCAGGAGGAGAAAAGGATACATTAGCTCTGAGGCTCAGTGTGTATATGTGTTTTTCTCATGTCAGGTAAGCAGGTAGGTGTCTGGTCTGAAGCTCGGGAGAGAGACTCAGTTTGTGGAATTATCAGTGGTCAGTAAGCCAAGGAGTTGGAAGACATTGTCCAGGGGGAGGGTATAGATTGAACAGAGAGGGACACCAACACTGAATTTCAATTTTAAATGAAGGAACCCTGGAATATTTTGCCTCAAGAACTGTAACGTCTCTCTTCCATGGAGCCCCACATCAGTTCTTCTCTGCTTCATTTTCCTATACTCTTCAGCAACAGCCAGCCCCTTTATTTAAGGTGGTTAATAACTTAGGCAACATTCCTTGCAGATCCTCCATGTGGCCCAGCTTGTAGAAAGGCCCCCAGCTAGTTGTGTTCACATCCAACTTGTTTGGAGAGAGAGGCGTTCCTTATCATGCCCATATCCTCACACAGATTGTCCAGAGGAGTCCATGACTTCCGGCTCAAGGGCTTCCGGGCTTCCTGGCCTACATGGGCTCTGGGTGGGTGGTGGTGGGAGGCAGGGGTCCGCCCTTGAGGAGCCCTCATTGAATCTCGTCTCCTTTCCCCTGGTCTTCATGCCAGATTTGAGGACCCCATTCCCTGCACACAGTCTTCCCCCACCCCATGGGCCCCTCTCCTGCCACCCTTCCTCCCTCTGGTGCTGCTGTCCAGTCACTGGAAATGGGAAGATTTAGGGGAGCCTTTGGATCTTTGTTTTTGTTTCCATCTGAAGTGTCCTTAGATGCCAGGAAAAGACAAGAGAAAGGAAATATACGGGAAGCACATGACCAGCTTGAGCTAGAACTCTGCCACACTTTCAGGTGACAGGTCACCTGCAAACAAATGAATCAGGGATCAACCAAGTACTGGAGTTCTTAATACTGCCAGTAGTGACTCAGAGAGCTAGGAACGCGGGCAGGAAGATCAGACATCCAAGCTGTTGAAAATTGCACTTTTGGAAAATACATGCACAACTTACAAAATATATTTGTAAAATCTAGGTGTCTCCAGCCCAGCCCTCTCTGTTAATCAAAGGAAATGCTTGAGCTTCACAGGCCAGTCTGCGATCCTAGCTCTGACCGCTGCTGCCCTTGAAGGCCTCAGTGAACTCCCCTCAGAGCCTGCAGGCTGCCTTGGCTGGCGACTTGTTCGTCTTGGGACAGTTTTGCCTGAGTTAAGCGGCCTGGCCCCCAGCTATGCAGGGCCCTCTCTCCGGTAAGAGGAAACGCTTTCAGCTTAGTCCATTAACACAAACATTCAAAAGCAAACATTAAAAAGCCACAGATCATGTTAACATAAATAAAATAGGATCAAGAAAAGCTTCACCCCAAGAAACCAAGGGGGTGTTTAAGAAACTGGCCTTGCCTACCAAGCAGGCAGGCAGCAAAGCCACAGCAGTTCTGGAGGTCCATGCACTTGGTAGAGCTGGGTGGCTGCGGCCACAGGCCTTTGAAGAGGAAATGCCAACTCTGGGACAGGCAGGCAGCCAGCTCGAGGCCTGAAAGTACCAGAGAGAAGCAGAAAGTAGTGAGGGGGAAGGGGGGCATAGTTAGGAGGTCAGAAAGGGGAGGAAGGAACAGAGTAAATCAGTGTGGACGTTATTCCCAGCGAGGGTGACTGCACCCAGACCAAAGAGTCACTGGCAGAGCAATTCACTATGCCCCTGGGACAGAGCTGGGGCATGGAGAGCCCTGGGCGGCGGGCACAGCCCAGAGTGACTAAGGCTTCGAGGAGGGGTGTGTGTCTTCGCTGAGGGGTGGAGAGGGGTGGTGGTGTCTGGCCTGAGAGATGCCTTTGCTTTGAAAGCTTTGGAGGAAATTAACTTTACAAGGTGCCTCCCTGTCTCCCAGAGTTATTAAAAGAAAGGGAGCAAAGAAGAAATGGAAAAACGGTAATACCTCAGGAAGGGCTATGTGATCCCAACCAAAGGAAGTGAGAGGCAGATTAAGTGATGAATGTGTAACCTCCCCTCAGGGAGGAAGAGCTGTGCAAATGGAAAAAATCCCACAACAAGCACAACAAGAACAAAACACACACAAACATGCACACCCTGTGAGTATCTATAGATGAAGGTGATTAAATACCCCACAAACCTCCAAGTGCAGAAGTCTGTCTGCACTCCTATCTCACTAAGTCAGCACTTACTGCTAAGGGAATGGCAGGCAGTGGGGAGCTGGCATAAACATGGGGTCACCCACCAGGAGGGGTAAATCTGGAGCCTTGTAAGTCCTAACAGTGGGGCCCATTGATGGATATCTAAGCATTGATTGCTCTTTTGTTGATGAAAATAAAACACTAGATCTTCAACCTCCTTAAAAAAAGGGAAAGCCAATGAAAACCATCAGTTTCCCAGGGTAGGAAGCCAGGTGTTCTTGTATGTATTAAAAATCTGGGATTTAAATTTTTAAAACCCTCCTGCCTGACAATAATCCTCAGATCACATGAGGCCACACTTGTCCAATCCTGGCAAGCCCAGTCCATTTCTGAAAGCTCCATCCTTAGAAGGTTGTGCCGGCCTGGACACATGCACTCAGATACTTCTTTAAGTTCAAATCTGTGTTCAGGTAGGATGGCAAATCATAGTGTTGAAAAAAACAAACTGGGAAACAAAACAACCCATCTGCTGCTCCTTTTCTGTCTCTTTGCTCCCAAGCCCATTAGTTCCTTAAAAGCCCTTTGGATGGCAAGTCTAGAAGTACTTTGATGCCTCTAGGTGAAACATGGAGTGAGTGGCCTCCTAACGGAAGGGACGCCTCTGCATTTAGCCTGTTGGTGAAGGAAACATCTCCAGCTGGTTTCTGCTGGCTCTTTCATCAAAGCTGCTCTCTGAACCTCTCATAGCTCTGCTCCATGGCAGAGATGGAGGGCCCTAGGATGTTAGGAATTTTCTTCAACAGTTTAACAGAGGATCCTGATTGAAGCACTCCAGTGCAGAAACCAACCAGACCAAAGTATACAAAGTCATGATGGACAGCCCAGCCTTCATGGTCTAATTGTTATTTTCAACTTTTTAAATTATTTTGTGTGTCAATAGATTTAGAAACAATCATAGCCACAGTATATTGAGAGCTTACCATTTGCCAGATGCCATATATATATATATGGTGTAATTATACTAAGCCTGAGATGGTTACCATATTGTTTCCTTGGTTAATTGAGGCTCAGAGATCAGAGAGTCTGTACATAGATCAGGATTCGAACTTAGTTCTGTTTACTTCCAAACGAGTTCCTTCAATCAGTATACTGAATTGGCTTCAGGGGCCAAAGATAGGTTTATTTCTGCACAGGGAAAAATTGGTAAGAAATTCCATGCTGAGTTAGGTCTTTGACTAATATAATTAACTCAATGTTCTGTCTCTGATATTGACCAGCAGAGACATTAGGTAAGCAAGGTTAGGACATTGTATTTAAAATGCTGAATAATCTCTTAAATATCTCTTAATCTCTCATTGATCTCTGTTAAACCTACATTGTCTTCATTAATCTCTTGGATATTAGGTTCTGTAAGTTTATTATTTTTTTCACTCACTACATTTTTATGTATCCTGAAATTACTGAAATTTTAAAGGAAGTCCTCATGTTCTGTTATTCTTGGCTTTAATAAATAGGCTGATAGAGTCAAGATCCAAAGAAAGTCTCAATGGACTGAAATGTTGGAATGAAAAAGAGTAAGAATAGATTACAAGTTGTGAACTGAGGTTCAGTTAGTCAGCTATTTGAAAAAAGAATGATGGTAAAAAATGATGAATATTGTCACTCAATGGTCAACCATGGGATCTGGTGACTTCAGGCTGCCTTAACAGAAACATAAGGTCCAGGACAAAGGGTGGGAAAGCTCTAGCTTAGACTGTAAATATAGTAAGTTGTGTTTTAGACACACAGCTTTTTTTTATTTTTTAATATACAATGTTTTTATTAAGGTATTGATATACATTCTTATGAAGGTTTCACATGAACAACAATGTGGTTACTACATTCACCCATATTATCGAGTCCCATATTATTGACACCCACACAAAATAATTTAAAAAGTTGATGCACTGTCCATCAGTGTAGTAAGATGCCAGAGAGTCACTACTTGCTAGATACACAGCTTTAATAGCATCAAAGACATTTGCATATTAAATCAAAAAAGAATGATAGGAAAATGATAGAGTGATTCAAAACCATATTCTATGAAAAGAGACTTGGGGTGTGTGTGTGCACGCATGTGCATGTGTTGAGGGAGAAATCTGAGGGGGGTCACAGTAACTGTCTTGAAACATTTGAAGATGGGAGTGGCTTCAAAAGGATGAACTGGATCCAAATGGAAAGACATTTCAAGAGGCTGATTTTGGCTCAGTATAAAGGAGAATGTTCTAACAATCAGAACTGCCAAAACAAAATGTACTGTCTCAAACAGTGATAAGCTTCCCATCTTTGGAGGTATTCAAGCAGAGGCTGGATGCCCACTTGTGAGAGACACTTCGGAGGGAATTCTGACACTGGAGGTGGGTGAGTGTTGGGATGTGATTTCACGATCTCTAGGAACCCCTCCAGTTATGATTCCACACTTAATATCTCTCACCCTTCATTTACCATCTGGGCAATCCCTAAAAAAGCCATTAATCTCTCAAAGCTTCAGTTTCCCCTTTAGTAAAAGCATTGCATAAAACCTGGGAGGTCATAAGTTTGATATGAAAATGCTAGTTGTATTTTACTAGGATTTATTACAATAATTGTATTAATTATAAAAAATATTCATGAATCACCTAAAAATCACCTTGTCCACCCTCTGATGCCCTGAGAGGCCTTGGACTAGTTCTCTATGATCCTGAGAGTTCTCAGATCCTTAGAGTCTGTGGTTTTGCAGATTCCAGTCATACACACTGGAAGTGAGCACAGAGGGTAGCTCTTTGGAAGAGATGACAAGACCACTAAAGGGAGGTATTTATTTGAATTTCCACACATGCTCTAAGTGCTTGGGAAGCTTTGTTATAGCTGTAAATGAGACAGCACTCCAGAATGACCAGAGGTGAAAGGAAAATGTTACCAGGATCCATCTCTCAGCTCTACTTCTAGGCTGATTCTTAGGCCGGCTCCCTTTGCAACACCAACAGCGGTTAGAGCAGTCCTACAGCTCACACCCTCACACAGGTTTTCCCAATAGGATGAGAGGTAGAGCCCCAGTGTTCCTAGTAAAAATCTGGAGGCTCACCCTAGCACAAACTTACATGTCTCTTCTTGTATCAATTACTGTGGCTGAGAGGGTGGGATGGGGAGGATATCAATCCCAACCAAACCATACAGTTGACAATGAGGGCAAGTGGCTCTTAAAGGAAATATGGAGTGCCAGACAGAAGGACCATGCAATACTGCACGTCCACCCTTGACTGCCTAACATCAACCCACAGCTTCCACACATACTATCCTCCAAAGGGGGATTATTTCAATGTGTTAATCATGTCAAGTGACTCTTCATGGCTCATTGATCTGTGGGTAAATAATAAATTCAACAATACTCTATGAAACAGGAAAAAGAAATCAGACCTATTAATAAAAATTCCAAATTGCAAAGGGGAGAGTGTAAAACATCCAGTGACCATCAATCCTCACACATACTACAATCATGCAGAAATGGTGCAAAGACTCCCTAACTTGATAGTGCAGGCTGCCTCAGTTCTACCCTCCAAGACGATCTTCCTTGTCCATTATTCCTATGAGAGAGCCTCTTCAGAGGACTGTACAGCTTAAGTAGCCACTGCTTGTTGGTGTGAACGGGAATGTATGGGTGTTGGGAGATATGACTCTGAGGACTGGTTTAGGGGTTGCACAGTCATTTTTGTCAGAGTTGCAGGTTTCTCTGTGATACAAATCACTCATGACTTTAGCTGGCTCTCATCTATGTATTTCTGGTTGTGTTGGTTAATTTTATGTATCAACTTGACTGGGTCACAGGGTGCCCAGATATTTGGTACATTATTCTAGATGTTTCTATGAGGGTGTATTTGGATGAGATTAACATTTAAATCAGAAAACTGAAAACTGAATAAAGCAGATGGCCCTTGCTAATGTGGGTGGGCCTCAGCCCATCAGTTGAAGGCCTGCACAGAACAAAAAGGCCGGCCCTCCCTCAAATAAGAGAATTCCTCTTGCCAGATTGCATTTCAACTGGGACATTTCTTCAGACTTGAACTGAGACAACATCAGCTCTACTGGATCTCTAGCTTGCCATTTCACCCTGCAGATCTTGGGATTTGGCAGTCTCCATAATTGCATGAGGGAATTTCTTATAATAAATCATATATATGTATATATATTATTGGTTCTATTTCTCTGAAGATCAATGATTAATTCCATGGGTTAGTAATAAAGGTAGAGATCTAGGTGACTGATAATTTTTCACTTAGAATACAGGTCTGCGATGACCGTAAATTAATGGCTTCTGCTTCCATCCTGGCCTCCGTCTGGGGGCAATAAAAGGCGATAACCTGGAGAGGAGAGGAATGGGGCAGGAGGGCTGCACACCAACTGCATCTTTCCAAGAGGCATGGGAATCCCGTTGACTTGTTGGAAGGGTGTAACAAGAGGATTCTAGAAGAGGCCTGGGAGCTCACACTTGTTCCAGGTCCTAATTTTTCCTTACTGTACCTTTACCTTCTCCCTTCTTTTGCTCAAACTAACAACTTCAGGAAGGAATTTGGCTTCTCCACTCAGTCAAGGATCCATACTACTACTACATTAAGTTGACTAGGATTGCAGGTCACAGGAAGAATGTTTCCTCCTTAGTTTTTAGAGGCATTAGTTTCAAAATAAATCTTTCTTGTAAGACTTACAAAAGCATCAACCTATAACCAAGTACCTCTCACAGCCTGAACTTTTTGTCCAAGTCCCTTAATGCTGCAGCCCAGTGAGACATATGTGCTGAAGGTCCCAATATATATTAGACAATGGAATGAGCAACTATTATAGCACACAGAACAAGAATTGCCAGTGGCCAACTGTGGTGAAGACTGTAACTTGTTCCCCAACACCTGTTTATTCGTTTTCCCTAGTAAGAAGACTCACAAGTTTTACTTAGGCACATTGCCACCCAGAAAAAGACTTTCTTCTGTTTCCTTGCAAGTAGGTGCAACTACATGGAGAAGGTCTGCAGATGGGATACCGATAGAAATGCTGTGTGCAACTTCATAAAATATCCTTAAGGGACAGTTAAGATTATTTTTCCTTTCACAGATCAGTGTAATTCCTACTAACATTCTAGGATATACAGGTTCTTCTTGTTATCCTGATTCATACAATTTCATAATCCACAGCCTATAACTTGCCACACTTCATTTCCTGGTATCAAATTCTGATATAGTTGACTAAAAATCCAACTAACAAAAATTTAAGTAAGAAAAGTAAAGGAATGTATTGGCTAATACAACTGAGCACTTCACAGGGATAAGGTGACTTGACTTAATCCAGAGCTATTCGGCTTCCTCTGTACTGTGCCGCCTCAGGCTGGCTCTCCTTACAACAGCAAGGTCGGCTACCCTCCCTTTGGCCTTATACCTGTACAGCAGGGAGAGTCTATGTCCTGCCTGTGCTGTAGTTCCTCAGCTGGCACCCGCATAGATCACCTGCAGAGTTTGAACCAAACGTAATCACAGGAGTGGATACTCTGATCTGTTCAGGCTAATGATAGCCCACCCAGGAGCTTTAGGGGCTTATTCAACCTGTAGCAGATGGCAGAGGTCAGGAGCTGGTACTTTCCCAGAACTCAAGGTATGGTTACCAAGAGGGGGCTGGGGAGGTGCATGTTGGGTAGTAAACAATAGACTTTTACCATTAATATAACTGATACTTGTGCCATTACTTGGCCTAAGCTTTATAAAGTCATTACCACGCTTATTAGAAATATTAAATAGGACTAAAGAATTACAGAATATTAAATACTTTTGGGTGGCTAAGTTATAGCCACTCAATTTCAAGTAAAAGTATTTTTGATGCACTAAAGGAGCTGAGAAATAACTTGCTTTCCTTTTCCTATGGGCACACAAGTTTGGTAGGGGAACAGAGAATTTGATTGCTTAGAAAAAAAATCAAACCTCACAACTGCTTTCCTTGTCACTTAGGAGAGTGAGGAAAGAACCTCTGGATCATGCTCTCCCTTTGACTGTCCACACACAGGTCAGCCACCAACAGTAGCTTCCTTCTTACAGAGTCCCACTGACTCACTACCTGGAAGACTGGACGCCCACTCTCACTTGGCTTTCCTCACCACCTCAAGTTTTCCATTTCTAATGCTTAGAAGTTTTGTTTGTGAGGGTCCAAAAGTGGCAGAAACTATTTAGGCTTCTAAGCTGCACCAGCTGTGGAAGCCAAGGATGTTGGCTGAATAACGGACCAACCTTTCCAGGAAGAGATCAGAAGCAGAGAATTTGAAAAAACACCTTCCAATCTGTCAGGAACATGGAACAAGTTGCTGTCTCTCCTGTGTTGGCAGGGACCCTGAAGCATAGCATCACACACTGGTTAACCAACCACCAAAACTTCAAAACACAAGCGCTCAGACTCTACTGTTTTTCTTTAGGAACACAGAGCAGCAGTCAAGGGTAGGAGCACAAGGCTCTAGGAAAAATAAGAAGTTATTGGGCTTTAGGGACTATCTATGCACCACAGATTCATTCCATATGGACTTAAGCTAGAATCAACTGTTCAAGAAGCCAAAAGAAATTGTGATACCAAGAGGTGGTGTGTAACAATCTTTTCTCATGGTAAAAATAACTTCCAATGCTAGCAAAAACCTGGGAGGAGGTTTTACTTAAATTAAAAGTGAAACCATTATTTGATAGTTCCTGCATTACCTGTGGGAGATGGGACATGTTCCTTTCAAAAACTACATGGCTTAGTTTACTTCTCCTTGGTCATACAGTTCAGAGCATAAAAACTTCCTTTAATTCTGTGAAATTAAGAATTCAGACTAACATTTCACTGTTTACAAGGTCTTTCATTTGTCTGCTCTTCGCATGGATTTCTCCAACCATCCCATTTGCATTTCTGAAGGCCTTCCCCAGAGTTCCAAAAGGTCCTGAAATTATACTTCTTCTATTGGGGTTGTCCTAACTCCCCCAAGACCTGACCCCCTAAGCCTGTCCTGTCCAGAGACAATGACCATAAGCTCTCAGTAGGGGTCACCAGCATGTCAAGCACATGTTCCTCCTGCGCCTTGACATAAAGTCAATGTGACAATCACTAGCAGTTGTCTTTGTGTTCTTACATCATTTCCATTTTGGCCCCTTCACCAGGTAATCCTGGGTAGCCATATTCTCCGAGGTCTGTTGCAACCACCTTAAACAGTGCTCGTCTCAGGTGCATTATTCATAAAGGACAATGGATAATAAAATCCTGGAATCCACGGAAAGAAACTGGCATTAGCCTGAGCAGCTGGTTTCAAATTAACCAAAGTGACTGAAGTTTTTATGCCCCAAACAAAATATGTGAGTAATACAGTTAAATACTCAAGACAGGAACTAAATATGCTAGGAGAAATAGTCTGCTGTCCATCACTGAAGAGAAAAACCTCCAAGAAAAGCAGTTTCACAAATTATGAAAAAAGTGTCCTACTTTTTCAAAAAATAAGCAGCCTATTGAAATAATTATTTTCATTTTTAAGTAGCAGTAAACTATAGTATTCACTCCAAATCATCATGAAACAGTATGCTAATTTAGGATGGCCTGAAGACCTGGATGGAGCCCACCAAGCAAGGCCATGTAGCCAGTTGGTTAAGGACATAACCTCTGAAGCCCAACTTGCCTTAGTTTGAATCCTGGCTTAACTTGTTTACTTTCCATGTGACCAATATGTTTGAACCTGTTTCCTTGCCCATATGAAATGTACTTAATTGACTCTAGACTTCAGAAAACAACATCTCTGCAATCTTTAGTCTTAAAATAGTTTTTGGCCAGGCCACAGCCAACATGTAGTTGGCACTGCTTGTGCATATGTGGACTTGGTGATTGTTTCTTGTGGCAGAAATGGACCACTGCAACCCTTCAATATTTAGTCCAAAAATCATTGCCATGTTGACAGATATCTATTAACACCTTCTGATCAAGAAATCACCAGAATCAGACTTGCAGATGGGTGTCAAGAAACTTTGAAGAAAATTACAGTGATAATGACGGAACAATTCACTAAAAGTGTTGCTTCACGAGGTCTGGGTCAAGAATGTCAAACTGAAGGTGAAGATTTAGGAATGCTTTACCCAGTTTATTTCACTTAGTTTTTATAGAAGCATGCGATGATAAAAAATTTGGTCCCAATACCATATTACATAAATTCTATGCTATTTTTTCATACTGAACATCTCAGATCAGGATGTGTCATACAATTAAGCCATTTTTGTTCTTGGTGATATGTAAAATGATGTGTCTTACAATTTATGGAATGTTAGATTTGTGAAATAAAATACCTAAAAGAGCTCTTTACATAAGTATTAACATTCAAAAGAATAGAAATATTCTAAAAGGTTTTAAAAAGAATAATGTCATAATTGGCATTTTCTTAGTGTTATATAGAATGGCGTATCTTATAATTAATGACATTTAAGAGTCAATGAAATATAGCAGTACCTACCTCAGAGGATTGTGAGCTGTCAGTGATTACCAGTTGTAATGTGTTATCCTAGAAGTACAAGTTAGACACAAAACTGAGGCAGAACCGCCCCCACTGGTATTTTAGCCTGAGTGGGTATGTGCCACCATATGGTGCCGAATTACAGGAAGGACTTGCTACCCTACATTTAGATGACAGGAACTTCTGGATAGTTAGCAGTGCAGGCTCACCCTGTCATTTCCTTCAGCCTGGAACAATGCAACCCATTTCGTATTACTGAATTTTTTGCACCTACTTACTACAGGACTTCTTGGTTGCATCTATTTCATTGGACTGTTGTGAGAAATCTTAAATGAGTTGATATACTTGAAGTGCTTGGAATTTAGTACACTGTAAATACATGTTAGTTATTACTCTCATTATCCATGTGATATTAAAAACATTTAACAACTAGTATGGCATTAGTATCAGTCAAATCAGGAGACACATACAGTGTGAACCTAACTATGACTTCTACATGGGAGGAGCTTACTGCTCAAATTAGCTCTCTAAGGGTAAGTAGAAGATGCTCATGTGGAGATGGCAAGGAGAAAGGCACTTCAGGGGGGAAAAGCCTGGGATACATACATGACATCCTTCATGTTGTCTTGTGTGACTGAAACAGAGTTAAGAAGTGGGAAGGGAAGGGATGAGAAAAGAGGGAAAGGAGAAAGGGAGAAAGGGGAAGGAGTAGAAGGAAAGGAGAAAGAAAAAAAGCTGTAAAATTAGGTTGGAGTCAAGTTATGGAGGGTAAGGAGTTTGGTACTTTATTCACAAGAAAATAAAACTGGCAATAGTAGAGTTGTGTTGTAGCTCATGAAAGGCTAAAGGATATTTAGTTATGATGTTCAAAATGAGCGCAGCCAGCCACACTCCAATAAGGAAAATGTTTACACCATGGTTCACTTTAAAGACCGTATGTACACATACTTTAAATAGTTTCCCTGACCAAAGCTGAGAGAAAATAGTCTGTAGTCTTAAGTACAAACCCCCAAATGTTTATTTAAGGGCCTACTTTTATTTAAGTAGTCTTCATTCATTGAAGCATTTTCTTCTCGCACAACTCTAATTCCAAAATCAGTATTTCTCAAATGTTGATGAAACTGTAAGTTTCCAAATCTGTAATGGAAATCGATTGGATCAGTGCTGTCCATGTGATCAAACCAGTAGCACCATAATGTCAAATGCAAATGGGAAGCATTTTTAAAAAGTCTACAATGGCAACTCAAAGCAACAATGGCATCCAGTAGCAATTAAAATCTCCTGTTAAAGGAAATGAGGGTTTGCAGGTTAATTCTGAATTTTTACTCATGTTATTTCAAATCAGAAACCTCTTGCTACTCAAATTCAAATAGGGTGCAGAAGACATGTTATTTTTGTATTCTCAGTTACCACCTTTTCTCTCTTGCTGGCTTCCTTTTTCTAACAATTTCCCTTCCTTTAGGGCAACTCCTCTCCTGATCAGCTCAGAAATGGAATGTGATCCAACCTAGCAAAATCAAAGTTCTTCCCCCAAAATTTTACTCACTTGCTGCCATGCCTTGGTTATGATGACATGAGCTGAAACTGCTAATGGCTGTCATCTACCACCCTCATCTCACTGCCATGCACTGCAAAGAGCATCTACACAAAGCCTGCCTGGAAGAGAAAACCAATCCAGGAAAAAAATAAAATTAGAGCTAAGTAAGGGAGATAGAATAATGGCTTCTTTGGGTGTTTGGACCCAGTCATGTATGGACTTCCCTGTATATGAACCAATAAATTGCCCTTTGTATTTATACCAGTTTGATTTTCTGTTACTTGGAACTGAAGGACCATTGGTTAATAATCAATCACATGTGCAATACCTATTTGAAAATTAACTTAACATACTTTAATGCGAGAGCATATGTCTACATAAAAGCAGACTAGGTATCTTTACTTACAATTTAATAACTAACAGGAAATCAAACACAACACACTGTATACGTCAACCAAATTAAACCAAGTTTATAGAGGAAATTACTGGCATTATAGTACTGTGTTTAACATATTACTATATACATTGTGAAACCTGAATCTCACTACTTTATACAGAGAAACAAACTGGCTCAGCTACACTTTGGAACCTTAAATATCTATTATAGTACCTTTCTTTAATTCATATTTGTAATATGAACAGGTGCAAACTTTGTTTACCATAATATGGCTATTAATCCCATATGTAATAATTAGCAATTATGAAAGGCCTATTTTTCCTTTGATATCATTGTTTAAAAAATAAACGACAGGTGGAGCTTTTCTCTTTTTAAAATGTTATTCATAAACAAAATGCAGGATGTTGAACTGAACATGAGTCAGGGAGTTTGTTTATTCATCAGAATTTGTCCAGACTCCAAATGGAAGGGCCTATGAAAAACAATGGTCTCAATACTACAAACTTCTGGGGCTCTCAGTGAATTATTCCAATTTCACACCCTCCAAGCAATTTACATGTCTATTCACTGAAACACATGCTTATTATAAACCCTGTGGGAATAAATGTACATATTAACCAAATTAGCTGATAGTTATGTTTAAGGGAACTCTGATAGTTGAATTCTTACTAAGGAACAGTCTAAAAGTGAAAAGCCTAACAGAACTCTAGGGCACAGAGATGGCAAAGATGCATTTGATCATGTGGGTATTTTTTCTTCTTTTTCCTTCTGCTCAGGAGGAAAGTACAGGATAAAATAAACCCTTTGGTTTTTGTCCAGTTTTCAATTTAAATTCTAAGAGGGATGGAACTCAACACTTTTCTTGGAAATGAAACTACATCACAGCAGATTTCACTGTCAGGAAATTCCTCTCCACCCTGATATTCAGGTCACATGTTCTTTTTGTGTACTTTATCCCACTTTTCCCAATAACAATTCTGTGACACATCTGATTCAATTCATCCTATTTGTTACCTGTTTCAAAAAGACAAATTTCACTTTTAGAGTACAAATCCTTTGAAATTCCACTTAATTGTCTTCTCCTGTAATACTGTGAATATAATTCTACAAATTCCTTTTTTCCTGTATGAGGGAGAAGATTTCTGAAGTTGCTTTAGGAAGTACATATATTTCTCAAAGTGCAAGGCATTATTGTCTATGAATCACATTTTCATTAGTAGTTTTATACCAGGTCTTTGTGGCATTACTATTTTTGGATTCTCTTCTTCTATTTTGACCCAAGTTGTATCTGTGTTGTACAAGTTTCTCCTATGCTCCTCTTTTCACTATTTTTTCATATCTAATCTTTCCAAGTCTCTTGATTCAATCCTTCTGGTTTTCTTTTGGTCTCAAATTTTGCCAGTTGTAAATGAAAAATGGATTTCACTAATGTCCAATTTTATCACTGTTTTCTTAACTATGTAAGTACACAGATGCAACACAGATGTAATAATCTTTACTCTTTTATAGCTATACTGCAATTTCATAACTATAAGTTCCAATAAAACTAGCACACCTTAATATTAGTATGTGAGATCATAATGTATACAGAGCTGCCATTAGGTATAAATTAAGCCATGTATATACATAAATACACATATACATTCCAATAACACTTTTGAAGAGATCCTAGTGTTTTTTCTTTAGTTATTGCTAATGTTTCAAACCCAGCATAAAACTGCTCATCACAACACTCCTGTGTGATAATGACAAGAGTGGAGTAAGACTGGAATGAAAGGCACAGAATTCATAGTAAGGCCACACCTCATGGTGTGAGTGAGTAGGGCCAAATTTGTGAGCACTGATGGAATGAACAACAATGCAGAGCTGGTCATTTTCTGAACTGAATATTAGAAATTGTAGTGAATAGTATTTACTCACCCTTTATACATGACATCATACTGGGTGCTAACCAAGTATAAAGCATGCATTCAGTAGTTTCGAGGATAAGTTACATATAAATCCCAAAGACAAGAACAGACAATTGATGGATTGGTCCTGTGGCTACGTGGCGCTCTCCATGGTCTTTGCTGAGTGAGGTTTCACCAAAGAGAATGCCAACTTTGTGGCTAACACCGTTGATCCTTGGGTTTGGTCTTGTATTAAAATAATAAATGAGAAGTTTTCAGCCTATTAAGCATATTAAAAGCCAGGACCTAATTAAAATAAGCACTATGCCTATCAGATGCAAAAAAAAGCATTGTTAATAGGAAGGAGAGCCTTAGAAGGCTATTCAAGACCCCAGAAAACACATTAAAAAAAAAATTTTTTTAATGAATTATTTTCTAGAGAAACAAAGAATACTAACCACCCATTGAAAATACACCAAAATATCAAACTAGTCAATGCACTGTCCTCTGCAATTGTCTGAGTTTTCATCTTCTTCCTCCAGAAGAAGTAGTCAATTTTCATTGCCAGTGTTGTTAGATTCACTTTTCACTGAAAAAAAATAAGCAAACATTTTTAACATAGTCAAGTGTTTGTACTGTTTCTGTTCGGCCTGGTCTGTTTTTCCCTCTTCTCTCCTCCCTCCTGATGCATACCAACAGCACTGCTCATGGGGACAGACCAACCATGTCACGTCTCAGGCAGCTAACTTATACCATTCTGGCCACAATAAATAGAGAAATAATGTCTGAGAGTGGCAATTATATTTTGTGAGGTAACATCCTTCCTGATTCTGTGGAAGACTTGGGAATGGTCACTTCACAATGTGGTAATGATCCTATACTTGTACTACTGAATATATCACTACTATCACACAGACTGGCCACGTGTGGTTGGAATAAATTTTTCCATGATTTTTTTAAAATTTAAAATTGAAGGTCAGTATATGTTGAGTGCATGTGGGCTGACAGAAGACTAGCTAATCGCCATCTCCTTCCTTTCACAGGAAAGAAGACTCACAGTGGAAATGGAGCTCTTTTAAAAGAGCTGTCTCGAACAGAACAAACAAGACTGATTCACTCACTGTGCGCCCCTGAGGATAGAGACTAGACCTTTCCTCCCTGTATCTACTCCCCCAGTGTAGCATGTTTGCTGAACCAATATAAATGCAAGTCACTCTATCTTTTTTCTCTTAATCTGCAAAATGGGAACCAGAGTAACTGCTCTATTTATTTCACTGTACAGTGAAAACACTGTGAAAAGTAAGGTTAAAATAAAGATTATTTTGCTTGAGGCTTATAGCAGTTTCTTCCCATTATGTAAATAAGGTAAATAAAGCTCAGAGAGAACAGTGAATGTTGAAGCGTCCACAGCTAAAACGAGCTGCTGCTAGAACAATAAACCTGGATCTTGCCTTGTATTCCAACAGCCAAGTTCCTGGTATTTGCTCATGGAACCTAAGATTTGAGATTATACCACAGCAACTCAACTGGTGTTTACTGAGTTCTTTTTATGAGTGAGGCATTGAAACTGGTTCAATCCCAGATATGGTTCCAGTCCTTATGGGGTTTTATAAACTCCTGACAGAGTCCCCCAAGGGCCTCCACGATTCAGATGCCGGTCTTTCCTCCTCTGGCTCTCTGTGCACTTCACGCAGAGTCCGTCACAGCACCACTTCACCGTAAAGCTTACACGTGTTCTTGCACCTAAGAGCCATTCTTTCCCTTCTCTCCCTTCCTCTCACACACACTGACAATGAAAGGAAGGAAAAGAGGGATATGGAGAAGTGAGGGGAGGAAGAAGGAGGAGAATGGATGAAAGGATTTATTGGACCAACAAGAGATGGATGTATGAGTAGCTGCTATGCCAGGTATTTTCCCTAATTCAAATTATCAATTTGAGGTTGGATTCCTTCTCAAAAGGTAGAAGAAGTATTTTCTAATTTTGAGTTATCTTAGAACAATGGAGAAACTTATTTGCTATTTTTAAATTAATGGATCTTTGTAGTATTTGGCACTGCAGTTTGGGGAAAACTCTTCCTTTTCCTTTCTTACTGAAGTTGCCCAGTTTTCATTTTTTAACAGAGCTCCATTCTGTTTTCCTTATACTGAAATGCTGTATGTTTTTATCAAGCCACTTAAATCTACTTGCTAACTATGGCAAACAAAGACCTGTGAAGGTAATAATACCATTCTGAGCACTTCCCACTGGACTGAAACAAGATGGGTGTTCAGCACCCCACATCTCCAATCTAGTGGGCTACCTTAATGGCTTACATTTTCAGTCAACCTTTTACATTCCTTAAAAAGCAAAAAGCAAACAAATAAACTTGCCTATTGCCCATCAATACAGGCAGACTGTTGAAAAAATAAACTGGCAAACTATAATCGTCACAAACATTCTAACAAACATCATGTGTGAAAACTACTGAATCCCAGCCCAGAAACACATTTTCCCCAAACTGGAAGAGAGACACCTTGTGCTTTGAACTCAAGACCAGAATCCAACTTTTTGCTTCCAGAGAGAGAAAGAATTTCAAGGCTTTCCAAAGAAAATGCTCTGTTCTTCTATAATCATCCTCCTGCATTAAGGGACCACCCTGCACAGTACCCAAAGCTGTGAGAGACGGTACAAAGGCAAAACACCTAGCCATGCTTACACAAAGAAAGGCATGCAAAGGAGGACCTGGCATTATTTCTAAAGTGTGTGTACTTATGACATGACATAAATGATAGAGTCTTTAAATCCTGTCAGATCTTTAGTTCCTTGCTACAGCAGCTCTAAATAATCCTCTATATTGAAAGCATAAATTACTTTTGCTTCCTGTAAGTCAAACATCATAAACACACACCAAAAATTAGCAAGTTTTACTTAATAAGATTCCAAGTACACTACAAAAATCCCTTTTCTTTTTGCTTCGTTACAGGAAGTCTTACTTCAATATGCATTCCTAAATAAGGTGAAAGAGGATCTGTGTGTGCTGTGTTTATTTACAGAGACAATGTTTGCCCTGGCTAGTAACCCACATTACTAAACAACTTTCCCTGAAACCAACATTTAGAGAGTGATGTGAATTATATTAAGGAAAAAGTAAGGTTTTTACACAGCTTTAAATACAGTGAAACTGGTCATTTAAAACAAATTTCTAATTTAATTTGAGAAAATAAAATTGGATACTCTCAAACTGTGATACATCAAGAATTCTGATACCCATAAATGATTATTAGAAACTTCATGTTTGTTAATTATAAATCTAGTTTCATATTGTGGCACTGACAAAATTTTAGCCACTTTGAAAAAATTGCCTATTAACTTTTGCCAAGAAAAAAAGCTCTTATATATAGGTTGAAATATATACTGCTGAAAATGTCTGTAATCCCTCATCTTAGAAATTGCTAAAGAAGTTTTCATTAGGGACCAAATTTATCTGATCATGGACAGACTTTTACTTAAAGACGACTGGCTTTTTAAAAAAATGGTAACCCACAGAACTCCAATCATGCAAAAAATGTCCTTTTATAGCCAGATATTCAAACCAATTAATTCATTTTAAAATTTATATTATAAGCTTAAATGTCTTACATGATAAAAATATTACTGGTTCTTCATAGTATTAACTATAGCTATAGAGTAAATTAAGTCAAGTATATAAATACAGTGAGAAAACACATACAAAAAGAAATAAAGACATTCATATATTTGCTTGAGTTATCCTGGAACAATGGAGAAATTTACTTGCTGCTTCTAAATTAATGGACCTTTGTAGTTATTCTAAGCATCTTAGGAACAAATATACACTTACCTTGGTGAAGGACTTTCATGTCATTACTGGATTCTTTTAAAACCACATGTAATGTTGGGTACTCAATGATCACTTTGTCCCTCAAATTGTCAAGAAGACTTTTGTAAGGATCTAGTTCATAATATCTTAAAAAAGCAAAACAACAATAAATGCAAAAACCCCTTAATATTCAAAATTACTGAAAGTAAAATGTATCAGACAATCCCTTAAATTAAAAAAATTTTAAATAGTGATGATTCAGTAGTTATTTCCTTGTAATATAGTAAAGTTTAATACCTTTAAGAAAACCAGGTAAAAAGTTATTATTATAGAGGTTCCAAAACTAAATCAAAAGCATATAAAATAATTTGATATTAGAAAAGCATTAAAACAAGTCACTCATTTTCATATCAAGTAAGGAATAACTTGCTCTACAACAGACTAACTTTTATGTAATATTTATGTTTAATGTGTCGTGAATTTTTCTTTGAGAAAACAATGACTAGCTAAGAATTCAAGTTCCTCAAGTATTTTTAGTTTAAGCCTTAAAAAAAAAAAACAGACAACTCTCCCATCATAAATAATTTCTAGTGATATATGGTAGTAAAATAACTGGCTACTAAATACTTCTGTAAAAAGTTCATTCTAATTATAAATAATTTCCAGAAATTTATATTGCCATACAATTAAATTTGGCATTCTTTATTTTGAGTTTTTAAAAAACCAGGTTTGGGTTTCTGAATGAGGCTGAAGCACAAAATTGAAGAAATATGGAGTTTTTTCAGTCATGGTTTCATGATACAGCTGCCAAATGTGTCACAGATAATTAGATGCTAATATTCCTTAAAGTATGAAATTCTCAGGTCATTACTTAAAAAGAATGAGTTGATTCAAGGTGTACTCTGAATATTCTTCCTTGTTAGCTTTCTGATGTAAGAGAGAAAGTGGAATTTCAGCTTGCTCACTAGGAACTGTACATGGGAATGTGTTGGCAAGTGAACATCTTATCATGTCAAAGAAGAAACAGTTGAGAAGATGTCCACCAGTGTAGTGCAGAAGTTCTCCAACATTTTTTCTCCATCTCCACCAATCAGGGATGAAATTCACAGGCAAAACACACAGCCCAAGAGACACCCAGGCTGACAGTTTTAACTCCAGCTTTTTCCCTCCCCATCAAGAAAGCACACTGGAACACAAGTGATCAGAAGAGTAAGGTCACAACTGGGACACATTTGAATCTGCTCTAATTTTGTTTTAAGAATAAATGATTCAAAAACTTTGGTATTTCTTAATTAGTAACAAATTATTTGCACTTTAACTCACACCTAACTGGGACTTTAAGCATACTTATTAAGAACTTTTGGTATAGTGATTTCTTTAAGTTTGTCCTGAGCAACAGTTTTCAAATAAAGGAAAAAACATAAGTGCTTAATAAAATGCAAAGCCATAGCTGCTATAAAAACTGATTTCTTTTTAAGAAGTAGGTAACAAGTGAGAGAACAGTAAAACCAAAACTTTACTTATGTCTGCCTGACATATGCCCAACCCCTGAAGTAAATTCTTCATTTTAGAATCAGAATATTTTTTATGTTGAAAAGCAAAGTACTGAGTTTTCCTAAACCAGCCACCCTAGTGCCTGAAGGCCGGAGAACGAATACATTCTTTTCCCTATGTAATGTAATACAGATGTGCCTACAATATTTTAAAAGTGGTTCCAGCATTCAAAGATTAAATGCTTCACATCTTTTAAACATTACTTACTTCTCTTTGAAATCAACAGCATTTTAAAAAACGTTAGCAGTAACTATACAAGAGAGAAAAAGTAGATTGAATTAAAATATCAAAGTATAAGATGAATTTATAAAGTATAAGATGGATATAACAAAATTTTTCTCAGGAGAGAAACAAGACTTGAATTTTCAAATTTTAAGTTTTCAAGTAGTATCCTACCAACACTTGCTGTAACTTATCTTCTGTGTATTTTAACTGAATCCTAAGACTTCTATTAAGAGAAATTTCCCAAATAAGGGAATATTTCCTACTAATTTCAGGTTTTGGTAAATAATTTTCAGTGTATGCCTAATGCTTCAGGTATATTATTTCTTTTTATAGTATTAAATCTTTGTTAGGTTTCTCTGTTTCCAAAGCTGAAACAATTTTTTAAAAATTTATCAAAAAAGCCACACTGTAACCAAAGCCTTTTATTGCTGATACAGTATAAAACTATGTTCCTAACTGAGGAATATTTAGAGACACTTAAAAATTACCATGTAGTAAGTTATACATTATTTCAATCTTATATCTATGATTACAGTTGTTTGATTAAAAAACGTGGTCCCTATTTTATGTGCTTAAGCAGGCATTATACAAAGCACTTAGGATGCAAAGATGTATAAGAATTTACACTGAATAATTTTAAAAATGTTTTATTCAAATGCAATGAAAACCTGGTGTAGAACCATTTATTTTGTTTAGTGTTTACTCTAAAATATTGCGAACTTCTCATAGGGAATACTGCTATTATTAGTCAGCTTCTAAGGCTTCAGCCTTCCAGACTGTTAAATTAAAGAGGTTTTACTGCCCCAGATGCTCTTCTAACTGAAATTCTGAATTTGATTTTCCTACTACTACTGGTTAATCTTAGCATACCATTTATTATATGCCAGTGATTTAAAAGTAAATCATGAATACTTCATAAAGAAAGGCTACACACATTGGGTAATGTTCTATGGACTTAAGTTTAGTTAAATGAAGCAGTAACTCTCAGTGGTTGCTTGGGTTTGGAGTCTAACACTCTTGAATTAAACTCCTGGCTTCCTCACTTACTGGTCTGTGATTCTGGACAAATTACTTGAATTCTCTAATCCCTCGTTTCTATGCCTGAGAATGGAGATAAATGACAGAATCACTTCATAGAGTTATTCTGTGGGCTAAATGATAAAAGACAAACTGTCAGCTCATTCACTTATCACGTGAACACACTTTTACATCTGTATTTACCTAAAATAACACATTCTTATGGAAACTAGTTCAGTTCAAAGAGGGGCACTTATTATGGAAACACTGCAAAACATATTTGCTTTTAAGCATTTTGTATTTTAAATGTAGCTACAGGCCTTTCAGCATCAACTTCATTTTTCTATATCACATATACTTCCAAGAGGCTAAAAGCATTTGAATGTTTCTATTTCCATTATCTTGAGGCAAGGTGTAGTCTAGTTTGGCAATGTCTAAACCATTTAGGCTTTAACTCCTTTGCGAGCCATTAACTCACTGAATGCTATGGGATTGCTTTATCTTTCTGAAAATTTTCATGAACCCTGGTGTTTCCATTAGTAGAATGGCTCCTGCTACTGTAAGACAAACCACTTAGGTTTAGAAGAATTAAGATACCACCATTTGTCTCTTGGTTTACCCTTAGGGACCCTTCTCAGACATTTCTTCTTGTTATTTCACTTGCTTACCCTCACAGGCTCACTAGCTGACCCTGCTCCAGGTAGCATCACAGGGGTAGTAGTGTAAGGGCAGCATGGCTCAGTAGGCCAAACAGTGGTTACAGTGATTGACATTATATAAATTAAAAGCTGTCTTGATACTCAAGGCTATGTTTTTAATCTAAGCTCTATTACTAACTTTCAAAGAAACCAGCCAAGTTCTTGGACTTCTTTCTCCTCACTTTATTTAGCAAATTAGAATATTTTTAACTCCTCATAACTCAGAAGGCAGAACATTTTTAAAAAGATGTCACAAATCTTTTTATTTCCCACCTGGATGATCACTGACCCCTTAGATCATCTCCCCTTCCACCCCCTAAAACATACAGAAACTAAGTTTTGAATATTCTCCAAATTTAACAGTCCAACAGCAGTACCTAGGCCATGAAATTTATCCCTATAAAATAAGGCCACCACTGGATAAGGTGATACCAAGATCCCTCCAGATCTAAAATCTTACAAGTTTTTGATATTTATCTGCCAAAAGTACCACTTAACTTATATTCTTAATAGATGTATTTGTTTCTCAATCTAGGTTTCTGGATTAAAAGTGCAACAACTGATTCCAAATGTACAAAGTTGAATCTTTGTTTAAAAAATTAACCTTAATATTAATCAGTTTATTGTTATTTGATAGCTAAATGTTTTAAATCACACATCAAATTCCTTTAAAATAATACAAACTTAGAAGTACTAAACTTACTTTGAGTAGAAAAAGAATGAACTGGCTTCCAAAATTCAAAAAGAAAGAAAATAAACTGTAATGAAGACCCAAATAGGAGAAAAAAATATATATAAACTCAAAACTATAACATATAAGACCAAACTAAGTACAAATACCAGTTTTAACTGTTTAAAACAAAGTATTATTTCCCCAAATAATACTCCTGTGTGACAATTTTTGCAACTCATTCTAAGTCACATCAGAAATATCTTGTCAAAATTACACTTTTTCTTACATAATCTCTCAGTTTTCATATAAAAAAACATACCACACAGTAGGTGAATTAGTGGTTTGCTGCACTTTGTATTTTTATGTACCCATGTAAATGAGGACAGCACATGCTTGACATGGAGCACCAGTCATGAGCTGGGTAGTACCGACGGATGCCTCTATTCAGAAAACTCAGTAGTTCAGAAGTGCACTGGGAAATGATCCTAGTCTATCCATGATAGAAGAGTATGGGATGTGGAGAAATAAACTGAGCAGTTATACATTAAAAAAAAAAAAAGCTTTAAAGAGGGCCTTACAGGGCTCCTTCTTGTTCTAGATACCATTTGTTCAGTCTTTCTGATTCTCGCTGGTAAACTCAATTACTTTTAAATTCAGAAGGCTTGCGTTCCAATCAGTATCACTGATCTTTAAAACTGTGACTCCTCAGGGATACTCAGTTTCCTTCATTAGTATACAATGGAAAAATTATCTATTCAACAGTTGGCTTGTAAAGATTAAATGTAATAGGTAAAAATGTTTCTGAAAGTAGAATCTAGCAAACTAAAGTATCAGGAATAAGATTTTATAGTCCAAAGGCAAGTCAGCACCTTTGACAGGGCAACAGCATACTTGTTGGGAGTGATGTTCACGCTCTAGTATGATGAGATGAGTTAGTACAAAAGCATGAACTTTATAGACCAACAGATCTGAGTCCAAATCCTGGCTTTCTAACTGTAAATTAGTTTCTATGGCTAGGTCAATTTCTCAGAACCCAAGATTTCTATCTTAAAATGTGGAGATACGGTATTCATTAGAATTAATGCACATGATAACATTGTAAGCACTCTGAATGGCACTTATTCATCAATTCACTTTTCAAATCTTTATTGTTCACCAGGTACAGGCAGTCTCCTAGGTAACAGAAATTCACAGAAATAAACCTGTGGTTTACTAGGGGTGCCAGTCAAAAAATATCACATTTTGTTGGGACAAGTGTCATGACAGACATCTAGAGCTAAGCAGATACTCTAAACATTCTCTCTTGTTCCTTATCTACTTCCAAATGGTCTTTCAGGCTGCACAGTGCTTTCAATATCTAGACACTTCATTTGTTAGCCCTATCTCCCTTCCTCCTTAACTGGTTCTTAAAATCCCTTCTCCTCCATGGTTTTATCCTAATTAAACATGGAATTTTAATTAGCCTTATTCTTGTCAGCAAAACATGTTTCATCTGGTACTCAGCTGAATGCGAGAGTCTGGTCAGTACAAGACTCTTATATTCTCCATTTGTATTAGGAAGCATTTCCAAAATATGACTAGGTTCCTCAAGAAATTGTTGCTTGAAGTTTAAATGGTTCATGAATTAACTACACTGTAGAATTATATTATTTTACAGCTGGCAAGAACTTACTGTAGCCTTTTTTCCAAGTGAGGGCACTGAAGGAAGTCGCTTGATCAGGGTCACTCAAGGAGATGCAGAGTCGGGACTATAAAGTGGATCTTTTGAGTTCCTTCACTCAACAGTTTGCTTGTCTTCTTATTCCTTGCTCAAAACATACTTACAGAGGGTCTAACATGTACCAGACACTGTTCTAGACCCTGGGACTACAGTGGCGAGCTGTCAGGTATTCACTAGAGATAAAAGGATGAAGCCTTTCTAGGAAGAAGGTACTATACATGTACAAGGTAGACATGGTCAGGAATAACCCAGGTGTATACAGGACTGAATGGAGAGCGAGTATGGGAATGAATATACATAGAACTCAATAGGTTTGTACTTATATAATATTACAGTGAGAGGTCTGGTTGGAGAGGAGGTTGAAGCTCTTTGGCTAAAATATCTGAATCACCTAGAAATTTCAATTAATCATGCTATTATTCTCTCTGAAAAGCATACACAGTTGGTTACTTTCTGTAACTGGTTAATTACATAACATAATAAGAGTGGATAAATGTAGTAGATTAACATCAAGTTGATTTAAAATATATTTGTGTTATTGAAAATTCTCACTTTATTTCACATAATTCCCTTAACTAATAATCAAAACGGCATATATTTGAAATGAGATTATCACTAGGTAAATTGTAGGCTTATAATCTGCTAAGAATTGGACCATTATAACACTTTGTATCTACTCCTCAGTACACTCTCAAATTAAAATTCTTAAATTTGCAGCTCTCACAGCTACTGAAAACTTCAATAGTTGTGCTTGTGTCTGTCCTATAAACACTCAGTTGTACCCACAATCAGAGCTTCACCTTCCTTTGAGCTAAGTTTTCAATTCTTATCATAAAAGTGCTTCAAGCAAAATGCCATACATACATACACACCCATTCCATCACTGGACAAATCATCTCTGAGATGATAAAAATATTTAGTATCTGCTCTACATATTTCCTCTATGTATGTGGACATTCTTTAGGTTGAGTCTAACATTTCTAGTCCTCAAATGATCCATTGCTTCCTTTGTTCTAGAGTCTAGATCCAAAATGTAGCCAGAGGTTAATACTATTTTGAGCACATATTCATACTGATTAGAACTCTCCCTTTGAAAAATAATCAACAATCCCCAAAATATAAAACCTAAGAACCTTTACAGATGGGATTCACACAATCCAAGAACATGAATATGGCCCTTTAAAGCACTGAGAGTGCTATATTGCAAAGAACCTACCAAGGCTTTAGAGGCAGGCAGGCCTACGTTTGGATCTAGGTTCCACCCCTTTAGTAGTTAAAAAGCCACAGGTAGGGCTCTCCATGCAATTATAATACACTAAAATATATAATGTATTTGTAATGTAACATAATTATAATGTATATAAAAGGCTTAACAGAGTATCTAAAAAACAGTAGGAGGCACTCAATAAGAGGTTGCTATTAATACTAATTATGCTCCATAAGGATACCTTTTTGCCTCTAGATTTAACCTTGATTTTAACTCACACTTGCAGCAAATATATTTTTGTGTCTTTGGGAAAATTTATTCAGGATCTTTACCCTTTTTGGCTTATACATGGTCTAAAATAATTTTGGAAGGCAATGATACACTTGTACATTTTTAAACAGACATAAAAAATTTCATTTAAAATCTTTACTCATAAGGTTAACTAGATGTAAAGAACATTATTTATGGTGTAGTGTAAATATTGATGATTTAAAGTGAAAATTTTATATCACTCAAGTAAATTCACTAGAACTTAAATACCATGGCAATTTGATAACAATATTGTCCATTTAAAGTACATATGAACAAGCCCTTCCTTAACAGTTAAAAATCTTGTGTTGTTTCCTTTTTTCCTTAAACTTGTATTTCCATTCCAATTCCCCAACAGACCTTCATCCTAAATACTATATTTTTGCTTGAAAATCTTTTAGTGATTGCCCAATCATACTTCTCTGTAACAAAAATGTGTATGTAAGCTAAAAATTTAATTTTATTACCTATGACCTAAAGGCTTTAAATATTAAAATTTCTTTGGATTGAATAATTTTAAATCTTATTGGCATAAAATTGATGAGAACACACTTAAAAGTAAAATTTTACTGGAAATGAATCTCCTAATGTGACAGGCAAGCACCGACGATGGCATTTCCTACTATATGCAAGATTCTCAGATTAAGTGATCTCTCCTTATCTCTGCAGTAGTCATTAATAAAAGCAAATTCCAAAAGGAAACAAGAGAAGTTTAAGTAAGCCCACCTAGAGAGCACACCGCTGTTATTCACTAGTTCTTCCTTCATCACAGTTTTTTCAAGGGATTTAACAAAAGAGCAAAAATGGTCTCTGGCTATTTATAGAAGCATCAGAAAGAAGTTGATGTTGTTCTTAGAAATTCTGGAATTGCTTTAATGTACTCTGATACAGAACTATGAGGTGAGGCAGGCAAGAGACCAGGCTCTTAAAACTAGCTTGCTGAGAAGTGGTGTCCTGTAGACAGGAAGTCAGAATCTGATCAAGTAACATGAACTGGGGGATCAGCTCTGCAAAGGTCTTTGCTTGCTGGTAGGTGTGTGTTAATGAAAGCCCGAAAGAGATCAGGTGGGCTTCACCTGCGATCTTTATATAGGCAAAATCAATTTCTCAAAAAGGGTATAGGAAAAAGCATCTTACCTCTTAACTTCTTTGTAAATAATTTTTAAATATTTCATGTTACAGATCCAAAGAAAGTACAGTAGCCTTAGTTTTTTGTTTGTAAAACATCTCAGCATGGAAATTAAATCATGCAAGAGCAATAGCTCATACTTTTGCTGGTTGTTTTCCAAAAAAACAACAAAAAAGTGTTCCAAAATTATTGACTACAACCACTACAGTCAGAAACAACTAACAGAATCTGTCTGTGTAAGTACAATAGGGTATTACCCCAAGAAGAGTAAGAGTCTTCTGTGACATTCATTAAATCAAAGTCTAGATAATGCTTTAATTTGGCTTGGGTTTAAAGTCTAAACTCTTGGCTATTTTATAAGTGAATCTTTGGAAGTAGAGTGAAGGTAACTGGTGCGTGCTTCCATAAAAAATTACATCTGGAATGTCCATGCAAAGATGCCTGTGCCTTCCACTGGGCACCTGTTCTGTCTTATATATTAAATACATATTTTCTGTAGCACTTATCATATATCTGTCTTCTCTCTTAGACAGTGAGCTCCTTAAAGGCTAGTCTTTTAGATGTCTATATATCTCTAGGGCTTAACACTGTGCTGGCACATGGAAAGGAGTCAATGAATATTAACTGAATAAATGAAAAATACAGACTTAATCAGTCTTTACCCACTGATACTTTTGGTCAAGTTCATATATCAAAAAGCCTATCTTTTGAGCAGGTGCTACTTTTTCTGAAGGAACTTTAAATTATGCCCGGCAGTTGTTAAAAATCTCAGTCTCTCTTTTTTACGTATTTAGAACTGAAGCCCCCAATTGGTTGAATGATATACACTCACAAATGACCAATAAAATAAGTCCTTTAGAGCAGGGATCAGCAAACTGTGGTCAGCAGGCCAAATACAGCCCACTATCTGACTCTGTAAACTAAATCTTACTGGAACACATCATATCCACCCACTTACATAGCATCTATAGTCGCTTATGTGCTACAACGGCAGAGCTGACAGTTGTGACTGTATGGCCATGAAGCCATAAAGATTTACTCTCTGGTCACTTACAGAAACAGTTGTCCAAACCCTGCTTTAAAGCGTTATCGACACCTAGCATGTAGCAGGCACACATATATTTAAATGAATTAGTGCATAAATTATTAAAAAATCAAGATTGAATTTCAACTACAGAAAAGCCACTGGCTCAGCACAGTAGGAATACAGAGATGAAGATGTCTGTGGCAGTCACTGTCTTCAAAAGGGAGTTTATCACCATATGGGATAAATTCCTTTGGGATAAAATAGGACAGGAGAGGAACTTATGAGAAGTAAAAAACATTTTTTGAGGCTCAAAGGATAAGGAAATTACATGCTGGGGGAAGGTTGGGGAGGGACAGGCACCACTGTAGACACTGAAACAACTCAGAAGAATGGAGAGAGCATGCAGAAGCCTCATTACAGAGGCCAACCATGTAAGTCAGGGTGGCAAGGGACAAGCAAAAGAAACTGTCTAAGGTCTTATGTTTCACTTATTAGAACAGTGCCAGTAACAAGGAATGAGTATCCACATCTGTTGACTGTTTACTAGATGCCAGAAACATTATCAGTTCATTTAATCCATCATTTAAAATGACACACACACACACACACACACACAATCAGGAAGAAATGGATGTGGTGTGATGAGATCTAGACATGTTGAGTTTAAAATTTAATGAGCTATGTAAGTGAAGAGATCTCAAACCAGGATTTGGAGCTTGGGAGAAAGGTTGAAAATATATTTAGCTTTGGGAGTTATTTGTATAGAAGTAACAGTTGATGACATCTTTAAAAAACAAGCCTCTGAAACACCATATTCTTCCAAAACCCGATTTTGTCAAAAGAAATGAAAACTAATGATTAGGTCTCTGCTTCCTTGTGGTTAGTGGTGAGTGGCCTGTTGGGAGTATAGCTAATGATGAACTTAGAGTACTCCCCAGAAGTATAAGAAATCATTTGGCTGAAAAGTTTTATTTTTAAATAAGTAATTCATTAATATAGTCAACTGCCAGCTATGTGGAACTTTTTGTTTCAAACAGATTCCTCCTTTACTAAGGCAATAATCTCTAGGATTAAAACACCAGCAAAAATTCTTATATTCATCAAGTCAATTCAGCAAGATATTGACCTGAATGTTGCAATCCATAACACAAACTTTCTGAGAGTCATCTGCTATGTACCCAGCACGATGCTAAGTAGCTGACATGCATTATCTCAAAGTAATCTTCACCACAGTGCAGTATCATTTCTGTCTTGTTACCCACTTTCAGGTGGGAAAACAAAGTCTTAGTAACTTCCAAGGTCTGTACCAAATTTATAGCACTATTTTGACTTTACTGAAAATCTACTTTGGTATATAGGTTTTTGGATAAAAGCAAAGAGGTTAGTTTGGAACATGACATAATTTGGGTTAGGTTTGAGAAGCAGTGATTTAATAAATTTAGTATATGTAATAGGGAAACTTTTGGTCTACATAGTCTGAGACTTCTTAAAGAAAAATCTACTCCATAGATTATGTATTTTGGAAGGATAATATCACTATTTCTTACTGGAATACGATATAATTTCAATCTAAAGGGATCTAATAATGAAGAATTAGTACATATAAAGGCCATTCTTTTTGAAAATAATGTTCTAAAAAATGATACCACTTCTACTTGTAAGTCAGCATGCCTACACTTCTCCTGGCCTTGACACCATCTGTCCAAAAATACAGATCCATGCCAGGAACTTCAGTCAGCTCTGCTCTGTTTCACCTACTACAATAGAACTAACTGTTCTGTATTTAATCTTGTATAAACCTCAATTTTTATTTAGATACATAAATGTGCTTAATTAATGGTCTTTAAATAAATTTGGAAAGCATCATCCTGCAACAGCTTAAACACATCTCTATCAAAACCATTACCTTATATAAACACCAAAGCGGCAAAATAAACACAAAGAATAGGAAATGTATCTCAGCTCCTTTATGGAAAATGACTCCATTAATAAGAAAAAGTAAAACACAGGCCTAAAATATAACAGATTTGGAAAAATACAATTGAATGGACGGTATAAAAGCTGGAAGAATTCTAAATTCTTCTCAGTCAATAATAAGTAAACAGCAATACACTGGCTGCCTCTTCTAGTACCAGGCATCACCAACATAGGCTTTTCCGCTTTAAAACCACTCATTTATTTTTTGAGAATAAAGGGCTGGTAAGAAATGATGTGGCAAAAGGGCATACATAGTGTGGCCTTGCTAACAGAAGCACAATATATGAATTCTCCACCATGAATGTAAGCTGCACAGGGGCAGAAACAGTTGTCCTTAATGCTTTCACCCTAATGTGTAGAAGGGACCCTGGACCATAGTGGGTATTCACTAAGTGTTTGCTGAATGAATAAATTAATTTACTTAAGAAGCCATATAAGCTTTTATCAGATGATACAAATTCAAACCCCGTGTATTCTGAAAAGAAAACTCCCAAAGGGATCAGCAGCAAATTCCCTAGGGTTGGAGATAGATGTATTTTATGATCACCTAAATCTAAAAATAAAAGTTGTGTATGGCAAAGTTCGAACCTAGTAAACATTTTCTGCCTTCTAAGTACTTTTCAGATAATAATAAAATCCTCCTATTTAGGATGCTTATCTTAAATTAGAAGCTTAACATTTTATAACCTGTAATAATCTTACTTAGATATTCTCTGAATGTTCTTTCCTTTAATGATGTAACTGTAATTAAGTATACGAACAAATATAAATGCCCATCTTACCCTATCTATGTATGTATTTTCTGGAGAACACTGTGGTTTAAAAATCTTTAATTAAAAAATAAAAACCCATTTCTGAATTTATTCCCATAGTACCTAATTTATTTTTTCATGGTTAGAAAATACTTATGAAACTGGAAAGTCTTGTAGAAATCAGAGTAACTGTCTTAAGCCTGATTTAACAATCAGAAATAAAAGCATGTATCTTGTACTAGCTTAGGTCCGCCTTCAGGACAAAAGCTACCTCAGCTGGAATTTCTGATACTTTATTGCCTTAGTTATGCTATCACTACTCCAAGTTAAATAGGGTGGCAATTTCTAAATCCAAAATTCCTGGACCTGGGATATAACCTTCTGCTTCCTCTTCTTCAATGGTGTTTTCATATACCATTGACTTCAAGCAAATAACTTAAATGGAGGAAATTTGGATGACAAGTTTTCTATACTAATAAGGTAAAGTCAAAGTACCTTTTTCCTGTTATTCACTCTGGCTCAGGTTTAGTATCAAAATAGTTAATTCTAGGTATTTCTTAAAGTCAATACCACTCATTGTTTATTTTATTAATCTATCATTCCTTCTCCTTTGGGTATTAAGGTTTATCCAAGGCCCAACTCTGATTCTCTTTGGATTCCTAAAGAAGGAAGGACATAAAGTAAGGGAAAATAAGGGACCTTAGTGAATGAAGCACGGAGAAGTTGAGTACCTACAATTAGGTCATCTGATCTTCATTTCAGTACACTTCTTTTGACTTTTTTTTGGTTCAGGTTTACCTCTTCGTTAAAATTAAATTATAACAATTTGTGTCATCGTCTCTATGTACCCTGATTTCTTTCTAATGCAACTTCATGAAACAATTTTCCCAATTGTTCCCCTCTGGATCATGTCATGCTATAGGCATTTCTGCCACTCCTAGAAAACCCTGGTCTGCTGGGACAAGCTGAGATCTCCATACCCCTTGCCTCTTCATGGATTTACAGTACACATTTCCAGGTTAAAAATGATATCTGGGCCCAAACAGTTCATTCTATATTATAAACTTTAAGATACTCAGTATCCTACATTTACCTCATGTAATTTTGGTTTCCTTACATTTGGAAAGAAGATGAGTCAAGTATGACTGGCTTAGTGAGCTGGCACATTTCTTCACTGGCCATAGCCCAGTTTGCCTTGACTTAAAATGGGAGTATAACAAATCTTCCCTTTCAGGTAAAAGAGAAAATAAAAATAGAATCAACAAAGAAACAAAACAAAAAAAAACCATAACAAACTAAAATTACAAAAGAGGAAAAGTCCAAACCTTTTTTTTAGCAGTTGTAATGAAATGATAGAGGTTGCTTTCACCCTCAGAAGTGTTCTCTTAACAGGCTTATGAGACTAAAGAGAGAGTATACTCATCGAGCACGTACTATAGTATGAATCATGAATAACATTTACATCAACTAATTGGATAAAATATGGTATGTGTTAAGAACTGAATTTGGATGAGATAATAACAGATAGTAAAAGAAGAATTATTTTAGGAATGACCAGAGATATTCCACAGTAACAATGGAAATTGTTTTGTTTAAACATGAATTGTGTGGAATTCACTTTAAGATTTTGTTAAACAAAACTGAAAGAATGTTTTGTTTTATATCAATATTCCTCACTAATTAGATATTTGTTTAATTACCAATTTCAGAAATACAAATTCTGTTAATATGGATGTTGTAACTCTGGATAACTATCTTGGTAAAAACCACAAAATTTTCTCTCATTTTTTTCTTCTTTCATCAAATCTTTTAGTGGGTAGGAGGAGAGCTAAAGCCTGAGTTACAGGTAAATATGCTGAATTAAGAATTCTAGGGAAAGGACTGTGAAAGAAAAATTGGAATTTTTCATCACTGAACCATGATCAATGTATAAAGTTGAGTATTTGAGATTATATTGGCAAAAAAAGTGATCAAGATTTTGTGTTTAGATCCATTCTTACCTATAAAGTCTTATACTTTGATGTGTAGACCTTTTGTAAGAATCCATTTATCTGCAGTAGTAGTAGTAGCAATAATAGTAATAGTAGTAATAATAAAAGTATGCACTTTGTGCTGAATGTATTACTTTAATCTCTTGTGACAATCTTACAGTTATTATTATTATCATTCCCATCTTAGAGATAAGGAAACTAAGGCAAGTGAGGTTATGTAATTTACTCAAGTTAACATAATTGGAAGCAGACAGAGTTGGGATTCAAACCCAGCTCAGCTTTCACAGCTTGGACTCAGCTCAGCTTTCACAGCAAATCAAATCATGGATAAGACTGACCAGATCAAGTTTGAACTGGATCTATTAGTTTTCTTAATTAAGCAATGGAAAACAAGAAAAGCATCATAGGTCTTAAAAGATCAGTGTTTTGCAATTCTGTATGCTGACACATAACTTGCACTTCAGCAGACTTTGCAAGGACTCTCAGACACCACTGACTGTAGTCTACTTCATTATTCCAGGAATGAAGGAACAGAGCCCAGTGATGTTAAGAACTTTCTCAAATCATGATTTGCTAGAACACAGCTCTCTTCACATTTCTTTGCAGTGTTCTTTCCACTGCAATATATGCAATTGTCAGCTGATTACATGAACCCTGGAACTCTATTATAGAGAAAATTTCTGGAAGTAAGTTAAAATGGAATTTAAGAATCTATTAGTTGCACATGATGTTATTTTAAAATATTCTAACTAGGATGATTTTTCAAGTGAATTTACCCTACCTATTACGATAAGTATGACTATTTTAAAATTTTAATTTCCAAGTCATATTGATATAACTTATCAATTCCCATCTTAAGCTAACCAAGCTACTTACTTACATTACTGAATAAGAAAATACCTAAAGAAGTAAGGAGAGAAGCAATTTTACCTTACTACATTTTGCTGCATATGTTCAACCTTCATTAAAATTTGGACCCCAGTCTGACAGTGAATGTAGGCTTTCAACCTGAAATAAAAGTGTCATATTGAAGGAAGCAAAATTGATGTTTACTATATCTCAAGACAGCATCTATGAAAGACTAAGCTTTATGAGCAGCTAATAATACTTAAAATTTATCTATTCAAGCATGGAAAAGGGGTTAAAGACACTTTCTAACCAAGGATCTCAATTTTTAAAAATTACCTTTCGTCCCTCTGTACAACTAAATATCTTAAAATAAAACACATATTGCAGTAAATTAAAACCTTGATACTTTATTTCTTATTAAAATATGTATCCAATTAAGTGACAGGTGTTTTGACTTACTACCAACTATATGACTGAGAGTAACAAATGGATTATCAGTAATAAGAGGGAAAGAAATCCAACTATTACATCTGTGCTAAATGGACTGCTTGACATGTGATATGGATCTGATTCAGTCTGTGCACTACCTTTTATCAAAAGTAGAAGATGAGATTTAACTAAGCTTGATTGGACAATTTAGAACCCACCCAGTCTAAATTTTAAACATTAAGTTACTCTGGAACCAAACCAAACATTCATATCCCAGGCAATACCATCCAGAGAAAAAGAAAGTCAACTGGGTTCCTGTCCAGGACCACTACTAATTCACACTCTAAATTGTTTCCTTTTCTGATCACTGATTACATGTGCTAGGTCCTGTACTAGGAACTTAATATATACTATTTTTCTTTAAAGCTTCTGAAGAACCCTATCTAGTAGATATGTAATTTTCATTTCACTGATGGAAAAAATTAACCATAAGTTAAGTGACACAGCTAATAAGGAACAGCTAACTTTCTGACCCAGATATTCATTACTGAATTTTTCCACTATGTTATGTTAACCATTTCTGTCCATGCTGTATTTCTGGACAGGAGGCTAGTGTATCTTAGTTTTATGAAGACTTGGCTAAAACAGTATTTCCTGTCTTTAACAGTTACTTGGAAACTTAATTTTCAGAGCTTTTGGTTCAACTTGAAAGGTAGTTAGTTTAGTTTAAATGTTAAGAGTGCAGACTCTGACTCCAGATTGCCTGGGTTTAAATCCCAGCTTTCCTGCTTATCAGCTATATGAAGTCACTAAACCACTTTAAGGCTTGGTTTTCCCATCTGTAAAATGGGTATAGTAGCACTAATCTACCTTACACAATTACTGTGAGGATTAAGTGAATTAATACATTTATTAGCATCTGCTTCATAGAGTTTCTGGACCACAGAAAACAGTAAGTGTTAAATACTATTTCATTACTATCCAAAAGGATCACCTCTGCCTGGTAAGGCCTGTGGAAACAGAATGTAAATGCACAGACAGTAAAATGCACTAACACATAAAATTCTAATAAGATTATGGCTTTACATAATAAATATGCACTCAACAAATACTTCAACATTTTTAATAATTTTAGAAAATTAGGAGATTTTAAAACATACCTTTGACGAATTACAGGATCAGACTTTTCAGGATCAATGTAAGGTCTTAGGATTTCACTAATAGTTTTATCTTCTGGTACTCTGTTCAAAAAAGAAAAAAACCAACAGAATTTGTATTATTTATAACTTTCTACTAGAGTGTTAACTTATAATTACTAAATCTTGTGTTTTCTTTGTTTAAAGAAACTGAACAAAGACTTTTATTTTGCTCTTGGCAAAATATAACATCCCTTCAAACAAAATTACTTATGAAAAAAGCTCAAGAGGACTTCTTGGATATATTAACTCAGTCCTAAAGAACAATATTTTGGAAAGCTCCCTATAAATGAATTATAAAAATACAAAGTCTCTTTTAGCACACATCTGTGCCCAAAGATGAAAAAGAAAGAAGTCAGGATGAAATATACTTGAAAGCTGCAGAAATAAAAAATCTGAAAAAAGATGTTGCTAATTTCAGTGCATGTTCAAGTTTATTCATTCTAAATCAAAAGACTGGGTTGAAAATTGATATTCCTTTCCTTGAAAACAAAACATTTCAGGGTTCCAAACTTTCCTATAGGTATGCACATTGTTTTAAACTATAAAGCTGTAGAGACAAAATTAAGACGTTGTTTTGAATAACTTTCCTCAACCATTTATACATACTCACATACACTACCGTGCAATATATCTCTATCTCTAAACTCAAGTCCTTTCCTTGTTTTAGTATTTCAAAGAACATTTTCATTAAAATCCATATGACAAATACAGTTTATGTAAAATGTGGACATTGTAAATACATTACTTAAAAAGCACTTTAAAATTTTCCTAACCTAAGGGATCAAATAGTACACAACCACTATAATTTTTAAAAGACACTTGAAAATGTTCACAATATGAAGGATAATAAACTGTTTATGCAAATTGTTCTAATTATGAATATACATATATATGTGTCTAAAATAATGTATTTTCTAAGAGACACACTATGATGTCAATAGTAATAATTTTTGCACAGTAGAATGTGGGGCCATTACTCATTTCCTATATAACCACCCAGCTGAAGAAATAGAAAGTTTTTAGCCTTCTTGAGTCTCCCTGCGTCTCCCTCCTTATATCTACTTTGCTTGCTCAAGTAAACACCACCATGATTTCTGTGTTAATCATTTCCCTTAGAGTTCTACCATCTATCTCTGTAGGTATTCCTAAAAAAGTACAGTTTTGGTTTTTTTTCCTTCCAATCATACTTTATGCATCATCCCTTAACCTGTTTTCCTCATTCAATGTTATTTCTCAGATTCATCCATGTTGATGTGTGTAGC
The DNA here is from genome assembly GCF_040802235.1 of Manis javanica. Classification (NCBI taxonomy): domain Eukaryota; kingdom Metazoa; phylum Chordata; class Mammalia; order Pholidota; family Manidae; genus Manis; species Manis javanica. The sequence continues at coordinate 72,119,234 of NC_133159.1, forward strand.
TATAGTTCATTCATTTTCAGTGATGCTTAACATTTTCACTCTATCAATATACTACAGCTTAAGTTACCCATTCTACTACTGACATCACATTTAAATTAACAGCTTGTCAAACAGGAAGACATAATAAAAACAAGTAAATTCTTAATAGTGGTGATACCTTTTTTCTATGTACACAGCTTGACTCTGAGGGAATTGTAACTTCACATGCCAACAAAACTGTTGTTTTCTAAGAAAGAAAATAATCATGTGAGGATCAAGGGAGACAATGAAAGGTCTAAACACAAACTTCCAGGTGGTAATTCTAAAAGTATTCTTAGAATTTAACCTATCTTATCTACTAAGTCTCTTTTCTGTTTTTGAAGATTTTGGGGGCTATTCTTTTAAACACTATATTAGCAAAGATTTTAAAGAGAAAAAAAAGAAGTGCAGCAGTGCTGAATTCTAAGGACTTCATATTCCTGAAATAGGATGCAATTTCTCATAGTTCAGGGGCTTTTGAGATCAGTGTCCTACTACTTTAAGTTTACAAATAAATTTCCTCATGAACAAAACAATGAACTGATGTCTTTGCCTGACTAGTTTGGAAATTAGGTGAATGAAGTATTATCGGGTTGAGACCAGCTGGCTACAGATGCACTCCTGAGCCATGAGTGTGTCGTGCATTCAGCAGCAAAACAGTAGACAACAAGTTGGTTGCTAAGCAGAAGGCACTCTGAGCTGTAGTCCTTTGCTTTCAGGTCTAAACTCTGGCTTGACGTAGGATCAACAGTAATAATTCACTGAATATCTAACCTCAGTAAATAGCCATATGTTCTGTTTAACACATCTAAATTTGGTGACACTAGACACCATTACTTTTGAAAAAAATTTAATACTCAAAATACTGAATTATTTACAGAAAGTTAAATGTCTTCACTACAAGATGGCTTACTGCACATTAGCAAATAAATGGCCAGCAACATGTCTAAGCAATGGCCAGCATCTCTTAAATCTCAAATAATTTTTTAAAAACAATCTAGTAGAGTATCTCCTACCAAACATTGATATGATCTACTCAAATTTTTGTCAGGAGGCAACGACCATAAAATCCAGTAAAAACCCTTCTTTATTTGGATAAGTTATCACAGGTCTGCTCATGGAAGCTTTGTTCAATAAAGACAGTTTTAGGCATTAGCTAGAGAAAAATATGCTTGATTTTGCTTATGTTGATAGTGTCACATCATACAAGAAACAATCAGGTTCATTATCTTTTTGATAGAACAAAGTTGTAGGGCACCTTTTATTAATTTAAAGGCCAGATGTGTAAAATCTCAAGAGGAAAAACACACACAAAAAAATCTGAATGCAAATGCAAGTCATTGGTTTTAAATATGTAATTCTTTGAAAACAAAACACCTTTTCAACATTGGTTACCTGTGAAATAGGCAAAGCAGCTAAGAGATAATCACATTTCTCTTTTAGTAAGAAATAAATTGACTTTTAAAATCTTAAAGCGTACCGGTTTCTTTCTCAATACAGTTGTTTTTCCATGTTAATTAAGTTACAAGGGAAAAAAAAGGTTATGAACTTGTCATCTTGTGGAATTGTAAATTATACTCAATCACTCCAATAACCGAGTAATTTAAAGAACAATTCACCTTTCTTAACATTCAGTTGACCCTAAATACCTTCAGAAAGTACTTACATGTTGCCAAAACAGAGAAAGAATAGACCTTGGAAATAATTTATTTACTATAGTTAATGAACTACATGAACAAATTTGAAAAGTACATTTACTTTTAAAAATGTAATCTTACAGTATTTCAAAACAAAGAAAAAATATAAAGAACACTCACTGTAACACTTAGATTTAACCAACTTGCATATTGCTATATTTGAGATTTTTTTCCCCTAAGAAATGAGATTAGGCTACTGATAACCTAATCTAAGGTTACTGATAAATGGTAATAATATGAATATTAATATTCATAATAAATTGTATTTTGAGTGATGGTAACAATTTCAATGTTGTCAACTTTAAATATTCTGTTTTGCTTTTTCATTTACATTATGCTTTAGAGGTTTATTCATGATGGTACATATAAATTCATCAATTTTATCTGTTGTACAGTATTCCATTGTGTGAAGAATACCAAAATCTACTTATCCATTTTCTACTGATAGACATTATGACTGCTTCCAATTTTTTTATCATGTTTTCCCTTAAGTTAAAGAAAAAAATAAAACAATATCACCCAGGAAGGAGATCATTTATCTCTACTGCTACAATGAATTAAAAGTTAACTTGACTGAAAAACTGCTTGTACTCTTTTACTCTACTGTAGTATGAGGCATTTGAGAGCAGTTATTCAGACTAGATTTAAGTGAAAGTAGACAAAGGGAGGTTGGAGGGTGCTTATGAAGATTTCCTGAAATTGATGTTGCTGAAATTGAGATAGTTCTGACATGGGTAATCACATCTCTTTCCAAGTCTCAAAAAATTAACTTTGTTTCCCATCTCTCAAAATTGTATGCAGTGACACATGTCCCACTTAAAATAATTTACATACACCAAAATCCCAGCAACACTCCTTATGAGGGAGCCTGTAATTTTATTTTTTTGTTTATATTTGTACACTTTCTAAAAGAACACATTTTGTGAAGGAAAAAATTAAAGTTAGTAATGCTTCAGTGAGTACCTCTGAGCATATATAATTGTTTTTGTATTTTGGATTATTTTCTGAAGATAGGTTTCAAGAAGTAGAATCACTAGGAAAGAGCAGGGTTGCTCAACCTCAGCAGTGCTGACATTTTGGACCAGAGAATTCCTTGTTAGGTGGTTGGGCGTGGGAGACACTGTCCTGGGCACTGTGGGATGTTTAGCGGCATCCCAAGTCTCCACCCATGAGATGCCACTACCAACACCCACTGTGCAGGTGTGACAACTAAAGATGCACCCAGTTTCTGCCAATGTCTTCTAGCGGGTGAAATCACCACTGTTTGAGAACCATCAGGACAGAAATTTACACATTTCTACTACTCGTAATACATTAAGACCTCTGCTCCCAAAATTCAACAAAATGCCTTTAATTATAATAAAGCCATTGATGATTGGATTAAAGATGGTGGCGTGAGAGGTGAGACAGAGACCTCCTCCTAAAACCACATATAATATGAAAATATACTTATTACAATTAATCCTGAAAGAGCAACAGGAAAGAAGGCTACACCAGACTGCATACACCTGGAGAAAAGAGCAGACCTCATGGAACACGGTAACGTACCAAAGCTGTGGCTAAGCAGCTCCAAGGCTCCCCACCGTGATACACAGCCTACTGTGTCTTCCTCCCAGCTAGTCTGCACCTGGCACAGACTCGCAAACCGGCAACCCCTGCCCTGGCATCAGGCCAGCCAGAGGGAAGCCCCGTGTACAGCAGCTACAAACATAAAGCATAGAAGCTTACACTTGTGTGTTTGGCTCACTGGTTCTGACAGTGGAGACAGGCATAGCAACCAGGAAGTAGGAAACAGCTCTTTCCTCACCCCAGGCACCAGTACTGCTCCCCTGCGACCCCCGACATTGCTCCAGAGGCTGAGCAGCTCCAGAGAGTAGAGCTTCTGGGCACTAGAGGGCACCATACACAAATTATGAAATGTCAAAGGAACCTGGTTCAAAGCAAAATTATGAATACACCTGAAAAAGATTCAAATGAAATCAACCTCATGAATCTTCCTGAAAGAGATTTCAAAATAAAAATCATTAACATGCTCATAGAGGTACAGAAAAATATTCAAGAACTCAGGAACGAATTTAGGACGGAGATCCAATCACTGAGGAACACAATGGAGAGTATTAAAGGCAGATTATATATGGTGAAGACAATAAATGAAATAGAAATTAGGGAAGAGGAATACAAAGAAGCTGAGGCACAGAGAGAAAAAAGGATCTCTAAGAATGAAAGAATACTGAGAGAACTGTGTGACCAATCCAAATGGAACAATATTGGTATTATAGGGGTACCAGAAGAAGAAGAGAGAGAAAAAGAGATAGAAAGTGTCTTTGAGGAGGTAATTGCTGAAAGCCTCCCCAGTCTGGTAAAGGAGATAGCCTCTAAGGCCATGGAGGTGCACAGATCTCCCAACACAAGGGACCCAAGGGGGACAACACCAAGACCTATAATAATTAAAATGGCAAAGAACAAGGATAAGGACAGACTATTAAAAGCAGCCAGAGAGAGAAATGAGATCATATACAAAGGGAAACCCATCAGGCTATCATCAGACTTCTCAGCAGAAACCTTACAGGCCAGAAGGGAGTGGCATGATACATTTAATGCAATGAAGCAGAAGGGTGTAGAACCAAGAATACTTTATCCAGCAAGATTATCATTTAAATTTGAAGGAGGGAATAAAACAATTTCCAGATAAGCAAAAGCTGAAAGAATTTAACTCCCAGAAACCATCTCTACAGTGTATTTTGAAGGGACTGCTACAGATGGAAGTGTTCCTAAGGTTAAATAGCTGTCACCAGAGGTAATAAAAAAGGATTGACAAAGAGTATACAAATGTATACAAAGAGTATACAAAGAGTATACAATATGGTACCTAATACATACAGAATGGAGGAAGAAGAAAAGGAGGGGGAAAAAAAAAGAACTTTGAGATTGTATTTGTAATAGCATACTAAGTGAGTTAAGTTAGACTTAGTAAAGAAGTTACCCTTGAACCTTTGGTAAGCATGAAATCTAAAGCCTGCAATGGCAATAAGTACATACCTATTGATTATCACCCTAAATGTAAATGGTCTGAATGCACCAATCAAAAGACAGAGTCATTAATGGATAAAAAAACAAGACCCATCTATATGCAGCCTACAAGAGACTCACTTCAAACCCAAAGACATGTACAGACTAAAAGTGAAGGGATGGAAAAAGATATTTCATGCAACTTATAGGAAGAAAAAAGAAGGTGTTGCATTACTTGTATCAGACAAAATAGACTTCAAAACAAAGAAAGTCACAGGAGACAAAGAAGGACATTACATAATGATAAAGGGGTCAATCCAATAAGAGGATAAACAATTATAAATAACTATACATGCAACACAGGAGCACCTACATATGTGACACAAATACTAACAGAATTAAAAGGGGAAACAGAATGTAATGCATTCATTCTAGGAGACTTCAACACTCCACTCACTCCAAAGGACATATCAACCAGACAGAAAATAAGTAAGGAGACAGAGGCATTGAACAACACATTAGAACAGATGGACTTAACAGACATCTACAGAACTCTCCACCCAAAAGCAGCAGAATACACATTCTTTTCAAGGGCACACAGAACATTTTCCAGAATAGACTACATACTAGGCCACAAAAAGAGCCTCAGCAAATTCAAAAAGATTGAAATTGTACCAACCAATTTCTCAGATCACAAGGGTATAAAACTAGAAATAAATTGTACAAAGAAAGCAAAAAGGCTCACAAACACATGGAGGCTTAACAACATGCTCCTAAATAATAAATGGATCAATGACCAAATTAAAACAGAGATAAAGCAATATATGGAGACAAATGAAAACAACAGCACAATGTCCCAACTGTGGGATGCAGTGAAGGCAGTTCTAAGAGGGAAGTATATAGCAATCCAGGCATATTTAAAGAAGGAAGAACAATCCCAAATGAATAGTCTAAATTCACAATTATTGAAACTGTAAAAACAACAAATGAGGCCCAAAGTCAGCAGAAGGAGGACCATAATAAAGATCAGAGGAGAAAATAAATAAAATTGAGAAGAATAAAACAATAGAAAAAATTAATGAAATGAAGAGCTGGTTCTTTGAGAAAATAAACAAATAAGATAATCCCCCAGCCAGATTTATTAAGAAAAAAAGAGAACCTACACACATAAACAGAATCAGAAATGAGAAAGGAAAAATCACTACGGACACCACAGGAATACAAAGAATTATTAGAGAATACTATGAAAATCTATATGCTAACAAACTGGATGACCTAGAAGAAATGGACTTTCTAGAAAAATACAACCTTACAAGAGTGACCCAGGAAGAAACAGAAAATCTAAACAGACCAATTACCAGTAGTGAAATTGAGTCGATAGTCAAACAACTACCCAAGAACATAACGCCTGGACCAGATGGATTCACTACTGAATTTTATCAGACATTTAGAGAAGACATAGTACCCTTTCTCCTTAAAGTTTTCCAAAAAATAGAAGAGGAGGGAATACTTCCAAACTCATTCTATGAAGCCAGCATCACTCTAATACCAAAACCAGGCAAAGACCCCCCAAAGAAGAAAACTATAGACCAATATCCCTGATGAACATAGATGCAAAAATACTCAACAAAGTATTAGGAAAACAAATTAAAAAATACATCAAGAGGATCATACATCATGAGCAAGTGGGATTCATCTCAGGGATGTAAGGATGGTACAATATTCAAAAATCCATCATCATCATCCACCACATCAACAAAAAGAAGGACAAAAACCACATGATCATTTCCATAGATGGTGAAAACCATTCGACAAAATTTAACATCCATTCATGATAAAAACTCTCAACAAATGGGTATAGAGGGCAAGTATCTCAACATAATAAAGGCTATATATGACAAACCCACAGTCAACATCATACTTGACAGTGAGAAGCTGAAAGCTTTTCCTCTAAGATTGGGAACAAGACAAGGATGCCCATTCTCCCCGCTTTTATTCAACATAGTACTGGAGGTCCTAGTCATGGCAATCAGACAACACAAAGAAATAAAAGGCATCCAGATTGGCAAGGAAGAAGTCAAACTTTCACTGTTTGCAGATCACATGATTTTGTACATAAAAAACCCAAAGACTACACTCCAAAACTACTAGATCTAATAGCTGAATTAAGCAAAGTTGCAGGATACAAAATTAATACACAGAAGTCTGTTGCATTACTATACACTAACAATGAATTAGCAGGAAGAGAAATCAGGAAAACAATTCCATTCACAATTCATCATAAAGAATAAAATATCTAGGAATAAACTTAACCAAGGAAGTGAAAGACCTATATCCTGAAAACTATAAAACTCTTTAGAGAAGTTAAAGAGGATACTAATAAAAGGAAATTCATTCCATGCTCTTGGGTAGGAAGAATTAATATTGTCAAAATGGTCATCCTGCCTAAAGCAATCTACAGATTCAATGCAATCCCTATCAAAATACCAACAGCATTATTCAATGTACTGGAACAAACAGTTCTAAAATTCATATGGAACCACAAAAGACCCCGAATCGCCAAAGCAATCCTGAGAAGGAAGAATAAAGCAGGGGGGATCCTGCTTCCCAAGTTCAACCTCTACTACAAAGCCACAATAATGAAGACAATTTGGTACTGGCACAAGAACAGACCCAAAGACCAGTGGAACAGAACAGTAAGTCCAGATATTAACCCAAGCATATATGGTCAATTAATATAAGATAAAGGAGCCATGGATATACAATGGGGAAATGACAGCTTCTTCAACAGCTGTTGTTGACAAAACTGGACAGCTACATGTAAGAGAATGAAACTGGATTACTGTCTAACTCCATACACAAAAGTAAACTCAAAATGGATCAAAGACCTGAATGTAAGTCATGAAACCATAAAACTCTTAGAAGAAAATAAAGGCAAAACTCTCTTTAATATAAACATGAGCAACTTCTTCATGAACATATCTCCACAGGCAAGGGAAACAAAGGCAAAAACGAACAAGTGGGACTACATCAAACTAAAAAGCTTCTGTACAGCAAAGGACACCATCAGTAAAACAAAAAGGCATCCTACAGTATGGGAGAATATGTTCATAAATGACATGTCTGATAAGGGGTTGACATCCAAAATATACAAAGAGTTCATGTACCTCAACAAACAAAAAGCAAATAACCCAATTAAAAATTGGCAGAGGATGTAAATAGACACTTATTCAAAGAAGAAACTGAGATGGCCAATAGGCACATGAAAAGATGCTGCATATAGCTAATTATCAGAGAAATGCAAATTAAAACCACAATGAAATATCACCTCACACCAGTCAGGATGGCCAACATCCAAAAGACAACAACAACAAACGTTGGCAAGGATGTGGTGAAAGGGGAACCCTCCTACACTGCTAGTGGGAATGTAAATTAGTTCATCCATTGTGGAAAACAGTATGGAGGTTCCTCAAAAAACTAAAGTAGAAATACCATTTGACCCAGGAATTCACTCCTAGAATTTATCCTAACAATACAGGAGCCCAGTTGAAAAAGATATATGCACCCCTATGTTTATTGCAGCACTATTTACAATAGCCAAGAAGTGGAAGCAACCTAAGTGTCCATCAGTAGATGAATGGATAAAGAAGATGTGGTACATACACACAATGGAATATTATTCAGCCATAAGAATAAAACAAATCCTACCATTTGCAACAACATGGATGGAGCTAGACGGTACTATGCTCAGTGAAATAAGCCAGGCAGAGAAAGACAAGTACCAAATGATTTCACTCATCTGTGGAGTATGAGAACAAAGAGAAAACTGAAGGAACAAAACAGCAGCAGACTCACAGAACCCAAGAATGGACTAACAGTTACCAAAGAGAAAGGGACTGGGGAGGGTGGGTGAGAAGGGAGGGATAAGGAAAAAAAGGGGCATTACGATTAGCACACATAATGTAGGGGGGTGCATGGGGAATGCAGTATAGCACAGAGAAGACAAGTAGTGATTCTATAGCATCTTACTATGCTGATTGACAGTGACTGTAATGGGGTATGCGGTAGGGACTTGATAATAGAAGAATCTAGTAAACACAATGTTGTTCATGTAAGTGTATATTAATGATAACAATAAATAAATAAATAAATATACTGATCTAAAAAAAAATAATGTCATTGTTTCCTTGCCATTTTTATCAACATTCTCAAGGATGGAAATTCTGTTCCCAGAATATTCTAGGTAACAAGCACCCCAAGGCATTATGTTTAGCATTTGATAACAGACTCATGATGTAAGGATGACAATTATTAAACTTAATGTTACATTCTGGACAACCTGACAAAATAATAGCCATACTGACCTCTCTGTGAGACCCATGACATGGAAGTAACTACTCACGCATAGCAAAGCTTTTCCTCCTCCTCCCCCAGGGCATCAACCCAAAACACACACATCGAATATTCTCAATGGGAGCACCATCATCTTAAAGGGAGTGCAAACTGGTTCTTGGGAGAGTTAAAAAAACCTTCATCAATAGTATGTTTTGTGGCCCTCCATAGGGCCACTGTACATAAACAGATATGCAGTGTACCTGTGGTATCAAAATACCATGGGGATAGGGGACAGCAACTAGAGGGTAAAATGTCTAAAACAGCTCCTTGGGAGGAGATAATGAAAAAAAAGTTGAGAAACACTTAAATGGTACATATATTAAGTGAGGAAAAAAGTATCATTTTAAACCAGGTTTCAGTGAGTTAATACAGGACACTTATTTAATAAACTCCTGCTTACTAGAAACTGTTAAGGATCATTCTTTCCCAAATTTCAAAACAGTAATATGTAAATGATGACACAGAGACGGCAGGAAGGAAGTTCTCTACCTATATACTCATACTTGTCTTACTGACTTAAAATTGGTAATTTTAATCTCTGGAATGCTACTATAATTCCAAATTAGATTCAAATCAAAAGTCATCAGATCCTTTTAAATTGCACTGCTCTCTTAATACAATAAGATGTTCAAACTCATTTATAGCCAATGAAATATCTTCACCTACCAAATTTAGAAGGATGTTGTTAAAATTAGAAATGCTAGGGAAGTATGGTGGCATGGACACTATTATTGACAGAAATATAAACTGGTGCAAGCTTCTGGCAGTTCAATTTCATAAAAGCCATAAATAAAAGTTCATCATGAAAAAAAACAAACATGTATTTTTTCCTCAACAATTTTATTCACAGGAATTTATCCCAAGGAAATAATTGGACAAGTAATGATACATGTACAAAATGTCCACTGTACCACTTCTCATAACAGAAATAAATTAGAAATGAGGCAGAAGAATATGCACTGAGGTACAAAAATGTGCTTGTGTTTTGTGAATGATGGCACTCACATTTAAAATACATATTCATATATGTATTTACAAGTATGAAGGATATGCCTCAAACTTTTAGCTAGTTACTTCTTGACATCATAAAAAGACTTAATTCTTACTTTGTATGCCTGTATTAAATAAATCTTCAACATAATGATTTGCTCCTTGTTATAATCAGCAAAGTAAAAAATGTTTCCATGGGGAAGCACAGGATGGTAGTCATAGGAAGGACAGAAAGAATTTTAACATTCTTTTTAAACTTAAAAAATATTTTATTGGAAGTGTTCTTTTAAGATGTTTCTTTCTTATCTCAGAAATTATTACCCAACCAGAACTTGAGTTACTTATCTAATCATTTAGACAACATCAAAGCTATCTTCCTCAAGAAATATGCTACAAACAAGAGTTACATGGGAAGGCTGAATTCTAAGAACTAAGATTTCTAATAAAGTTTAAATGAATTTGCATATTTTCCTCAAAACAAAAACAAAAACTTCACCAATTCTCATTCCATTCTGTTACTGATTAACCAACATTTATATACTCAAGGAACACTTCTGAGGGCTCTCTAGGCATCAGGGGCACAATTAGACTGAGGGGATGAGCCCAAAGCAGATTTCTTTTTAGGGCAGTGATCAACCACCAATCCTGGGCACTGCATTTTTCCTTCCATATCATTTTGAGAGTAGAGAGTTTTCACATGAAAGCACCCTCTTCTTTACTGAGCACTGTACAGAAGAAGAATACTAATATACTGTAATTCCCAGAGGTAGGACAGGGCAGACGTCAAGTGGACTCTCTGTTTGAATTCTACTCCTAATTTGTCACTTGATATGACCTTGAGCAAGAGACACACCTCCTCCGTGCCTCAGTTTCTCACGGTAAAATGGGATAACAATAGTATTTATGCCATAGGATTAAATGAACAAATACATGTCAAGATTCCAGAACAATAATAAAATATGTTAGTTATTATTATGACCATTGTTATAACTCTACATTCAATTCAATGTCCTGAATTATGAAGAAAATACCGACAGGGTCTTTAACTGAGAACATTTTACCATGAATTCAGACCCGAACTCTACCTATTCTGAATTTAGTGTTTAGTGGCTAGAGATGAAACCAGACATGTGGATGAATACAACATATGAGTACAGACCTTGCTGTAAAGGGCCCTGAATGTTCTGCTAAACAGAATGGATTTTATTCTGTAGTTAATGTACCAACAACAAAGGTTTTTAAAGAAAACTGAAATGATGACCTTAGAGGGAGACCCCTCATCCTACTATTTAACTCTCCTAATTAGTGTTTTTATGGTATAGTCAGGACATTATCTTTCCAGCCCTTGTTTTTGTTTATTAAGAGAAGCATTTCCATGACTTTTGAGAAGTACATTCACATATTATGTCAGTTCAAATATGTCTAAATTATTTCACCTCCAATTTTTAAATACAGATGACTCCATGAAGTAAGCTAAAGCTGGACTTTGCATGTCTGATCTTCACAATACTATACCACTAATTAAATTAGTAAAGTCTACAGGTTATGAAAACTGCGAGCATTAAACAATAGTTTAAATGCTTTTTATATATCAGATATTGTTTTAAAATTTTTTCATGTATTAATTCATCTAATTCTTGTAACTCTGTGTCATTATTTCATTGTACAGATGAGAACACTAAACTAGAGAGAAGAAAGTCACTCATCCAAGGTCATTATTCAGCTGGAAAATGGCAGAGTTGGGATCTGAACCCAGGCAGTAAATAACTCTACAGACTATGTTCCAACACTATACTATTATGAACTTTCCAGAAAGTACAACAGCAAACCATGTTATTTTTCTGTACTGCTAATTCAACTATATTTTAATTATATTTTATTTTAAATATTTGCCTCCATATTTCAACATCATTTTTAAGAGTCACAGTAGACATTTAGATTTTCTACTTGATAATCCCTTACTACCATCCTCCTTTCTAATCCATGCAACACGTACTTTGATGAATGGACTCTATCCCTACTTTCAGGGGTATGCACTTACTGGATGGCTTAAAAAAATCATTATTTTATGCTTCTGGAAACAATGGCTCAGGATTGAGTAGATGACCTAGGTGATCCAACCATGGTGAATTTCAGGTTTCCTATTCAATTATTATAGAGAGAAGCACTTCTGGATATTTACTGTAATCCAAACTTTTACCAGGAGCATTTTATGACCATGAGGATTTAGCTGACACCATATTAGATTCAATGGAGAATCAGCAATAAACTGGGTCCCTGATGATATAATCATGTCAATATATCTATTAACCCTAAAGTCGATCCTACCTCTGGACATTCAGTTATGGGAGCCTATATACCCTTTTCAGAGTCAAACTGGTTTGACATGGGTACTTTGTTTCATGCAACATAAAACATCCTGATACAAGACATCAGTTTTCTTCTTTCTAGGCTTCATCTTTCATGTCTACTAAGCAATAAAAAAGGAAGATAGTACATCAGGATTTGGAAGCAGCAAATAATATGTGATGGAATTTTTAGGAAAAAAGTGTTTTGTTCCACTGTCAGTTATAAAATCTTATTTTTATTGAAAGCAAGAAGAAAATTTACCAAATTTTAAAGCCCTTCAAGGGAATACCAAATGTACAAAGTATCTACACAGTTCTTCACTCACAGGCATTCATCTTTCAAAATGTATTGCAAGATCAAAATTTAAAGTCTCAAAAATAAATGTAACTATTCTTTGTAAAAATAGTCCACCTATTTTATTAGAATTGGTACCATAATAAATGTTTTTGGAAGAGTGGATACAAAGGGTCTGTGAAGTTACTTAGAATGGATTAAAAATTACTGGAATTGGGGAGAATGAAAACCATAACATTATGTTTCACATCATTATGAAAATAGTCTGAAAAGTTTCAGTTACATATATTTTGCTCTTGAAAAAATTAGTTTCATTACTATATGATAGTAGGAAACAGGTTAAGTATGTGGTACTGGCCTTAGTAGTAGACAGTTTATTAAGAAAATGGATGTAGTAAGGAAGACTGAAATGAAAAAGCACATTTTTGCTGTAAACAGTTGATAAATACTTAAGCACTTAATAAAGTAGTTTTCAACTAGGAGTGGTACCAACCTGAGGAGTGGGGGTACTTGGAAATGACAGTTTTGATTGCTCCAAGAATGGGAGGCATTTAGTGGAATGCTAACCTTCCTGTGCTGTACAGCAAAGTCCCACACAACAAAAAATTGTCCTGTTCAAAATGCCAATAGAGCCCCTACCAAGAAACACCAGAATGCAAAAAGGAGAGCAGATACATGCACACCAAAAACTGAATACGAGCACTAAATGCTGACATCTGTTTCGTATTAACTGTAGAGAAAATATGAAATATGTACTATAAGAACTCCAGCAGAGGAGAAATAATGGAGATGAGCTACCATGTGTACTTTCACAGATGGCTAGGAAATATGGAAGAGGACAACACTGTAGGAATAAGGATGGTGACCAGCCTGGGCACATTTAGTTGAATACATTAGGAAATTGGGTGGGACAGACTATGAAGATTCATATTTAGTATGGGTTCCTCATAGGAGCAGGAAAATTTTCTGCTCACATACAACTGTCTAAATTCTCTGGCATGGAATATAAGGTCCTGTAAGGCATCCACAGAGGGGCTCTCTCCTGCTTTATCCCCTACCATTTACCAACGCCCACCCTTGTTTCTAGACACACCAAACTACATACACTGTCTAAATTTGCTCCTCTATTTGATATTCTCACCACAAGGCCATCCTTTCCTTCCATCTGAATAAAAACCTACACTTAAAAACAACTCCTATCCTTCAAAACTTTGTTTAAATTCCATCTTCCTTGGGAGACCTTTCCAACCCTCAGCTCAGGGAGTATCACTTCCCCATTCCTAAGGGCTTGCAGCAGTGAGCCCTCCTCTGTGCTCTCACAGCACTTCACGGGAGCATCAACCACAGTACCCGGGAAAGGTCTGCTGAGCCTCCCACTGACTGAACTACTTGAGGGCAGTGACTTACTATTAGCATATAGATCAGTAGTTTTCAGGTAGAGATAAACATCAGAATCATCTTTGGTGATTTTTTAAAAATGAAAGACATTATTTTTAAGAGCATTTTTAGGTTCACAGCAAACTCAAAAGGAAGAAGGTAGAAATTTTCCTTATATCCTCTGCCTCACATAAGCATAGGCTCATCCAATGCTTTTCAAAAAATAAAGATGCCACTTGCAACAACATGGAAAAACCTCCTGCTAAGTGAAATAAAACAGAGAGAAATATTATATAATTTCACTTATATCTGGAATCTAAAAGAATAAAACTAAACTCATGAGAACAGATTGGTGATTCTCACTGGAGGAGGCAGATTGAGGGACAGGGTGAAATGGGTGAGTATTAAGAGGTACAAACTTCAAGTTATAAAATAAACCATTTGGGATATAATGTACAACATGGGGACCATAGTCAACAAAACTATGTTGCAAATTTGAAAGTTGCTGAGAAAGGTAAATCTTAAAAGTTCTCATCACATGAAAAAAAAAAATGTAACTTTGATGACTAATAGTAACCAGACAATGTGGTAATCATTTTGCAGTATATACAAGTCACATCATTATGATGCACAGCTGAAACTGTATGATGCTGTATCTGAATTATACTTCAATTAAATGAAAAAGAAACACATTACACAGAAAAAAAAAAAGATGCCTAACTCTGAGGCCTAATGAATTAGCAATTCTGTTGGTCAGGCTCAGGTATCTGCATTTTGAAGTTGCCTATGTTAATTCTGACATGCACTCTAGATTGAAAGCCACATACACAAAACTGGCACTACTGTTTCCATCTTACAAACAAGGCAACAGGTACAGTGAAATGAGTAACTTGAAAAGAAAACTTATACATAAAGATTAAATTAAATTTTGTCATGTTTAACCACAAAATAAACATTTGATTATTAATGGCATTGTTATTCCTTTAATTTTTTTCCCCACTTTTTAAAGAGCAAATACACTGAGGAAGATTTACATTATTTTGCTTAACGAGAAATACTTGAAACAGATTACATTTCCAACTGCCTGAAAGATAGCAATTTCAAATGGAGGGAGGGGAGGATAAGAAAAGGGAGTTAATTTTAGGCTATGGAATGGGGTA
Source organism: Manis javanica (assembly GCF_040802235.1). NCBI lineage: Eukaryota > Metazoa > Chordata > Mammalia > Pholidota > Manidae > Manis > Manis javanica. Next base: position 72,134,523 of record NC_133159.1, read on the forward strand.
CAACATTTGAGAGCTTTAGATAGTCCAAGGCCAGGAGATGAGATGATAAAATTTCACCTATTAGCAATTCTACCCCTGTCCATTGAAGGTATCTCTGAGCTAATAACTCCTGCGGGCACAGAAGCATTCAAGGATTGTGGGCAGGCAACTATCAAAGTAAAAACACATTTTAAAAAGATGTATCCATTTTAAAAAGATCCACCTTCTGTGATGCCAAGTCACAAGAACTTCCTTACCTGAGTACATGGCCCCAGTAAGGAAATGTCTTATTGAGAAACCATTAGGCTTCTATTCTTTCAGTTTTTGTAAGTCCCTGTTGTTGCTCTGAAATCTTCCCATCAGACTGTACCAAAGCTGTTATGGCAGAGAAACCATAGAGCTAAACATTTTCAAATAGTTAACCAGTTTGTACTGAGCACCTATTATGTAATCCCCAGCAAAGATCACTGCAAAATCCACTGTTCCCCCATGACCATAACTGCTAAACACGTCAATTCACTTTCCTTTGCTTTTTTCTAAAGTCAGTTTGCAGCAAAGTATAAACATGTATTACTTATAAGACACCACGCAAAAAAAAAAAAAAAAACAGTACTGTGCTTTAAGAAGTACTTAAACAAAACTATATAAGGAAAAAAGTGCTATTGATATTAATCACAGAGGTGGGTGGATGTATCATTGCAATATAATTTGAATGCTGTAATTTTATCCAAAAACAAAAAGTAGCTTTTTGAATATGTAAAAGGTTATTTCTTTACAAGAGAGACATCTAGTGGCTAGCTTCTAAAACAGGAACTGGAGCTCAAATATTAATTCATGCTGTTGTTTAATAATGGGCACATTTCTTCTATCTTAATACTCTCAGTCTAAGAGAGACCCATTGACAGAGAGCTAAAGAACACTGGGCCAAAAGGAAGTTAAAACCTGAGTTCTAAGCTGACAGTGATAGAGGAAATGGCAAGAAGGACTGGGTTGCTTAGAACTGGAGGTTGAGGTCATGTGGAGACAAACTGGGGGAGGGGAAGTCCATTTCTGGGGAATGGGTGGTTAGTCCACAGGAGAGTCCAAGGCAAGAATTAAGCTAAAGGTATTATTCGGAAGGGGTCTCTCAGTCTACATCTTTTTCCAATTGACAAGTCAAAGTGCATTCCCCACCTCACTGCTGAATCCTCAGACCCAACAGCTAGGAAAACAGAATGAGGGACTTGGGAACTAAAGGAGACTAACTATCCAAGCACAACCAATACAGTCTGCAGGTGTGACATTCCCAGTTTCCTGTAGCAATACCCTAAAATATAACTGAAAAAGGGGGGCAGCCATGGATAAAAACATAGCATTTTGTACTTTTCAAAGATTTACAGCTCAAAATGTATAATGGCCCTGCTAACACCTATCAACATCTTTTAAAATTATTATTTTTAAAAACTAACTTATTTATTCTTAAAATAAGCATACAGGCACATGATCTAAAATTAAAAAAGGTACAAAAGGGCACATAATTCCCATCTCTGTCCACCTCCACAAAACTCCCCCCCATTAAGATAATCAAGGTTACCAGTTTATAATATAATCATTTACATATATAAACTTTATTTTTCACACAATGGTAGCACACATACAATGATATGGTTCTACATCTATCTCTATTCACTTAATATTTCTGGTAATTATTCTACATTGATAAACTCAGAGTTGCTTCCTTCTTTTTCCATTATAAAGGTGTACCATAATTTATTTAAGTAGTCCACTATCGATGAATATTTAGATTCATACTACTCTTTCGCTAGTACAAATAATGTTGTGCTGAATATCCTTGTACATATTTCAACTTCCTTATGTAGGAGTATATCTATCAGATAAGGTCCCAGAAGTAAAACTGTTAGGTGAAAAAGTAATTATCATGCCTTCCCAATCCACTTCTTTTCCACCTAGTGACCTCACCTTAGTACTGGGGCCAGTGTTTATTTTAAACAATTAGCGCATCACGTAGAAGAGGTAACCTGAAAACCCTCTCAGTAGCATACATTAAGGAATCAACATATAGAGCACATCAGCAAGTAAAAAAAACTTCAGGGGCCAAAGGAGGCAAGAGCTAAAAACCACAGTAGAACGTGGAATCTACCTACACCTGCCCAGAAGTCCTCTGGCCAACATTGGTAACCAACAGGCTTGCGTTTCAACAGCCACTGGGTGACATGATACAAGACCTTGGGCCCACATCAGCTGGAGACCTCAAACTGAGATGACTGCATAAAACCAGTGAAAGGGTAAACCAAAAAAAAAAGATCCTGCCCACTAGGAAAGGGAGACAACAAGGAAACTTGTTGACCTCAAACTGGGCTCTAGGGAAAAAGGCAGAAGGGATGGGGGAAAGGTTTCAATTGAGAATGCTTAACTATCGCTTCCTCAAATGTGTTTGGGGTACAAATTATTGCTACTAGTATAGTCTTGAGAACATCACACTAACATGTGCCATGTGGTATTTGTCATAAGCAAAAGCATACCACTTTCTACATGAACTGGAGTTCACAATTACATTTTAGATAAAAAAAACCAAAACAAGGAAACAAGCTGCCATAATCAAGAATCAGCAGAAACAGCAGACAGCAGTTAACAGACTTACAATAACTTCAGATACTGGAATTACATTATATTATTGCACAGGAAATAAATGTCCTAAATTACTGAGCAAAGGAGGCTTAAAACACGAGGAAGGAATGCAGTTCTATCTAAAAAGCCGGACAGATTTGAGAAAGAAACAGAACTTCTAGAAATGAAAAATGTAATTGACCACACACTCAATGCATGGGCTAAAGATCAATGAGACACAGCTGAGGAGAGAAAGTGACATGGACAATATAGCTGAATAACTTACCCTGAATGTAGGAAAGACAAAAAAATAAGAGATTAAGAAAATGGATTATAATTTTCCAGAACTGTCATATTCAGAAAGCACAACAAATTCCAAGCAAGATAAAATTTAAAAAATTACATGAAGACACATATCATAGTGAAATTGCAGAACTCCAAAGACAAAAGTGAAGATCTTCAAAGAAACTGAAAGAGAAAGCCTACATAAAACATAGCATTATTCAAAGTGATAAAAGAAGTAAAAAGACAGTGGTATAACTAACTTAACTGCAGTACTAAAATAAATGTCAACTTAAGTCAAATTTCCTCCCCCTCTGGGGAGGAAAGGAGCCAATGAAGAAAAACTCTGGGGTGATCATAATGTTCTATATATACTCATAGGCACACGGTTATACAGACATACATACCTTTGCAATACTGAGGGCTTTGGTTCCCGACTCCCGCAATAAGGAAAATATTACAATAAACAAAGTCAAATAAAATTTTGGCTTCCCAATGCATATAAGTTATGGTTTTATATTATACTGTAGTCAATTAACTATTCAACAGCATTACGTCTGAAAAAACAATGTACACACCTTCATTTAAAAATATTTTACTGCTAAAGAATGCTAAGCATCTGAGCTTTCAACGGGTCCTCATTTTCTTGCTTGTGGAAGGTCTTGCCTCACTGTCGATGGCTGCTAGCCAATCAGGGTGGTGGTTGCTGTGAAGGCTGGGGTGGCTTTGGCAATTTCTTAAAATAAGACAAAGATGAAGTCTGCAGCATCAACTGACTTCTTTTCACAAACAATTTCTCTGTAGCATATGTTGCTATTTGGTACCATTTTATTCACAACAGAACTTTCAAAACTGAAACAAATCCTCTCAAGGCCTGCCACTGCTTTATCAACTATGTTTATATAATATTCTAAATCTTTTGTTGTCATTGCAATAATCTTCACAGCATCTTCATCAGGAGTAGATTCCATCTCAAGAAACCACTTTCTTTGCTCATCCATAAGAAGCAACTTCTCATCCATTCAAGTTTTATCTTCAGATTGCTGCCATTAATTCAGTCACATTTTCAGGCTCCATTTCTAATTCCAGTTTTCTTTCTATTTCTACCACATCTTCAGTAAATCTTGAGTCTCCACAGAAATCTTGAGTCCCTCAAAGTAATCCATTAGGGTTAGAATCAACTTTTTGCAAGTTCCTCTTAATGTTGATATTTTGACCTCTTCCCAACATTCATAAATATTTTTAATGGCATCTGGAATGGTGAATCCTTTCCAGGTTTTCAAAAGACTGCCCAGATCCATCAGAGGAATCACTATGTAGGTAGCCATTGACTCATAAGATGTAGTTCTTAAATAGTAAGACTTGAAAGTGACAATGACTCTTGAATCCACGGGCCACAAAATGGATGTTGTGTTAGCAGCATGGAAACATTATTCTTGTTGCACATCTTCATCAGAGCTCCTGGATGACCAGGTGCATTGTCAATGGGCTGTAATAATTGGAAAGGAATCTTTTTCTGAATAGACCTCAACATTGAGCTTAAAATATTCAGTAAACAATGTAAACAGATGTGCTGTCACCCAGGCTTTGTTCTTTTACAGCACAGGTATACCATTATTTTTAAGGGCCCTAGAATTTATGTATGTATATGAGTGCTGGATTCAACTTAAAGTCACCTGCTATATTAGCCCCTAAAAGGGGCTTTGTTTTTGGAGTCTGGCATTGACTTCTTTTCTCTAGCGATGAAAGTCCTAGGTAGCATCACTTTTCCAATATAAGGCTGTTTCATCTAAATTGAAAATTTTTGTTTAGTGTAGCCATCTTCATCAATTATCTTAGCCAGACCTTCTGGATAACTTGCTGCTTTATCTGCACTTTTATGTTTTGGAGATGGCTTCTTTCCTTAAATCTCATTAATGAACCTCTGTTAGCCTCAAACTTTCCTTCTATAGCTTCCTTACCTCTCTCAGCCTTCCCAGAATTGAAGAGAGTTAGGGTCTTGGCTTGGATTAGGCTTTGTCTTAAGGGAATGTTGTGGTTTGATCTTCTAACCAGACCACTAAAACTTTCTCCATATTAGCGACTGGGGTGTTTTGCTTTCTTATGATTCATGTGTTCATTGGAGTAGCACTTTTAATTTCCTTCAAGAACTTTTACTTTGCACTCACAACTTGGCTACCTGTTTGGCACAAAAGGCCTAGGTTTTGACTTAGTGACAGACCTGTGATTCTTCCTTTCACATGAACACTAAAAGGCCACTGCAGTGTTATTAATTAGCCGAATTTCAATACTGCTTTGTTTCAGGGTATAGGGAGGCCCTAGAAGATGGAGAGAATGGAGGGAATGGCTAGTGGGTAAGCAATCAGAGCATACACAACAATTTTTTATTAAGTTCGCTGTTTTATATGGGTGCAGTTCCTGATGCCCCAAAACAATTACGATAGTAACATCAAAGATCACACAGATCACCATAAAAAATAGAATAATGAAAACGTTTGAAATATTGCAAGAATTACCAAATTGTAACAGAGACAGGAAGTAAGCAAATGCTTTGTAAAAATGATGCTGGTACAGTTGCTCAACACAGAGTTCTACAGACCTTCACTTTGCAAAAAAGGCAACAGGTACACAAAAAAGTGGCAATAAATGGAGGTGCCTGTATATGCATTTGTCAAAACTCAAGAAATGTACACTTAAGATTTGTGCATTTCATTGCAAGGAGACTTTCAGTAGGGAAAGTGAGCTTCATATCTTTCAGACAGTTGTTTAAACTCTTTTTTTCTTTTTTACTGAGTGTATCATGGATATCATTCAATGGTAATACTCCTACATCTAATTCTGTTTCTGTTTAATGGCTACATAGAATTTCAGTCATAGTATGAAGGTACTATCTTTAAGTCAGTTCCATACTTACTGACACTTGAGGTTGTTGCTAGTTTTTACATTATTAAAAACAATGCTGCAGTATATGTGTACATATATTTCTGTGAACAGTACTAACACATTTGTAAGCTAAATTCCTTGAATTCCTTAAATTCCTTGTAAGCTAAATGTTAATCCATGTATAACATTTTGAGAAATACTACCAAATTGTTTTCTAAAATGACTCCTAATTTATACTCTCAAGAACAGTGGAAGAGCAAAATGGCCTGGGTAACCCATAACCTTCATTTTATTAGAAATTGTTACTATATGCTTACCAGCTATACAGTATGTACCTTTCTACAATGTATGTACATACATATTTTTTCTATGACAGTCTTTCCTATCCTTTTCCCCTTTTTGTAATAAGTTTCAAGTCTTTTTTATTGTTAATGCATAAGCACTCTTCATCATATATGTTAAAGGTTTGGGTTCTTTTTTTTTTCCTAGTCTTTTTGACTTTATTGTTATTTGTGGCCATATAATTTTTTTTGAACTATGTAAATTTAGTTTTCCTCTATGGCTCTGGATGATAGTTTCCTTCCTTGAAGATTATGAAAATACTCCAGTATTTTTAACTTCAAGCTTAAGATTTTGATCCACCTGGAATTTCTAGCAAAAGATCCAGCTTTTCCCTGCCAAAGGGCAAGGGAACTATCTCAGCCCCATTTACTGAATAAGTATCTGTATTCATCTGAAATGCTATTTTGGTCACAATTTAGAGCTTTATGTCTACTTTCTAAAAGTTAACTGTAGATTTCTATGTCAACATCCTAAAAATTAACTAGAATTTCATAAGTTTTAATGACTCATTACTCCTCATTTTCAGGTTTTTTCCTGTGGCATTCCCATGCTTATTCTTCAATGAACCTAAGTAATTTCATGACCCCTTTCCTTCTTCTCAAAAGAAACAAAAACCCAAATCAAAAACAACAAATGTCTACTAGTATTTGTATTAGGATCATGTCATATTTAAAGATAATTCATTTAAGGAATAAATGTTATTTTGGTAATACTGAGTCTCCTAAGAACAAGGAATTTTTTTCCATTTGTTCAAATTTTTCAGTAGAATTTAACTTTTCTTCATATAGATCTTTGACATTTCTTTCAACAGTTTTTGATTATACTAGGTACAAGTGAATATATGTTACGTGCCCTATGAAGAGATAAGGTAAAGCAGTTAACTCTGAAAGAGTCACTATTTTAAAGGAGTTTGGGATCTGCTCCAACAAAAATATGGCAACCTTGGATTGTACACATTTCCTTATTAAGTTACTCTATTTTTAACACAGAATGCCAATATTCTTAATATATAATCACTTCTTATAGAAAACAACTTTTCTTTGTTCATTAAAATTATCCATTATGACAGTTCCTACAAATTCACCAGTCCTCTAAAATTCATTGCTATTAAACACATTTTTGAGCTCACAGACTGATATTATTCCCCATTTAGACTGTAAGATGAAAATTACAGTTCCTATTCTTAGAAAAATTAATACATCACACAATTTTGCCTTATGATTTTAGGAGATTCAGAGTCATATTGGTCAAAAACTCCTGCCACAAAGGATTGCCTGGGTTAGATTGAACCTATGCTTCTGAGGTATCTATTACATCTGCTGCTATATAACCTGCTGGTAGTTCTAGAAAGGTAATTCAGGCACAGTGGAGCATTTCACACTTCACATAGGGCTACTCATATACATTTTTAAACTTATTTTGAAATAACTTCAGACTTCATAGAAAAGTTACAAAAACACTACAAAGAATTCTTCACTTGGATTGTTCAAATGTTGCCACTGCAAAATATTAATTTTAAACAAATTCAATGTGAACTTTTGACTATACTGTAACTTGAGCTGCTTAAACAAGCAAAGGACCAATTTAATACCTAGGGAATAATAATAATCTTAGTTCAGGACCAAAATCTTGTATCAACAATTCCCAAACCCCCAGATCTCTGAAACTTAAAAGTTTCTTCCTAACTCCCTTGGCAGCAAAATCTGAGCCTGTTTATGGTCATTACCCATTTTAATGTGAACATTTGTAGGTATCACTGCATAAACAGTGTTGTTTGATTATGCAGTGTTGTCCCAGACCTACTAAAGATGAATATAACATAGTAAATGTACCATATCCCCAAGGATTTCAGGTAAGATAATGTATACCTTTAATTGTCATTGTATATTATTTACTAAGTGCCACGTACTACTTTAGGTGTTACTTCATTTAATCCTCTTGATAACCCAGTTGGATCTTGCCCAACACCACTTAATTTGTACCAAATGGCAGTGGCAATATTCAATTTCCAGTTTGTCTGAGTGAAACCTTAAAACACTTTTGAAAGTTGAAAAGAAGCATGGAAAATGAATCTCTTAAAAACAGAATACTGAGGGCATGGGAGGTGAAAAGAATTGAGAAGTCTTGATATCTCCTTCTCCTCTCACTTTACCAAATAATACTATACCCTTGTTCATTTTCATATGAAAGGCTGAGAAAACAGATATTTCAAAGAAGGTACATCTAAATGTTTTTTTTTCATTTATTTCTCCTAAAAGTACAGGACCTTATATATTTAGTGTTACTTATACATTACCATTTAGCAATCAAAATTTTCTGCCATGCATGAAATTCGGTAAGTATGTCTTCAGTACTCATCTAAAATGCAGTGGTTCTCAAATAAAGGTGATTTTGCTTCTGCTCCTGTCCCTACTCCAGGGAATATCTGGCGATGTCTGGAGATGGTTTTTGCTGTCACATGGGGGGGTGGTGGGGGGTGGGAGGGGGTGGTGGTGGTGGTGTGTGTGTTTTACCAAAATTCAGTGGGAAACACAGCTTCCCACAATTATGAATTCTCTAGCTTAAAATGTTAACAGTGTCAAGATGAGAGAAATTATGATCTAAATCACTGTTGAAAGCACTGAACAAAAATGAACTAAGTATTATGATATACTAAAGAGATTTTCAAGCTATGAATCAACTAACCAGCAATATATTCTTTAAGTACGGCTCTCAACTGGCTGGGAACTCACCTTAAAGCTTTACTGTATTCACCTAACATCTGAATACAGACATTTTAAATTCAGGTAGTAGCAAAACCATTTTCCACTAAAAATAACAACAGGCAATTTAACAATGAACAAATGGAAAATTTCAGTTACACAGACTAAATTTGTTCACTGGACTCCCCAGATGGTTCTATGAATGAAAGATCATCTTATCACAATGAACTGGATTAAGTCAAACTTTACATTTGAATTTCAAGATATCACTGTGAAATACACAGGCAGATATTGCAGTAGCAATTAAATACAAACAAATTACAACAAATTGTCATTATAATCCTTTTTCATTAAAAAAAAGAGAACTCAGTGTTAGTGAGATGTTTAAACAGGTATTCTCATATACTACAAATGGAAATGAAAACTAGTTTTAATCCTAGTTCATCACTACTAGTTCCACTTTAGAGGAGGAAACTAAGGCAAAATGAAGTTAGAGAGTTTAATTTAAGATCACATAGTTAGGAAGAGGAAGATCAGAATTTGAACCCAGGCAGACTGGCTCCAATTTGTACTCTTAACCACTCCCTTTTACTATCTCTATTCACACAGAATTTTTTTTTTACCACTATTTAAAATACATCAGAAATGACTGGAAGAAAAAAATTAAAGGATGAACGGACTGGTGAAAATATCCACAATTTATGTAACAGACCAAGATGGGACATAAACAAGCACACATTTATAGAAAGAAAAATTCAAGAGCTCAACATCTCTAATAATTAATTATGCAAAAAGGGTTACTAATTTTCAATTAAAGTGCAGGTATAACTAAGGCCCTCACATACTTTTTTGAGGAAGGTACAAAGTGGTACTATTTTTGGGAGGACAATTTGGGGTTTCTCTCAAAAATGTATATGTCTGTAGTCTCTGACCCAGTAATTCTGCTTTCCAGGAATAGATCCTACAGATAGTCACATGTAAGAACACAAAACAATTTGTTTAAGGATGTTTATTACAGCATTATTTCTAATGAATAAAACCTAGAAATAGGCTAAATGTTCACAAATATGGGATTTAAATACTAGGATATAGCAGTGTAGTTGGAATATATACTTCAAAATAGAGGAAGATTTGTAGTATAAGGAAAGAAGTCCACAATATATTGTTAAATGGAAAAAAGCTAGATGCAGAAAAAGAGTGTGTGTCTATTCATAAAAGGTAATGTTTAACTTGAAGAAAGCCATGTAACTTTTTATCTATATGAATATTTAATTATTTTGTTTTACTTTATTAATTGAAAAAAGAGACACATGATTAGAAGGAAATGTGAAAAGTTACTAGTGCTCATCACTAGTGGAATTACGGGTGCTGTTTTTCCTTTAAACTTTTTTATGATGAGAATGTTTCATTCTTAGAAATGACTGTATATACTGATTCTTTCCTATACTCAAGTAGCCAGGTAGATTAATATACTAAAGGTCATATAACTAAATTAACATACTAATTAAACACTAATAATATCGTAGCATAAAATAATACACTAATATAAAAACATTAGCTTCATTTTATAGATGTGAAAGCAGCTAAGAAATTGACTCTAATGCCTTTTGTGTAGTATGTTGCTAATGTCCTCTTAAGAAAACACTAAAAATATAAGAAAACCCCAAATCATTGTACATTCATGAGTAAAAAAGGCATAATGCAAGGAAAGTTCAGTTTGCCATTTTGAGATCTGAGTTGTTCCAAAAAAACAAAGTATAAATCTGGATCCTAAAAGCAAAATTACATATATTCAGAAATACTGAATGTAATATTCTTATAAAAAATTACATACCCCCAAATTTTACATTTGAGGCTGTATGCTTTTTAAGTACTGAGGACTAAGTTCTGATCACAATCATTCTGAAAGAGGAATACACTTTATATTTGAGAAGGCAAAACAATTACCTTAGATTTCAAACAAATTTTGTCAATTTTAAAATATGCCAGTTTGCAAATGCACAAAGGAATCATCCCATATTTAATTAATAAACAGCATTGCTTTACTTCTAGAAGCCAAACGAGGAAAAAGGAAAACCACCTTTACAAATATTTATGTCTTAAAAAATATAAAATAAATAGATAACACCATCTTCTTATAGCATAACCCCCATATCATACAAATGAGGCCCAGGAAAAGGAAGTAATTCACTCAAGGCCTCACAGTTACACTTTAAGAAGGCAGCAAACTAATATCTGTTTTATCATCTGTTCACAGATTCACTACAGAGTAAATGTCCCAAATCCCCTTCTTCCCCATCATTAGATTTCAAATGAATTCTTATTTGGAACTCCAAAACAGAAAAGATTATAAAAATTGAGCTGCTCCAGTTAAAACTGTGCAGAGGTCTTGCTTTGACTCTTCACTTTGCCCCTTAAACCTCTGAAATATTTCCACGGTATCTTAGGTCTTAGAGACACACACACACACACACACACACACACACACACACACACACACACGCATAAACTCTGCAAGCACATATTTTTATGAGTCGTGTAACACAAAATTAGTGTAAGTTTCTAAATGCTTATTTTCAATTTGTGCAATTATATTGTCATGGACCAGTAACAGCTCAAAGACCACAATCTGGGTGGCAATATTCCATTAACAAACCAAACATTAAAAAATGTTCATGATTAAATTGGAATACCTGATATACTACAAAAAATGCTCAAAACTTACCTCTTATCGAAAAATGTTGAATTTTCTTTTCTCTTAGTGAATCCGTTGGGTAGAAGTTTTAAGCTAATACCTTGCTTTCGGGCACGATTTTTCATAAAGTACATCTAACAACCAAAAACAGACAAGTTTTAAAATGCTTTAAATTTCAAAAATTAATGAAACAATGTTCAAAATATGATGATTAAGATTTGAGTATTTATGCTTCACAAACTGTGTAGGCAGCAATATTTCATTTAATCCTTACAATACTATGAGATAGTTACCCCAATTTGAGCAATAAAAATTAATGAGATGCTAACATTTTACAGCTATTTCTGAGAGGTAGAGCCTTATTCAAACTCAAGTTTGTCTAATTCCAGAGCCTGTGCTTTTAACCATATGCTCTATAAGCCAAAGGAAGGATTTTATGGGGATTTAAAAAAATGCAGGTCATTTGGCAACCAAAGGGGCTACCTATATAGTTCTTCCTCTTTTACTGTTATTTTTATACCCTAGTTAGCTGTATATATGCTGCTTTTATGCCTAAACAGGTAGCTCACTCAGAAGAAACTGTGGTACTGCCTAGTACAAGGCCGAACTTAAAGTGGCCACTGTTGGAGGCTGTACAAAATGGGATATGACAACATTCTGCCACTGACATGTGACTCCAACCACTTGGGTTGGTTGAGCTGAGCTAGTCAACTCCAGAGAGCAGTGAAGGAAGTAATACCATCACAGAAGGAAGATCACTCAAAGAAATGAAGTATAAATGCAAGTTTTGCTTAAGTGAATGGAGATCTAGAATCTGCAATACAAAAAGTTAGACAATTAAGCAATAAACCATTAGCTAAGTAGGAAAATGATTTAAGAAATTACATGCAATTTTATAACTTATGAGACTTTGGTTTCAGTAATGGCAGTGGTTTGTAAGGACCACCACACCCAGTGAAAACACGTAAGAATACCAGATAATGGAGGCAATACATATATGTAATAAAATATATTTTACAGTCACCTTAAAAGCATTGAAGACCTGACAGAAACAGAGAAACAGTTAAATACAGGCTGATACAATGAAAGTGAAAACCCAGAGAGGTAAGTAAAGCAATGAAGCCACTTGTACAGATTTTGGCTAAGGCTTCCTATTTCAACAGCCTCCCTAGCAAGAGACTCATCAAGACCCAGCAATCTTCTGGGAACTCTCCTCAAACGAAGCCAAGTCATAAAAAACATACCCTCTGGATAAGGATGAATTGGAAATAAACTCTATCCCAGAGCATGCGAAATTTGTATTGGTCTAAATGGAACCAGGGGGGAAAACCCATTAGAAGTTGTAGTCATGGGCAAGCCCTTGCTCAGATTTGAAATGATATGCCTTGCTTGTGTGTTCAAGGGAATCTTAAGCCTTTAACATGGTTTAAGATAGGCCTACTTTGCAATGTTCCTGGGTACCTAGTAGAACAAAAGATAAAGTCTATTTGTCCCAGTCTTCAAAAAATTCTTACAAATAATTTTAGTTAAAAAAACAGTACTCAATAAAAAATAAGGATAAATAAGAAAACAAGGTTCAGTAAGCAGAAACCAAAAAGAGCAAAAGAGTTAGATAAGACAGTTCTCCATATGTTCAGACATGAAGAGATTACACACAGATTATAAAACAGCTCTGAAAAATTTAAAGTAATAAAAGAAATCCTGAAAATATCTGCAGTGGAGAAAAACTACAAAAAGTGACTTAGCGTATTTTTAAAAGAACCAAATAGAACCAGAAAATGTTCAGAATGCATTACAGAAATAGAATGAAAAAGTCAGAGGCTAAATGATAAGTAAGATGTAGAGAAAAGAGTAAGTCACATTTAATGGTATTTTTGGAAGAGAAGAGAAGGAGTAAGGCAGAGGCAGTATTTTAATGTAAGTATACTGATAATTTCTCAGAACTGAGGAAAGATACTCCACAGACTGAAGAAGTCTAACAATTTCCAAGATGCATAAGAAATTTGCATTACATTATAGCAAAAATGCACACCAAAGATAAAAAGAATGCAAGAAAAAAGATTCCAAAGGCAGTTTATAAAAGACAGATGACTTTACAGTAACAACAATGGAAGCCAACTGATAATGGAAAAATAATTCTACAGAGAAAAGTCATTTATGAGTGAGGATGAAATAAATAAAAATTTGAACAAATATTGATAGAGTAATCTAAGAATTGGCAAACAGCAAACCCTCTAAAGGATATTTGAAAAGATGTACTTAGGCAGAAAGACACTGATCTCTCATATGAAAGGTCTATTATGATAGAAGGAATAAAGGGCAAGGAAGTAGAAAATATGAAGAAAAATCAAAATAAACATTAACTGGATAAAATAGTAATTCTTGTCTGGGAATTTTTATAAAAAGTAAATTTAAATACCTGGAAACAGTAAGAAAAGTCAATAGAAGGTTAAATGGAATTTACTCTTCTAAATTAACTGCTGGCAAACTGGGGTCAAATCCTGCCTGCTGCCTATATTTATAAATAAATTTTGTTGGAATATAGCCCTAACCCGTTTGTTTATGTACTGTTTATGGCTGCTTACTTGCTATAACAGCAAAGTTGGATAGATGTGATAGAAACCATATGATTTGAAAAAATATTTACTATCTGACCCTTCAAAGAAAAAGTTTGCCAACTCTGGTTCTAAGGTCCTTGCATTATCAATGTACAGAGCTAAGGTATTGATTAACTTTAGATACCAGTAAATTAAGTATGCATGTTGTAATGTCTAGTTTAACAACAAAGGATAGAAAAAGGGTATATAACTTCTAAACTGATAGAAAAAATTCAAACAATGAAAAAAGATTACTTTAAAAGACTGAAGAAAAAAACAAAACAAATGGGACAAATAGTACATATAAGGTGATACATTAAAAGTCAAACATACAGGTAATTTTATTAAAATGTAAACTAGCTTAGCGATTCACTTAAAGGTTATAGATTATCAGACTGGGGAAAAACCAGAAATCAACTATGTGGTGCTTTGAAATGACATACAGAACGTAAGAATACAGAAAGGGCTTAAATAAAAGGAAAAAATACACCATGCAAATACTAAGCAAAGGAATGATACAGTTTTATTAGTATTAGACAAGGTACACAAAAAGATATAAGCTAGAGAGGGTTACCTTGTAATGCCAAAGGTTAAGTCGCCAAGAAGAAATATTCCCTGAGTTATGTATCTAATAATTTAGCCTTAAAGTATATAAAGCAAAACTACTTGAACCACAGAGAAACATACAAATCCTATTGACTATCTCTATTGGGAAATGTTAACATACCTCTCTCTCTGTGACTGATAGGAAGAAACAGACAAAATAAAATAAAAAAAAGAACCCAGCAATGTCATAAACAATTCAAACAACATAATTAACAAACCTGATCTAAAAAAGATACACAGAATCTATATTCAGCAACTGTAAAATACTTTTTTTCCAAGCAAACTGAGAACATTATAAAACTTGACCACATGCTAGGCATAAACACAGTCTTAATGTATTTTAAAGGAATTAAGTCAGGGCAGAGAATGTTCTCTGACCACAATACAATTAAACTAAACATAAAAAAGGATATAACAAAAGTTAAGAGGACACATTAAGAAGATAAAAAAAGAAATACAATAGCAACAAGAAGATGCAAATAATCAGTATCACAAATGAAATGACTGTTGAGCTCCTACAGACATGTAAAGGAAAATGTTATGGAGAACTTCATGCTAATAAACTTGAAAATTTAAGTCGAATGGACAAATTCTTAGAAGACATAATTGTCTAACAATGATTCAAGACACAAGAAACCCGAACAGCACCATAAATAGTAAATAATACACCTCAGTGGCCCAAATTCTAAGCCCATATTGGTTCAGTAATAAATTACCTAACTCCCAAGGAAGAAATAGTTCCAACATTTAGTCAAGGTATCTAAGAACAAAATAGGAGTATTCCCAAATAATTTTATGAAACTAGAATCATATTGATATGGAAATCTGAGAATAGCAAAAAGGAAAATCAGATGTCAATCCCACTCAACAGAAATACAAATGAATGAATTTTTCACACAATACAGAACAGAATTCTGTGAAGTATAAAAAACATGATATGCTATGAGAATAATATAGCACACAAGTTTAGTAAACCAAAAGATAGTATTATTATATTATTACTAGATTATTAAAATACTATCAGTTAAGAGATTATATTATTACTATTAAAGTATTATAGTTTAAAAGAACAAAAATGAAGTAATTGAATACAGAAATATCATTTGGTAAAATGTATCTACCATTTGTGATGAAATCTGTTAGTAAATAGCAATATAACTTTCTTAATCTAGATGTCAAATTTTATCAATAAAACTTTAAGAGCAAACATCTTTGTGAAAGCTTGGAAGTTTTCCCTTTGTGATCAGAAGTTACAAAACCAAGGTGTACAGAAACATTAATACAGCAGGCTCAAGACTGTTATCCTTAGAAGGTCCTGCTTACAAGGCTGGTCTGCAGCTAGGAATTAGACTGACCGGTAAATGGTTTCCTACACTGACATAAAACTTTTCTTAAAATGTTAAGAATGGTTCACTGTGCCTAAATCGTTTACATAAACAAAGTGATTCTATCTGCTTTACTTCTGGGAAATCTGGTATATGCTAGTTTAGAGGGTGCTTCACCAGCCCCCAATAAAAGCCTTGGGAAATGAATTACTAATGAGCTTCCCTAGTAGATAATACATTACATGTGTTATCAAACTGAGGAATTAACCATGCCAATGGGAGAGGGCCCTTAGAGGCTCATGTCTGGATTCCTCAAGACTTTGCCCTGTATGCTTTTCCCTTTTATTATTTTTGCTCTGTATCCTCTCACTGTATCAAGTTTTAGCCACGAGAACAACAGTACGTTGAGTTCTATGAATCTTTCTAGTAAATCATCAACACAAATATCTACTATTATCAATAGTCTTTGAGATTAAACTGGAAGTCCTAGCTATTTCAATAAGGCAAGAAAAAAGAGATTATAAAAGAATAAGGATGGAAAGACAGAAAAAAAATTGTGATGAATTCTTAAGTTTTACTTCTGCATAGTGCTTAATGAAAAAGGGATGAATGAGTATGAAAATTAGGTACATTAAAACAAGTCCTGTTAGCTCTTCTTTCAGAACCAGACTCCTATTACTTGTCAATATTTCTAACAGCATTATCCAAACCACCATCATCACTCATTTGAACAACAGCAATAGCCTTATAACTGGTCTCTCGGCTTCCAATATTTTACCCTCCCCCGCTAACTTGCCCAACAGCAGCAAGATGATCTTTCAAAAAGCAAATGTGCTCAAAATCTTCCATAGCTTCTATTTCCACTTAGAGTACATTAGAAGCCCTCACCAGTTTCTCTGATTTCATATTCAACATTCTCCTCCTCTCTCAACTATGCTTCAGTTACCCTGCTCCTCTTTTAATTCCTCAAACACACCAACCTCATTCCTGACTCAGTCTTTGGTTTTGTTACTACCTGGAATAGTCTTCTTCCAAATGTTCACATAATTTGCTTCCTTCTCACTATTGAGATCGCTGCTTAAATGTCATCTCAGAGAAGCTTCTCCTGACCACTGTATTAAAGATAGTACCGCCCCACTTACTCCCAACACCATTTTTATTTTCTTTACTTCCCTGTGCCTTCTTTATTTTCCACATGCACATAGCTCTACTTCTCTCCTGTCTCTCCCACTACAATACAAGCTCCACAAGGGTGAAGGAAGGGCTTTGCTTTGGTCAATGCTTATCCCTAGCAACTGAGAAGTCCCACATCATGGTAGCCACTTAATACATATGAGTGAAAAAACGAATCTAATTGATTACAAGGAATTCTAACTGGAAGAGATTAGAAGAAATACTTACATGTTTATTGCTTATTGGTCTTTTCAAGAAAACATCTCTAGAAATATGGTCTGCTTTTCTTGCCACATCTTCCAAAAATCGATAATCTAAAAATTTCAAAACAGAAACTAAACAAATGACATATGCCAGTAGCCAGGAAGCATCAATCTGCTACGTCTAAGATGGCTTACCACTCAGGAGATTCATTTCAGTAAACTGTGGTATTGAAATATATGCAGTTTTATCTCGAACTCCATTACATGTCAGCTCTGCTTTGTGTTTCTTTACACAGGGCAAACTGAAGAGACAAAGAGAGGGTGCTTTTATACTGTGAGGTAAGGAGAGTACAGACAGAGGTAATAAAGTAGGAAATTACATATATACCTGCACGAATATCGCATACAACGTGGACATCTGTACTTTGCTTCTTTTGTACCACAAGTCCCACACCTACAAAAACCCACATGAAACTTAATAAATTACCAAATACTAACCACTTATTTATAAAATTTTAATGCTGAGTCAATTGTCAAAATTTACAGATGTTAGCACAGTGAATAAAGTATATACAAGTAACTGATAAAATACCTGACAGCTGTCAGACATTGTTAAAAAAATTCTCTAGGAAACCGTGTCCAAATGACACTGCATTTACAATGCTGTTAATGATACATAATTCAAGAAAATGTAATACACTCTAAAAGATTATCTCACTTTTTAATTCTTTTTCCACTATAGAGAATGAGATTAACCACTGATACTTCAATTTGTAATTCCTTGCAATCTGTTAATGACTGCGTGTGTGTGTGTACGTGTGTACATTTATGCGTGCTTACCTGCGTATACCCAGAATTCCAGTCTACGAGCTATGTTTAGACACCTTAAAAGCACGCACATCAGAAAAAGAATTTAACACTCAGTCATTTAAGGAGTAGCACTTGTGTCTTTTTTCCCCCAACTCCACACTCAACCTAGAATGGGCACCAAAATAATCTAGAAATGCTTTTGCATTATCTGTCCTCAATGCTCTTCTAGAATCTTGGGATTCTAACAATCCAACTACAGCTAATTCTATTTGTCTCAGTGTTCTAGACAGTACTAGTCCCAAGAATCTGACCACTCCTTATTTCCTATGCGGTCACATGATAACACACAAGGAAGTTATATCAAAAGCAACAAATTTTCATAGTACCTGTAGAGAAACTAGACAATTGGGTGGATTTAATTTTAACACAATCCATTTTGCTGTTGTTGGTTTTGTTAGACCTTTCCTCATCTCTAGCCTCTCAAAGAAATACTGAGTCAAGAACATATTATATCAAGCCAGAATCTGATCCAAGGGTTTTTTGGTCTTAAAATTTTCACATCCTAACTTGGTCCCTTCCCACTGGACACTACCAAGCACACATTATTTTCACTTAATTTGTTGTCATCTGACAAAACCCTCCCTTTCCAATTCCACCCCCACCCACCACCACTCAGGCTCCAGGGATCCAGGCTTGCATTTATTCTGTATTCCACACTCTGCTGGTAGTGTAGTTCCCTTCAATCTAGACAACAGATAACTTCTCAGTTTTATTTTCCCAGTGGATTTCTCCCTGCCCTACCTTGACATGGCCAGTTTCCGCTTCAAGTACACAGGAGGATTTATCTGAGGTTCTTCTTTCACTTTTGTATCATTCATCACTTCTTTCTTCGGGAAATACTTCTCTTCTTTTATACACACTTCATCCATCATTTCCTCCTCTTTTATGTTTTGACCACCAAACGTCTCCTCCTGTTTTATTTCCAAGTTATCTTTTTTCTCTTCCTTCACTTCTAGCCAGTCCATTACCTCTTCCTTCACCTTCACTTTTTCTTTTACCTCTAGTTCATTCACCTTCTCTTCTTTTACAACCAAACTACTATTCATTTCCTCCTTCACCTCCAACGTTCCCGGTTTCTCCTCCTTCACCTCAGGCCCATCTTCCACCTCCTGCTTTACCCTCTGGCCGCCCAGCATACCTTCTTCCATTTCCGACCAATCCATAACTTCTTGCTTCACAACCGTGGGGTCCACTCGCATTCCCTCTGCCCTTTGTCCGCTTCCTTCTCTTCTAACCCCTGTATTCTCCATCCCTGTCAATCCATTCCCCGCTTCCCCACCGCCGGCCTCCCTAGTCCCTGCTTTGCCCCTGACTCCTTCCCTACCGGGCTTAACACTCAGCCGCGCCCCCTCAGCTCCACTCTGGAGACCTACTCCCAATGTCTGTGTATTTTCAGCAAAATCCATCAGCTCACGACCCTTGGTCCCCGGGACCACTCTGTCCTTCAATGTAGCTGGTCCACGCCAACAGGAACAAATTACACACCAGAACACCAACAGCGACCCACGTGTGAGCTGGGAAGTCACAATCTGCACACGCCGGGCCAAAGCGTTCCGACCAATTTGTCGTAAAGCAACGCTTCCGCACCTCGCCACCTCACGACTCATAGAGCTCTTTACGGCTCTGCGGAGGTCTGAACCTCCGTGGGACCACGCCCACTGTGAGCTGGTGTCTTGGGCGGAGCTTCGCCGAACGCCCGCCCTGGGGGAAGCCTCGGCCCGTGGCCACACTCAATTAATAGAGAGGAAGAGACTTGGGGGGGAGAGAAGCAAAATGTTTACTCTTGGATTTGGACGACCCACCCTGATTTGGATTAACGATTAAACCTAATCTTGTGTGAAAATGACGGATACATCTAATACTATGTCCCGGCTTCAGTTTCTTCACCTACACCCTAGAGACGATGGTATTACAAATCTTAGTGTTATTGTGAAAATTAAATGGAAACAAGCTAGCAGTGCCTGAAGTAAACTCATGTAGTGACTGTTATTCCTGGGAATCTTTATAGGTCTCAGGTAGAAAAGAGGGCATTAACTTTTATTCTTTCAATACTTTGTCAGTAATAGCCCTCAGCCATTTCTCTGTCCCTAGCATCCTACAGAATTTTAAGAGAGTGTATATAATATGTGTGTGTGTGTGTAAATATATAAATTAAATACATAAAAATATATTTAAAGATGGAAACACAAGTTAAATCCATCAGGACTAGAAGATCTAAAATAAACACACAAAAATACAAAAAAAAAATTCCCCCTTCTCACATCTGTTTCAATTACTTAAAAAAATTATTATTATTACATACTGGGCATTAATTTTCACCTAATCTTCACATCATTTCTGTGAGACATACATTCACATTTCTTACTTTCACCTAATCTTCACTTCATTTCTGTGAGATATGTATTTTTCTCTCTGCATAAGGATACTTCAAAGAAATGGCTTCTTTAGCTATAGGTTGCTTTGTGCTACCTCAAGTCCTGCTATAGTTTACAGGGTATTCAGCTCTTACCCTCATTCACAAGTTAGCCTGGGAATGGCAATTTTGATTGAGTGGGAAGAGTGAGAAAGAGGTAAATTTGAAACCTTAGGGCATCACTGATTACGCAGTATTGGAAGCAGCATTGAAGTAAGCTGAGAGAGTTTAATAAAATCTTGTGAGTTGTGAGGAAGAAGCTTCCACAGGAATTATATGGACAGTCTCTTTTGCAGGTACTTACAGGTGCCAGCTGCTCGTGGAGTCAGAGAGCTTGACTGTATTTTCAGGCTAGATTACACATTTACACTAGAAAAAGAGGCTAAATGACAGAAAGAAATCCACGTGGCCTTGCTAAAGACAAGATTTGGAAGATGGGAGCAACATGAGGGAGGGCTGATTCTCAAAAGAATAAAGCAATCTGAATATTCATTTAAGATCACAGAGAAAGTTCCAGAACTAAAGATCATTCACCAGAAGCATAAAGACTTTATAAGATTTTGGAACTTTCATTTCCCCACATACGTTCTTGTAATCTGTGTGGGTTTTTTTGAGTCACTGAACAAAAGGTGTTAAAACAGTAAGGATCCTTGATAGCATCACAGCTAGTCTTTTGCCTAAGTTGATCAACATTGTGGGCTGTATTTTAACGGTCTCAGAGGTTGAGGTGGTATTGTGGAGTGGCAGTTTTTTCCTAGGGGGTTCTCAGATTTTCTGAGTCAGGCTCCAAGATCCATCACCACTTTCTCACTTACATGATGTCTTCAGGTTATACTCGAGGACTCCAGGAGGCAATAGGATTGTTATTTGCTATCTTTTCAGGAACTGATTTGCTAGATTGAAGTTCTGGAAAATAATGATGGGAATAAATTTCTGAAATGATTTGAAGGGTGTCCCAAATATCCTTCCTACTGGTCTTTCCATGCCATTGCTCAGATTTTCCCAGGACACAACAGGCTTCATTATATTCATACAGGTTTTATCACATTCACAACTTTGAGCCAATGCACTAACTCCCTAGTGATTGTCCATGCACTGTTGCATTATAGCATTACCCGGTGTATTTCATCAGAAACAGATTTCTGGGCCTCTCCCTAGACGTACTTAATCAAAATAGAGAGATCTGCTGGGAAATCTTCATCATACTTAGCATAGCAATTGCTATGTAGGTCATGGTGAAAAGTTATGCTTTAATAGGATGAAGCACCATACGTTGAAGGATTAACTTACATTTCTGAAATTATAAAAAATGCTAGTCTTATGTGGGAGAACCAAACTCATATATTTTGGTCAGAAAATGAGGACTGCTAAAGAGCCTGCTGCCAAACACCATACGTACTGCTCAGGTCATTTCTGTGCCACTAGAGCATCCTCCCTTTGTTTATTGCAGTCATCAAACAAACAAACAAAAACAACCTTTTTCACTTCCTACAGAATGAACTACAGTTATGTTTCATTCCAGGTTAAAAGCACAGATGGACTAGCTTTTGTGAAGCTTGAGGCTCATACAGTTTAGGGTCCTGTCTAGGAAGAAAAACTAAAAATTACTGTACTTTTGCAAACTTTACAAACAAGTGTCCCTGTAAAGATATTTTGAAGGCTACTTCAGGGCTGTAAAGCTTAAATTTATTAAATTTATATTTATTTAAAGCTTAAATTTATTAGTTCATGGTAACTCCTTTATTAGCTTTTTTACTCTTTCTTTACAGAAAGCATATTTTAAGTGAACTTGATAGAACTTTTATTAACTTGTAGTTTTTAGGCTTTAGCTTAATGTGCTAACATTTCACCAACAGGAAAATATTTTTACAGTATAATCTGTGAATTTAAATATTTTATGTTTGACTTACGGTTACTTGGCCCTGTGTGCATAAGTGTTTTGGTTGTGATATTCATGCTTTTAATGTATAAGAACTAATATAATACAAGAAATTATAGGTGAAAAATGTTGCACTGTGATTATATGAAGCCTTTTAGACCTGCAACAATAAATTCCAAGTAGAATAAATATAAAGTAAATACGTAGCATGTCACAGATAAATTGTTCAAAGCTGAAGAGATAAAGAGAAATCTTGAAAGAAACAAGAGAAAGATGACATATTATACATGGAGAATAACAACATGAATGATGGTTAACTTCTCATCACAAACAATAAAGGCCCGAGACATTAGATCAACATATACAAACTGCTGGGAAAAAAACTGCACCAAGAATTCTCTATCTAGAAAAAATATCTTTCAAAAATACTTTCTTGAAATTTTTGTGAAATTCAAGACAAAAATGAATTAATCACCAGCCAACCTACACTGTAAGAAATGGTAAAGGAAATTCTTCAGATGAAGGGGAATAACACCAAATGGTAACATGGATCTACAGAAAAATATTTATATATATTTAATTTGATTCCCCTAGTTAAAAAAATAGTATATTTAAAGGAAAAATTATTACCCTTTATTACTGGATTTATAATATATATAGGTTCTCTACATATGGCAACAAAAACACAAAAGATGAGGGGATTAAGTGGAAGTATACTATTGCAAGTTTCCCATATTTCACTTGAAATAATTTAGTAGTACCTGTAAACAAATTGTGATAAATTATAGCTTAATACTGTAATCTCTCAGCAGCTACTAAGAAATAGAATAAAGGGCAGGATTTTTTTTTTCCTCTTAATAGATGAGGAAACTTCTGCTTTGATGGAATTGCTCGTATCAGACCAAAACTGCTGCTAAGAACAACTATAAAATCTGGATAAGATATAAAATAGATGTTTGACAGCATCCATGCTCATCCAAAGCAGCTAGGGCTAGACAAGAAATAAGGGAATGAAATACATTAAAGTAAACTGGACCTTCTCCAGTTACTTTTTTCCCCCTGAGGAAATTGCTGTGCTAAAAAAGAATTATCCTAGAACTTTGGGCAGTTTTCAGGACTGATGGGGTGGGGAGGAGAGTGAGATGAAACTTGGGGCTCAGGACTGACAAAGTAGGATATCTCTGTACCAAAGGTTTTCTAAGGACACCTCAAAGACTCCCCCTTGGAGTAATGGAAAACTAGGGATAGACCAGCTCACAGAAGGCCTAAAACCCAGTCTTGAACCATCTCAGTCATTGACTGGATTAAATTACCTGCCAAAAGGAAATTAAATTCTCTCAGGAGGGAGCTATTATAATTTAGAGCTTCTGAAAATTTTCACACAGAATGTATGACATTTAATAAAAATTGTTTTATGTGCTAGGAGACAAGACCAAATGCTGGAAACTAAAAGACAAAATACATGATAGAAAAAGAATGTTAGGACATACAGATATTGCAATACTCAGATATTGACTTTCAGTCAATAATGATTATTAATATGCTTAATAAGTGATAAATGGCAGGGTGGAAAATTTCCCCAAAGAACTGGAATCTATAAAAAATGAAATGAACACATTAGAATTGAAAAGTACAATTTCTAAAATTAAGAACTCAAAAATGGGTTTGACGAACACACAGCACAGGTAACTAAAACATAAATGAAAAAGATACACAAACTGAAGCATAAAAAGAAAAAGACGGGAAATACAGAAGCAGATTGATAGATGTGACACTGTGAGTATGTCTAGAATATGTGTAAGTGAAGTTTCAAAAGGAGAGGACAGTGGAATGGGCAATAGTAAAGGTTGAAGAAACTCTGCCCAAAAATTTTCTAAGGTTTACAAGAGATATCAAGTCATAGATTCAAGAAGTACTTTGAATCCCAAGCAACTAATTACACAGAAAACTACCCTGAGTACATTGTAAGAAAACTATTAAAAACTAAGGACAAAAAAAACCCTTAAAAGCAAAAAGCTCTCTTTGAAACCCTTCTTTCAGTTCTTTTGAGTATGTAGATGAAGTAGAATTGCTGGACCATATGGTAATTCCATGTTTAACATTTGAGAAATTGCCAACCTGTTTTCCATAGTGGCAGCACCATTTTACATTCTTACTGGCAATGAAAAAGGGTTCCAGTATCTGCAGATCCTCACCACCACTTTCTTTCCTTTTCTTTTCTTTTTTTTTTTGATACCAGCCATCCTAATAGGTGCAAAGTGGTAACTAACTGTAGTTTTGATTTTCATTTCCCTAATGACTAGTGATGTTTTCCTTTCTTGGGTATTTGTGTATCTTTTTTTGGAGAAACATCTGTTGTTTGACCATTTTCCAATTGGGTTGCTTTTTTTTTCTTTTTTTAATTGTAGGAGTTCTTTATATTATTATATATATATATAATCCCTGATCAGATATATGATTTGCAAATACTCCATTCTGTGGGATGTTTCTCCACTCTATTGGTAGTGTTCTTTAATGCACAGAAGTTTTTAATTTTGATGTAGTCCAATTTATCTTTTTGTTTTGTTGACTGTGCCTTTGGTGTCATTTCCAAATAATCATGGCCAAACCCAATGTCATGATGCCTTTCCCCTATGTTTTCTCCTAAGAGTTTTATAGTTTTAGCTCTGAAATTTAGGACTTTGATCCATCTTGAGTTAATTTTTGTATGTAATGTAACGTAAGGGTCCAACTTCACTCTTTTGCATGTGGATGTCCAATTTTCTCAGCACCATTTGTTGAAACAAACTGCCCTTTCCCATTGAAAGCTCTTATCACCCTTATTAGAAATCAACTGACCATATATGAAAGAGTTTATTTCTGTGCCATGACCTCATTTTGTACAAATAGGAAATAGGCCTTATTTCACAGGTATGAAATCCGTTCATAGGTATGTAACATATGTTCTAATAATGTAAGCATTTATAGTACAGAAGGGCTATGCCAGAGGGGCTATCATACATAATAAAACAATATGGTAAAAAAAGAAGAAAAACAAAGTCCACCAAAAAATATTTAAGCATAATTTTATTATAGTTGAGTGTGGTTTGCTGTGGCTAAAGGTATGTTTATAAAGAATGTATAAGCTTTTCTATGTACCAAAATGTATAATATTATGCTTTTAATACTGGACTAACATTTTTCTGACAAGGAAAGTCTGAACTGGCTGAGCCTATTTTCAATGGCAGAAGACTAGTTTTCTTCTGCATGTTGCTTTAAAGACTGAAAAAGTTCATTCTTTTAGGTCCCAACTTATTTAAATTTAAGAACAGCAAAAGAAAATCAACAATTAATACAAAAACATGTGATTTCTATGAAGCAGAAATATAAAGTTTTTATAATTTAAAACAACAGCAATTTCAAAAGATTTGCTGAATTAAAACTTTACAAAATATATATATACAAAGTATCATTCCAGATGATCATGGATTTTTAAAAATAGTGTATCAGAATTCCCAAACTCTAATCCAAACCTACTACTGAATGTAGCTGGCCTGTAATATTCTTTACAACAACTTAAAAAATAAAACAAAAACAAAAGAAACCTATCAATTCTCTTATGCATAAGTACAGGTTACAATGCACTGGTATTGATTCCATATTCACAAAGAGAATTTTAAAATAGAACAAGGATTTCATATAAATAATATTTTACTTGTTATTAAGTATGTGATCAAACAAATTAAAATAAGTAGCCACCAAACATCTTGATGTAACCAGTACATACAGTCTTACAGAATGACAAAGACGAAAAAAGAAATAAAATAGTCTATGAAAGCCACAAGCACCTTGTTTTAGAAAAGCACCAAGCAACACAAAAAGGCAACAAATAAGAGGTAGTATACCACCGGCTAAGATGTATATGCCCTTTGGGGACCTGAATACAACTTAGTATTTAGGAAAATAACACATATTAGACTGTGGTGTGATTTTTAGACAGAAGCATTGCACATTTGGGAGCATTAGCCAGTATTGCTCCATAGTGCTCTGCGTCTCCAGCTGTCTAATAGGTATTTTGCTCTCAGACAGTCAAAATATATAGGATACCTGAAGAATTCCATGTTTATAAATTTTCAGTTCTAGGGAATTCTCTAAGAAAGCTCAGATCAATATAAATTTTAAAAGAATTAAATACTTTATCAATTATAGTCTTTTAAAAAATGCCTTTCCCCTTCTTAAGAGGAAGTCTTTTCTTCCTGAGATTCTTTAAGATCTAGCCAATGCTTTATATCATGCATTTCACAAATAGTGTCTTTCCATTTATATTTTTCTCTCTGCAGCAATTACCTGGCCAACAGCATGAATTCTGAACTAATTCTTAGACTTTAGAGAAAGCATACAGAACTGCTTTCAATGTAGTACTTCCTTTCAGTTTTGAGATGAGAAAGTTTTTGTACTTCAATTACTGGGAGTTGATTTGGGTCCTGGGTATGAAAAAGGAATTTTGCTTTATGCCAGCTGCCATCTTGAATCTGTAAAATAAGAACAACATTATTTTATATGTAATTACTTTATTAGCAGTCATTTTCAGCAGACAATGCACTTCAGACAATGTAGATTTATTTTAAGGTTCAGAGGGAATGACTAGAAAGTGCCTGGAACAATGTCCGTCACAGAGTAAGTGCTTATTAAATGGTAATGATTACTACGAGTAACTGAAAATGTGGGCTTATTACTTTCTTTAAATGGTATTGCGCCTTCTAATTTTTCAGTTTCAGAGACTAAGGCTAGACTTCCAGTTCTGTTATCTGGGTATCATTGGAACAGATATAAATATAGTCTATGAAAGCCACAAGCACCTTGTTTTAGAAAAGCACCAAGCAACACAAAAAGGCAACAAATAAGAGGTAGTATACCACTCTAGTGTGAGTAATACCCATCTGTTCTGTGTTCCTTTACTTGGGACTGATTCTTCAGGATAGTCATTTTTCTTGGATGAAACGGAATAAACTACCTCAACCCCTCTGTACTTTAGGCAGGAAATAATCAGAATCACTTCAGTCAGAAGTAAATTATAATTATGTTGAATCATCTTTTAGTTTTCTTTTTTTCTATTCTGTGGTTAATGTTTTATACTTTCTTTTCTAGGCGTCTCTCTTTCTCTAATTATTGTATGTTCTTTATTTCTGATAAATTCTATTATGGAATAAAACTATATCACAAAATATCCTACTATTAAGATTCAACAATACAAAACAGAGAAACACAATGGAATGGTTTTGTGAAGCTTTTTATTTGGCAGTTTATTCACTTATTCACAGAACTATCATGATATAAAGTTTAGAAACTGAAGGAACTTTAGAGATTATTTAAGCTATAAAGTCCATTTAAGTTACAGCAATTGAAGTTCACTGAAGATATATTACTAAAGTCATAGCTTGGTGTGATAACAAGAACTAGAGTTCTGTGTATAAAACACTATTATAGATTAACTCAAATCTTTCAAGCAATGTTTATTGAAAGTATATACTAAGTTCTTCTGGCACAGTTAAATAAGATATAATCCCCTATTTTCTTACAGCACTTGGGAAATATAAAGATGAATAAAGTGATTTTGCCTTCTGAATTCTATCAACTTATAAATCTAGTCAGAGGGAGAAAAAACATAAACAGCTCTAAGACTATAAATGGTAAGTGCAATATAACTAATGTAGACAATAGTGTTAAATTACTCATTTCCAACTGGAGTAGTCAGAGAAAGCTTTGTGAATTCAGGATTCAGAATTTAGGGTGGGCCTTCAATTATGCCTCAAACTTCCACTTTTTTAGAGAGGTAGAGAAAGGCATTTCAGAGAAAGGGAATGACATGAATAAAAAAAACCAAAAATGGCAGAAAAGTAGAAGGTGATTTTGAAAATAAGAGGGGCATGGGGTACAAGTACAGATTTTGGCCTGGGACAGATTTTGATAGAAGTCTAGGTACTAGCATTCTTCTCACATATAAAACGGAAATGAAAAGGGTCATAAGGATTAAATTGAGGTTTCAATTAAAAGTACCTCGCAGGATAGTGTGGTATGGGCTTTGGAGTTATATACACCTGGGGTTGATTTCTTCCTCCTCCACAAACTTAGCTGTATGAACTTGAGCAAGTTACTTAACCAGTCTGTGGCTTCACTATCTTACCTATAAACAATAATAACTTTTTCACAAAGCTGATATAATTAATTAAAATATTGTATGTAATACTAGGGTACCTGCCATTTAATAAGCAACCAATAATTACTTGTAGGAATTGTTCCTCCCGTCATTATCATGGTGATGTATAGATCAGTTGGGCCATGGCTTAGGGTGGATCAGCAGAGAAAGCCAAGCTGGAGAGGTAGATTGGGGACTGTCTCTTCCAAGTGTTGAATAAAGAGCTAATAATTTTAGACTGTGTCTCAGAGATAGTAGTGAGTCACTGAGTTTCTGGACAAAATTGTAAAAGTTAATTTGTTGGTAGCGATCTCTTTGCTTAGGGAGAATGAACAGTGTCTGACAATTTGCCTATGATTTTTCAAATACCCAAGCACTATTTTTCTGGAAATAAAATGTTATGATGAAGTAGAGTTCCCTGGAAATGATAAGAGATCTTAAACCACAGGCTTCATTGCACACAAGAGCAGGAAACTAAGCTACTTAAAGTCGTTAATGATATGTATGGAAAGTGGGCAACTCTATTCTCTATAACAAGGGATAGCAAACTCTTCTGAAAGGGCCTAGATAGTACGTGTTTTAGGTTTTGTGTGCCAGACAGTCTCTGGGTCAGATTTACTCAACCCTGCCTTTGTAGTGTGAGACAGCCATAGTTAATAAGCAAAGAAATGAGTGTGGCTGTGTTACAATAACATTTATTTACAAAGAAGAATGGTGGGCTGGATTTGGTCAGTGGACTAATGTTTGCTGTTAGCTGCTCTGTAATGGAATATTTTTATATTATTGGTTTTTCATAACATTCATTATTTAGTTTTAATGGTTAAATTGGGCAATGATTCAAATACTGATTGATAGAGCCAGTAACTGCATTATGCCCATATTTGGTATAGATATAGGGACTGACAAAAATGAAATAAAACTGACTTGCCTCTATAGCCTGTCTTCCATGAAGTAAAAATGGTGAAATAAATGACAAAAAATTATTTATCTCTATACTCTATGTATCTATCCAGGTGTGATGTAATTATTTTATATGGGGAATAAAAAATTATGTATTAATACCTGTTTTGCATAGAAAAACTCATGCATGACCAATGGATATGACAAAAGTTGACAAAATATGATATATGCAAATACTGGATTCTGAAAAATGTAAGGTTATTACAAATTAGGCACATTAAAACTTCCTACCCTTCTGTATCTGCAGTTTGCAGTTAAAGTCTTACTCTCATTGTTTTAATTTTATATTATTATCAATTTTAAGTTAGTTACACTGAACAATTCTAAAAATGCCATTCCCTTACCTTGCAGTCATCTAAAAGCACTTCAGGTTCAAGTAGAGTGTTTTCTTCAAAAATCTGTCCATTCCATCCCTTGAAACCAATAGGCAATCCTGAGCCACCTGTCTGAGTGCTTGTCCACACTGGAGTGTTTAGACAGTGAATAGTGATGATATGGGTCGCTTCTGAGCTCAGTAAATGAAGGAAGTTCATCTGGACTTTCCCAACTCCAAACTCCAACTAATGTCATAGAAACAGTATGCAGGTTATAAGATGCAGCAATTCAGAAACCTACAAGTCCTTGAAAGGTATCCTTGAGAAAGATACTTTTCTTGGTATTTAAGTGCTAGTCAGTCAGTGGTGTGCAGGTAAAGGCTTATCACTGGCTTTTAGTGATGATGTCATTTTCAGTAAAACTTTAGGTAACTGGCTACTATTACAAACACTGCAGCTATTTGGGGATTTTCTAAAGTATGTGTGTGCATAGAAAACATATGTTTCACATTTTTAAAAGGAATTTAAAAAGCATAATCAATAGAGTAAGCCATCATAAGCCAATCATAAAAATACACAAACAAAAATGTCAAGAGTTACTAGGACAATTTTTTAAAAACAAAAAATTTCTTTCTTGTATATGGTAGAGAATGATACCTTTGCTTCTGTTCATAAAATTCGTAATTATTTAAACTGATAGGATTTTAAAAATAATTGTT
Organism: Manis javanica; assembly: GCF_040802235.1. NCBI lineage: Eukaryota > Metazoa > Chordata > Mammalia > Pholidota > Manidae > Manis > Manis javanica. The sequence goes on from NC_133159.1 coordinate 72,165,247, forward strand.
CACTGATACTGGGCAAATAGTAAGGTATTTATATTTTAGAAATAGTATTCTAAAATTCAATGCATACCTTTGTCACAGAAACTGGAGATAAACATGTCTGACCACCAGCACTGAAATTACAGAACACCTCAATGGCATCTGAAGGGCATCCAAGATTGGGATCAATCCAGTACTTCCCTGTTGATTTATTGTAAAACATAAAGATACTTAAATGCCATGCTAAAATATATTTGAACGATCCTTACAAATTATCATGATACTTTAAATATGTATTTTCAATCTTACCCATAAAAAAACTTAGAAGATAGAAAGATATTTACATTTAAGGAGTGAATGCAAGCATTCTGTAAAATTGATACTGAAAATATTGTAGAATTCACACACCTATCAATTTGAGGGCATTTCATCATTTTAATAAAGAAGGATAGAATGGCTGCATTTATTGCCACATTCTACAGATGAGATGAGCTCAGCAGCTTAAAGTGAATTGTCCAAAGTTACATAGTTAATATGAAAGCTGCAGTTAATGTGGTGTATATGTATATTTCTGTTCTATGTCATTCTAGATAAAAATGAGTATTAAAAAAATAGAAACAACTTCTTGAGATAAAATGCATCTTTATGATAATCAAAAATAAAACATTTTTTGTTTTCAGAAAGAAAATATACAATTAAATGGTTGTCATATTTGTGCATTCTTCAGTAGATTTGTAGGTGGGGAAACCATTCCACTGACAGCCCAGGAGAATCAAGTGCCAGGAGAATTAAAGTTAGCCTATCCAAGCTGAAATACTCAGGCTGAAGAAGTATTGAGCTTGTATCTTAATTCTAGGAAGAATTAAGATTGTTTCTGCACTCCCCACCCTCTTTACTTTAACCATTAACTTTCAGGCTCAGAACATTGAAATAGCACCTTATTTAGCAAAAGGAAGGTATTTTTCAATGAGGTATCCCTGCTTTCTTGCATTAAAGTGGCAAGACAATTAAACAGTTTTCTCAAATGTCATTTTTTACAGTAGGTAGAAATTCTTGTTCATTCCACCCTTACCCTACAGCAAAGATTTCTCTAGCTCATCCTGGGCTTCCTCCAGTCCATTATTTTGGCTTTTAAAACATCCTCAACTATTCTCCCCTTTACTATTGTACTAATCTTTCAAAATGAACACTTGCTGAATTGGTAGCTCCAAGTTGCAGTGGTTTTCAAACACTGGAGGCATGAGAACCATCTGTTAAAACACAGATATCTGGGTCCCACCCCCAGAGTTGTTGATTCATTAAGTCTGGAGCAGGGCTTGAGAAGCTGCATTTTAAAATCTAATTCTAGTCCAGGAACCACATTTGGAGAACCACTGACCTATTGAAATATGGAAGAAAGAAATATAAAAGAGATTCTACTCCCCAGATCCCTTCTCCCTTCATTTCATCAGGATTTTGAACATTTTGTAAAATTTATAGGAACTAGAGCTGGATTTTTCACCAGGACTGACATAGGCTTTCTGTCTTACCTAATAGGGTAAACACATATTTGTACTCACCATCTCTTCTCCAGGAAATAGTTTCCTACTACTATGTGAGTTAATAAATTCTTTTAAAAAAAAAGGTTTCCACCAAGCAAACTGCCATTTTATCCGGGGTGGAATGCTTTGAATTCAGGTATTGTGTTGTACAATGGTGAACTGGTAGGGGCTTCATAATTTTTTCAAGGTATGCTGAACTATAAATAAAGCATTATACCATTAAGATATCTTTTGTACCCTCTTAATATTCTAACTCAAAACTGGCTTTTCCCTGAGGACACTGCTTCCCTTGCAGCTCTTTCAAGTTCTGCCACAGCCTCTACAGCAAAGCAGCTGGAGCAGGGAAGGTGTCTTTCTACTTCTCATTGCCACCTCCAGACCATCCTACTTTTTCCCAAAAATCGCTCCATGGTAATTCTTTGAAGACTTAGCTTTGGCTGGCTATCACTTTCAGAAAATCTATTTATGACTTAATTCTTCATGATTTTAAATCTACAATAATGATACTTCCAATACCTTGGCCTCTCAGTTTGTTAACTCTTTTCCACCAATGTTCTCGTACCCTTTCTGTGTTCTCCCTCATCCCCTGCCCCATTTACTTTCACCATTAACTTCCAAGGCCATACCCTAGCCTTTGTTACCTAAGACTATAATTCCTCCATAATTAAACCTCTCTTTTCTATTCAGCCCATTTCCTCTAGTGTCCTGATTCCCATAGTTCTTCTATCCCCTCAAGATCTACCATCTATGGATAATTGTATGTTCATTTCCCATCCTACCCAGCTGAAAACCTACAATCCTCTACTGCAATTAATTTCCTTAGAGACTTACTGAACATTCCCTCCCTGCCTCACTTCACTCTACTTGTCTTATAAAAGCCGAACCTTACATAGTCTAATTTTACGCCTAATCTGTAGCCATACCTGCACAGTTAAATGTAGCAAGAACATACAATTATGCTGACTGACCTCACTTTAAATTTAAATGTTTGTAAGGTTGCCATTTAGTAATACTATGTTTCTCTAGTCCATTCCTCTGTCATTTTCCTAGTTAATTACTTGAAATATTTTTCTCTCCCCTGAAATTCATTATACCTATTCCTTCATCCTTATTCTTGACAGGTAAACTTTCAATTTCAATAAGACAACTGAAGAAATCTGAAGGAAACTTATATAAGCTCCCACTACTATATCTGTATTTACTTCTATAAGCCCTATCACCTATCTGTATTTGCACACACATATTCTGCCTTCTCTTATTATTGTGAATAAACTGTGTTCCTATTCCTATATAATGCTTTTCTTGCCTATTATACATTCCGTTTAAAATTCCTCCTGTTATATTTTCTGTTGTCTGCTCCTTCTGCCAGTTCTCATTCATGGTGTTTTGTCAACTTGTATGTGTGGTTATTGTTGATCATGCTGGAACTGTATTTGAGACATTGTTTATGGAAATAATTTGAGCCTCATGATGACAGTATATTTTATAGATGAGTTTTGTTTCTGTCATTATACTAGCAGTCAGGAACCATCTTAGTCCAAGTTCAAAGCTTGAGATTTTCTGAGCCATCTCAATGATGTGAAGCTAGACTACAGTTTATATGAATGTCTCTTTTCTTCCAGTTTATCTTTACTCTTGGAGTAGAGCTCTTCAGCAGCCTAAGGCCTCACCTTTGGTGGGCCACAGATTCTAACTTTTGAGCCCTTACCCAATAAAGCCACCAAAAGCACTATTCAGTTTCTGGTCATACCAAGGGCAAAAGTAACTTTAAGTGTTGTGATTATCTCTCTTTCTTCTTCAACATTTTGGCTTAAAAGTTCCTCACTACTTTGTTAGCTATTTGACACTTTAAAAAAAAAAAATTTTAGCCAGGCAACTTGAATTACTTACTTCATTACTGGGAATGGAAACTCTCTGGTTCTATAATTTTCTCTTAAAATCTGATAAGGTCTTAACCATTACCATTCCTCTGAACTTCTCTGTGGAGATCATCAGAGATCTTCATATTGCTAAATCCAGTAGTCTTTCTCAGTCTTCCTCTCACTAGACATTGAACCAGTTGATCCATTCCTCTTTAGGCAAACATTTTCTTCATTCCACATTCGTCTACTTTTCCATGTGTCTCAGAGATAGCTTCTTACGTTTTTTTGCTAGTTCTCCTTCTGCCCCCCATCTCTCTGATCTGTAAACACTGGAGAGCCCTAAAGCACAGTTTTTTTTTACCTCTTTTCTTTATTTTTATTTTTTACCTACTCTTTAGGTAGTCTTAAGTAGTCTTAGGGCAATAGATAATATTTATGCAAATAACTTCATAATTTTTACCCCTAGCAAGGACCTCTCTCTTGAACTTTCTCTTGAATAGCCAACAAACTACCTGACATTCTTACTTAAATGTCTAACAGACATTTCAACTAATACATCTAAAACTGAACTTCTGATCTGTTCTCCAAACTTGCTTCTCTATTGCTATTAACAGCAATCCCACCCTTCCAGTATGTTAGTTAAAAATCTTAGAGTCATCCTTTGTCATTCTATTTCTCTCATAATCCACATCCAAATTATCAACAAAAACTGCTGGCTCAGTCTTAAAGTATATTAAAAAATTTGACCATTTCTCATCACTTCCCCTGCTACCAACTCTGGTCTAACCCATCATCATGTCTATTGGATTATTTCAAATTTTCTCAGAGGCTGTTTCTACCTTTGTCTTTTTTATATTTGCAATACATCAGCTAGGGTAAAATTTTTAAAATCTAAGTCAAATTGTGTCATTCCTCTGCCCTAAAATTTCCAGTGACTTCTAATCATCACAGTAAAAGCTGGAGTCTTTTGAGTAGTTTATAAGACCCTGTCTAATCTAGTTTCTAAATATCTTTCTGACTTCATATCCTGCCTTTCCTATTATGCATTCCCTTCCAGTCAAGTGGCCTTCTTGTTAACTCTAGAACATGCAAAGTATACTCTCAGACCCAGGGCCTTTGAATTTCTTCTTTCTGCCCATAAAGCTCTTTTTCTAGATTTCCTGTAGCTTTTTCCCGTACCTCCTTCTAACATTGCTCAAATGTCGCTTTCTAAGAGATTCTTTTTCTAACTACTCTATTTAAAACTTCACCCTTTATTTCCACTTTCTATCAGATCTCCTTCCCCTGCTGTTTTGTGTTTCTCTATACCATTTACTGTCTTCTAGTGATGAAAGTATTTTGGGGGATTAAAGACATTTCTGATACCTTGCAATCCATACCGCTTAGCCATTTTTTCTACAAGGAAGGCAGACCTTGAATTAGATTTCAATGATTTGTATGTATTTGAATGTCTTTGTTCCTTTCAATTGCATAGAATTGCATTTTTATGCCTTTAAATATGGGAAAGAATTGAACTTAGAATTATTATAGGCAGCTTTAATTGAAAATATTATTTTAGTTTTTGTGGTAATCTAGCGCAGGATATCTCTACAAGTTAAGCATTTTATTAGTATAAATAAAATGAATATTTTCATTGCATTCCTGGAATGGAAGCAGATGTTTTTGAATAAGAATATATATATATATGTATATGTATTTGATTTATCTATCTATAAACCTTCTATTTATCTATAAACCTTCATGTGTGTGCATGTGTGTATGTGTATATAAAATTAAAATAAATAAAATGTGGACTACTATTCACCCTGCAGAATAACATAACATAGTGTTTTTCAAAATGGCATATGTGTCATTTTTTTGGGAATGGAGTTTTTAGTAAAAGGTGTTAACTACCAATATTCATTGAACCATTGACCATAGACACAATAGAAATTAAAATCAAATGACATATTGTAGCAGACAAAGTTTCTCCTACTTATCATCACATAATGGTAACTGCTGCACTTGCTTTAAACTCTTCCTTGATGGCTCTCTTCTAAATTCATTTTTGCATCTCTGGTGAGTGGATTTTAGAGTATCAATATAAGGATGAGAAACTTCCAAGAACAACAGATAACTCCACCTTCATGGTCACTGATTCTGAAATGAGGCATTTAAGTTTTGTCTTGCATAAAAATTATAGAAGATGCGGTGGAGGGGGCTCTTCTCTATCTTTTCTTATGCTGCCAACTTTGGTGGTTCCTACAGATGCTACTGTCTGCCAACCCAAAGGCTAACCCTAGAAAGGGTTAATTTTTAACATGAATGTGACATGCTCCAAGCACAAAGTGCAATAAACAAGGGACATAGTTGGGAGGGATGGGTAAGTTGAGGATTAATAAGGCTATATAGAAGGATATATACCTTTGTAATATGAACCCTTGACATCAAAAGCTGTCACCTTCTAAGAGTATTTGGTTCTTGATGATATTACAATGACTTCTGCCATATTTTATCAAAATGATTAAGAATTGGAATGAAAATACTGCATCTCCAACACACTGAAATGATGAAATGAAATCAGACATCAGAGTTTGATGAAATAAAGAACTTACCATCTGATACTTTGTGTTCACAGGTAAGCAAATCTTTGCAGATTCGTGCTGGGTTATCCCGTGTGCCAAGAGGATTCTTAATGCTGTGCAGTAAATTGCTTAGGTAGTTCAAGGTTTTGAATATCTCTGCACTGTAGTCAATTAAAGTAACTTCAGTATTCTGATAGCTCTGCCAAGTCATCATAGAAATCATATTAACAAAAAAGCATTAAGTAGTCATCACTAGTATGCAACCCTAATGATGAATATGGATCATGGCAGAAGAAAAATGTATTCCTGTGCAATGAGTGGGAGTAGGATGTAAAGACAGTTTGTATTTAAATATAGGCATATGAATATGTTTTATTAATCTTGATTCCAAATAAGCAATTAAATTCACACTTAAAAGTCTAGTTTTCAAGCTTACATAAAACTTAACTGTTACTATTCTACTGTATAATGTTTTTTAAAAATTATATATTGAATAATTAGAGTTTAAATAGGAAAAATGAGTAGGGATGATAGATCCCATTTTAAGAAATAGTTAATTTCATTTAACTATTTTTTAATAGTACCTAACTCCTTATTTTAAAAATCCCTAAACAATATTATATTTTTGTTTTAAATGTTTTCTTTAAAAGATATCCTATGCATATATTTCTGTTTCTTACAATTGCTTACTTTGTCCTTAAACAATGGTTTCATTATTTTCAATCTGTTTTAAATATAATCTTTGAGATAAAGCCACATTTTGCCCTCTGAAAAAGATTTCTGCTTAATTTGTATATTGAGAGTGCCAATGTAAATAAAGTCAGATATATTACCTCCATCTGTAGAGCTGTATGTGATTCAATCAAGGCTTGAATAGCAGCATTGATATCCATTTGTTTCTATGTAAAACAAAACCATTTGACATCAGCAATATGATCAACACTGAGTGCTCTAAAGTCAAAGCTATAAATTCTGAAAGCACGGCTGTTAAAGTATATGAAACTTATTATCTGAACGGGGTTTGTAACTCTTATGATTAGACAGATCTTGCAAATATTGCCTGGCTGTCTTGAAAGGACAATATGCTGCCTTCATCTGAATCTCAAAAATCTCTTAATTAAAACAGGACCGAAGTCTAGAGTTTTCAAATGAAAAACTATTTGTCTCTGCTGTATGGACACACACAGAAGTTACTCAAATGGGTGAAAAATGAAATATGATCCTCTCAGCTAATAAATTGTAGAGTGAAAAATAAATAACTGTAGTAATTTTCAACAGCTACATTCCTGGAATGAAAATGGAATAAAATACTACTGTCCTGAGGTAGTTACCACAGTAGTTTAATCTGATACTTCTGCGGTCTTAAAAACAATTTTTGAAGTTGAAAAATGTACCCTTAGTCCCAAAAGAAATAATACAGCATGAATCCAATCTCCTCCTGTATTTAATAAAAGATATTTTTAGAGGAAGTTTCAGCATAACCATTAATAAGTCTTTTTGTATTTATTTTTTAAAAAGCTTGGAAACTAAGAAACATGAGTTGGGAGAAAATCTATGAAACGGCATCTGTGTAAGCAAATCAAGAAGTCTAATTTCTTTCGTGATAATTATACTGCTAAGATATCTTTTTACTTGGTGGTACATACAATAGAAACTGTTTTCAACAGTTCTCTCATAACTCATGGTTGATAATTTAAAAAACTACCTAAAATGATGGGACAACCAATAAAATGCACTTTTCACTGTCTCAACATGTGGTTTTCATATTGGAAAATAATTGGACCCATTCTGCATAATACACACACATACACACACACACACACACACACATATATATATATATATATATATATATATATATATATACACTGCTAAACACTGTAATATATATTGAGGATAAAATGGTAAGCAGAAAAGATATTTGCCCTGGTGGAGCTGAAGTTTAGAAGGGGAAGAAAGGCATTAATCAATTCATCTCAAAATTACATAATTACAAATTGTGATATGTGCTATGAAAGAAAAGTGCTTGGACCTATGGGAGAAATTAGGGAGACTTAATGGAACCTGGAGGATATAAGAGGTTTGGAAGGCACACTTCAGGTGTCCTTGAGATAGTGACATTTGAGCTGAGATTTGAAGAATAAATAAGAATTTTTAGGAGACGGGGTGGGAGAACTTTCCAGGCAGAGGAAATGACCTTGCACAAAGGCCATGAGATAGAGAAGCATGATCTATTCAAGAAGCAGAAAGGGCCGGCCTAAAAAATTCTGTGTAGATTAAATAATTCTGACCATCAAGCTTTCATGAACGGGCAAATTATAAACATGGGTCACACAAAAAACTGGCAGTGAACATGGGCAACTGAATTAACTACTACACAATAGTCAACTTTATATTTTCCAGTTGGTTTGTGATTAGACTTTGATCCTAGAAAACTAGCAAAGGAGTTCTCACATTCACCAGATTCAGGAACCTTTTTCAGTTTTAATTATTATTGAGGTTTAAAAAATTTTTATTTATGTAACATAACTTTTGATATATACTGTAGTAGAAAAGAAAGCACAAAATTTTAAACTATTTAATTGCTTTAAAATGACTATAAACCCATTATGTGTTAATATAAATATTTTTTATGAAAAATAATTGTATTTTCCAGAACAAAAAAAAAATAGTGAGAAGATTGGCATTGTTTTATACTTTTGTACTTATCTTTAGTGGCTGGGTTAATAGAAAATAGCTAGTTTCTCATATTTGCTTCTGTATTCAATCTAATGTGTTATTTTAGTGGAAATATATGAAGAAAGTCTGGCCTTATAGAGATATGCAGTTGGAAATAAGGTATTTTTTAGTAACCTTTTTAGGTAATTGTGGTTATTCTTCATTGATACAATACCAATTCTTGACAAATGGTAATTTTTAAGGGTTCAGTATGAAATCTGAAAACATGTCTATGAACTTTTTATGCTCATTTATATTAAATTCTATTGTTCTTTTATCAATATCTATGCCAAAGAATCTTTTACTTATGCATGATTTTGTTAACATAATGCATTCATCATTCAGAAAATACTGGTTCATGGAATTAGCAGATATTTCAAATACGGCATTACATCATGTAACACAAAAATGCTATATTTTTTATTTAAAATATAATATGTAATATAATATAAAATGTATTAAAGTTTCTATTTTATAATATATTTTATTTTTTAAAACATAAAACCAAAATAAAAAATAAAATATTACATTATGTAATATAAAAAAATTACATTTGCTAACATCATCACCAGCCTCATTAGAAAACGTAAAGCTCTCAAACTCAAGTTGTAGATACAAGTTTTCCCTAACTTTTGTTTGAAAGTTTGAAATTTACGACTGGCATCAAAGTTTGTCAGTAGTTTTCCTTGAAATGACAGGCTCATTTGTCATTTCAACAATGTCTGAGTAACATTGTTAGCCTGTCAAGTAAAAATGGTGTTACACGAAAAGAGCAGGCAGCTCAAAAACTGCATATGTGCTTTTATTTGAGGCAACCATTGTACCTCAGTAAGGAGCAGAAGTGCTTTATATGTTCTTTCATTTCATCACACACAATATTAAAAAGGTATGTACTTAAGAGATTAAGGAGACAGCAAAAATGGTGGAAAAATGCCTTCCCAGAAATTTCTTTTATAAAAACAAAAAGAAAACTAAAAAAAAACGTCAGAATGAGGTTTTTCAGGGTCATAAGAAAATGCTTGCAACAATCTGGGGAGAATTTATTTTAAAAAAATAGCTTAATTTTACTAAGGGCAGTGAGCTCTGTGGAGCTTTAATTTGTTCTATTCCCATGTCTCTTTCCAGCTCTTTGGTAGCCATAAAAACCAAAAGCCTGTAATCACAGTAAAATCAAGAAGCTGGAAGCACAGGAGGGAGCAGAATGGAGTTGGAGTTGCTTCAAAGCCTCTTCCCAGTGAATTGTCATTATCTGACCTACCTGGTGGTTCCCTGGAAGACACCACTTGCAAGGTTTTCTTTATTTTACCTGACTCATATCTTATCCAATGCAAAAAGTCTTTTCCCTAGGAGCATTTTTCAAAAGTATTGACAGGGAATTGTTTAACTTTATGGTTGCCTGAAGCAGGGGAAAACAGGGTAAACAATAGGCTAACAAAAAGTTTACAAGAATAAGCTAGGAAAAGAGTTGTCCATAGAGACTATGGAAAGCTTGAACATATTCCTGAGAATCTAGAAGTCCATGTGCATAGACTGGGATGAGCACATGTTCAGGAAATACCTGAGAAGGCCCTAAGCTCTCTCCTCTGGCTGGCTTTCACTCTCTGAAATCAGGAAGTTAAGGCTAAGGCATGGCTGTCAGCTGCCTGACTGAGCATTGAAGGGGTGCTCCAACATATAGAGACATATGGCAAAAACTGGGAGACCAGTTTTGCAATTTAAGGAAATCTCTCTCCAGCCATTAGCTGACCATAAACATAAATATGTATATATAAAATATTTAAAATTAAAAATTTTTAAGGCATGCAAGGAAACATGAAAGTATAGCTCATATACAAGTAAAAAGACAGTCAATCAATATAAACTGCCCTAGAAAAAGCCCAGATGTTGTATTTGGTAAACAAAGACCTTAATTAGCTGTTTTAGGTATGTTAAAAAAACTAAAGGAAACCATGAATACAGAACTAAGTGAAAGTATGAAAAAGGTCCTATAAATAAAGAATATCAATAAAGAGACGGAGATTACAGAAAAGAACCAAATAGATATTCTATAATTGAAAGATATAATAAATGAAATGGAAATCTGTTAGAGAGGCTCAACAGTAGATTTCAGTAGACAGAAGAATCAGTTACCTGGAACATAGGCTTATTGAGATCTTCCACTCAAGAGAGCGTAAAGAAGAAAAAATGAAGAAAATGAACAGAGACTCAGAAACCTATGGACACCAACCAGAATACCAGCATATGCATAATGGGAGTCTCACAAGGGGTAGAGAGAGAAAAAGGGGCAGAAAGAAGATTTTAAGAGATAATATCTGTAAGACATCGACACAGGAAATCGAACAGGACACAAATAAATGGGAAGGTCTTCCATACTCATGGATTGTTATTGTTAACCCACAGCAGTCCACAGATTCAGTGCAATCTCTGTCAAAATACCAATGGCATTTCTCACAGAAACAGAATAGACAATCCTAAAATTTGTATGGAACACAAAAGACTCCAAATAACCAAAGCAATCTTGAGAAAGAACAAAACTAGAGGCGTTAATACTCCCTGATTTAAAACTATATTAAAAACTATAATAACCAAAATAGTAAGGTATTGGCATAAAAACAGACACATAGACCAATGGAACAAAAATAGCACAAAAACAAACCCATGCATATATTCATGACAAAGGAGCCAAGAATATGTAATGTGGAAAAGACAGTCTCTTCAGTAAATGGTGTTGGGAGAACTGGGCATTTGTGCAAAAGAATGAAACTGGACTATTACCTTATAGAATTCACAGAAATTAACTATATGTGGTGATGGATGTCAACTAGACATTGTGCTGATCATTTTGTGAAATATACAAATATCAAATCATTTATTGAATACCTGTAACTGATATAATGTCATATACAAAGTGTTGCCTCAGTTATAAAAAAGAATGACTGAAAATTTCCCAAATTTGATGAAAAACATTAATCTACACATCTACGAAGCTCAATGAACTCCCCAGAGACATCATAAACTACTGAAAGCTATAGACAAACGGACTCTTGAGAGCAAAAAGAGAAGACACTTGTCATTCCCTAAAGATCCTCAATAAGATTAATGGCAATTTTTTCATCAAAATCATCAAGACAAGAAGGCAGTGGTATGACATATTCAGAATGCTGAAAGATAGTCTGGCAACCAAGAGTTCTATGTCAAATTAAACTATTCTTCAAAAAGGAAGGAAAAAGTGAGACATTTCCAGGTAAAGGAAAACTAAAAGAATTCATTACTAGCAAACCTTCCCTAGAAAAGTGAAAAAGGGAGTCCTTCAAGTCGCAATTGAAAAAACAAGGTAGAAACTTGAATACACATGAAAAAATAGAGAGCACTAGTAAAGGTAACTATACAAGTAATTAAAAAAGAGAGAATAGATCCCAAATAGCTAAAACTACCTTGAAAAAGAGTACCAAAATTATAGGCCTCACACTTCAATTTCAAAACTTACTACAAGGATACAGGAATCAAAACAGTGTGGTACTGTCATAAAGACAGACCAATGGAACAGAATAGAGCCCAGAAGTAAACCCTCACCTATATGGTCAAATGATTTTGACAAGGGGTTCACCACTGAATAGAGAAAGAACAGTCTTTTCAACAAATTGTGCTGGGAAAATTTGATATCCACATACAAAAGAATGAAGTTAGGCCCTTACTTTACATCATATACAAAAATTAACTCAAAATGGGCCATAGACTTAAACCTAAGAGCTAAATCTATAAAACTAAGAAAACAGAAAAATATCATTGGATTTGACAATAATTTCTTGGATGTGAAACTAAAAACAAGGCAATTAAAGACAAGGGTAAATTGAACTTTATCAAAATTAAAAATTTCTGTGCCAAGAATGCTATCAACACAGTGAAAAGGCAACCCATGGAATAGGAGAAAATATTTGCAAATAATATATCTGATAAAGGATTAATACCCAGAATATATAAAGAACCCCTACAACTGAACAACAAATAAGCAACCGAATTCAAAAAAGGGCAAAGGACTTAAACAGGCATTTTTTCCAAAGAAGATAATATAAGGTGATAGGCACATGAAAAGATGCTCAACAGCACTAGTCATTAGGGAACTATAAATCAAAGGCACAATTATATATCATTTGATACCCATTAGGATGGCTGTGATTTAAAAAAGAATGTAACAACTGCTGGTGAGGATGTAGAGAACTGGAATTCTGTGCGGGGTTAGTGGGAATGTGAAATGGTGCAGCTGCTATGGAAAACAGTATAGCAGTTCCTCAAAAAGTTAAACAGAATTGCCATATCATTCAGCAATTCCACTTCTAGGTATTCACCAAAATGAACTGAATGCAAGAACTAAAACAGGTATTTATACACCTATGTTCACAGTAGTCTTATTCACAATAACCAAAAGGTAGAAGCAACCCAAGTGTCTACCTAGCTAAATCAAATGTGTTATACACATATAATGGAATATTATTCAGCCTTAAAAAAGAAGGAAATTCTGGCATGTCATATCATGCATGAACCTTGAAGACATTATGCTAAGTGAAACAAGTCAGTCAAAATATAATAACTACAGTATGACTCCACTTATATGATGTACCTATGGTAGTCAGACTAATAAAAGTAGGAAGTAGAATGGTGGGTGCCAGAAGCTTGAGAAAGGTAGGAATGAAGAATTATTGTTTAGTGAATATGGAGTTTCAGTTGTGGAAGTCCAAAAAAGTTCTGGGGATGGTTGGTGGTGATGGAAGCATAACAATGTGAATGTACTTTGTACCACTGAACTGTACACTTGAAAATGGTTAAAATGGTAACTCTTACGTATATTTTACCACAATTCAAGATAATAAATAAATAAATATGCCCATTATCTCTTATACTTAACCATCCCACTTCTGGAAATAGTCTTATAGATATTCTGCGAAATGATATGTATATGTACAAAATGATTTGTATTGTTGTATTAGAAAAAGATAGGAAAGAACTTAAATGCCCATCAACAGAGGACTAGACAAACAAGTTGCAGGATATTCTTAAGTAAAATGATTATATTTTCTGTGAGTGTGTGGCAGAGAAGAATACAATGACTTTAAGTAGATTAATAGTGCAGAGTTTGGTACTTGTTCATGCTAAGGTACCAAGCAATTTGAGCCAGTATTAGTGTAAATATCACCTCAATGAACAAGGCTATTTTTTCCCACAGGAATTAGCAAGAAGAGAAATGTCATAACACTTGGCCACTCATAAATTTTCTTGGCAATATCCATAGTTGTATAATTTCCAAAGCCCAGCTCACAGCTGGTGCATAATAGGCATTTAATTTATTGAAGATATTAAACTTTTTCCCCAAGGACAGATTTTAGGAAGGACAGGCTCAAAGAGACTGTAGTAAAAGAATTTGCCTAGGAAGTCATTCAGCAACATCTAAGTGCCCTTATGTGAGTGTAAAACTCTCATTAGGTGCATTAAGGGAATCTAAAAGAAATAACTTACTCCATGTACTCAAGGCAAACAGCACAGATTCTCATACAATCACTTAATGTTTGTAAAAATGTGCACATGAAGTAAAATACAGTGAATAAGAAGTAACCAGATTGTTGGGACTAATGAAGGAAATCAGTATTCATTATACCTCGGGGGAATGTGATCTTTGCAATCCTCTCTGGATGTATTTGAATGCAATGTAGAGGCAGTCTGGGCACTCCAGTATTTTGAGTCATCTGAAGTCTTAAGATCACTGGATAGTGAAAACATTGATGGGATAGGAACTGATTTCAGGTCATGTCCTCTCCATGGTGGAAGTAATTGCTTGTTCTAGGGAACCAGGACTATACCAGCAGCTGCAACCTCTATACTTACCAATCCAGGTTTTACAGTTAACCATTATTTGGAACAAATCAGTTGAACATTTCTTATCTCATTTAGTGATTTTTAAATGACAATTGTCTCCACCCCTCATTCCACACAGAGACACACATACCTGTTTTGTTCTTCCTTTACCCCACAATCATTTCTGGTTAACTTTGACATCATGCTGTAGGTTTCTTTGTGAGTTTCTAAGTATCTTACCATGTGCGCTGTGGTCTGGCCATCACTCTGATAATATCCTCACATTCAAAAGCACCATCAATATATATTCCTCTTCCTGAAACATTCCCTTTTAGCTATTCTACTTTAGGAACTTGGGCAAGTTACTTCACTTCCATAGGTCTTAAAAAGAGGGTGTTGGACAGGATTAGAGGTTCAAACTTTTCTGATCTTGACCCACAGTTAAGAAATACATTTTTACATCATGACAAGGTCCACACAAACATACATATATTTAATTGAAAACTTAAAAAACCGTACTTTTTCTTAATTGTGGTGATAAACCAATTTTTTCTTTTGCTTTTTTTTAGTGGGGTAAAATTCACATAACATAAAATTCACCATATTAACTATTCTAAAGTATATTATTTAGTTGCTTTTAGTAGATTCACCACATTGTGCAATCATCACCACTATTTAATTTTAGGACATTTTTGTCACCTCTGAAAGAAAGCTCATATACCCATTAAGCAGTCACTCCCCATTATTTTTTTCTATCCTATCTCATATAATTTCATTTCAAAACAATGCTAAATGAGACTCAGTAAACTGGTCTTGGGATCCACTGACCAATGAGTCACGACATAGTATGAAATAATTGCTAAATAATTACTAAGAGGACTTTTCTGCTTCTAATTCTATGATCCTATTCTATTCTAGACACTGTTTCCCTCCAAGTGAAGTCTTCTATCCTGAAGTATTCCCACTGAAATTCTCTATGAGATGAAACTTGCTTTTAGTACTTATTCATTTGTTCATTCAGCCAACACTTACTAAGGCTTGAAAGGAAATGAAATTAAAAAAATTGTCCATACTTTCAGAGATTTGGCAGTCTAAACAGGAAGACTGGCAGGAAAATAAATGAGTATATGAAGAAGGAATGATCAGTTTTAATTTGCAGTGAGATGAAAGGAAGGAATTAAGAAGTTTCACAGAAGATATGATCATAGTTTGATTTTACCAGGAATATGCAGTTATTTTCTCATTGACATTTAAACTTCTGCTCTGGAAGTAGTATTCTCAAGGCTATGCTACCACTTTCCTACAGTGGGCTTGGCAACTCCTAAAAAGATAGTATAAGGAAACCTATACTATTTTTAAGAAAACCTATACTAGTTTTTCATATTGGCCAAGAAGAAAGAAGACAGAAAGGAAAAAAATGAAGAAAAGAACCAAAGAAACTAACATTTATTGAGCAACTACAGTGTGTCAAACACAATTCCTTTCTCATTTAATCCTTCTAATATTTCCTCAAAGGGTATATTCTTATCCACATTTTTCTCAGAGCAAAAACCTCTCACGCATCTTATTTCATGGCTATATATGAACACATGAAAGCATTTTCCATTTGAGATGGGTATGGTGTCCCAAAGTACAGCACTTCAATGTCAAAATTTTCTCTACACATCTCTAATTTGCCAATGTATGATCTTTTGGAACTTGTTCTTTCATGGGGAGGCAGCTATGATATATCAAAGTCTTTCATGGGAAGGCAACTGATGAGGTTATTTGTAACCCATGCATTGTGGAGATCTAGGGGGAAAGAAAGAACAGAGAAGTGGAAAGTAATTCGAAGATTAAAGAAAGACATTCTCATTGATCTTCACACCAAGGAAGGTTTCAATCTCCATCAATCAGATGGTCAGAAAGGAGTAGTAATTTTAAAAAATCAAAGAGAAATGGATCTTCTGTTTCCAAGAAGACAATCTTCCTTGTGGCACTTTGCTTGAAAGTTATTTCTTGCCCTGATGAAAAGCTGAAGAGAATGAAGAGTTCCTAGCCTGCTGTGAGTAGACCACAGTTATTCAACAACTAGAACCATAAGAGATCCAAATGACACCAGAGCAGCATGTGGAAACAAGTAAGCCTTGGAAGGCATGGGACACCATTATTTGGGACAGTGTATCCTTTAGGCAGGAAATCTGATCAAGGACCATTCTATTTGACCAGGATACTGTAGGAGTGCGGTACAGGTGAGGCTGGGAATGGGAGGAGACCTCTTGAAGGAAGCAGTAAGACAAAGAGATTACTGAGAATGAGAGAGGATACAAAGCATAAGAGAAACCAAGCTTGGAACATTCATTCCAAAATGAAGTAGGATGCATGAGAGCCTTTTGCTCTGAAAAAAATGTGTATGAGACTATACACTTTGAGGAAATGTTAGGAGGATTAAATGAGAAAGGAATGGTGCTTGACACACTATAGGTATTCAATACTTATGCTTTGTATTATCAACTATATCAGCGATCATAGCTGATAATTAGGCAACAGAAGCATTGCCTCAAAGATAAAAGCAACAACTTGGGGGCTGTAATATGTAACAAGCAAATCCATGAGAAGTCTGAGGGCTTCTGCAGTCAGCAACTAAGGATTCATGTAAAGCCTAAGAAGTGGATAACTGGTTGGCAAAAAAAAAAGAGAACATTTTAAAAGGCAAGCTGGAACTCAGAAGTAGGTGTTAGTATTTTTTGTGCACTTATGTCAGGCAATGTGCTGAGTGCTTCACTTCTTACTTAAAATTCAAGTCCACCCACTAAAGTTAGAGGTGCCATCCCCATTTTACAGACAAGAAGTCTGAGGCTTGGGTTTCAAGATATTACAGTTGGGAAGGCTACACATCAGATTAGCAAAATGAACAGAGGTAGGCAAGAAGAGTTAGTAGAAGTTAATAGAAGAACAGAATTAATAGAAGAGGTTTAAAAAGTTAATATGACATACTAAGAAAAACAAAGCCAAGAAACTTACTCTTGGACCCGGTGCTCCAGGTGGACCCTATAAAAATTTTTTAAAGTATTTATTTAGTAGATGTCTCAAACTACACAAATATTTTGGCATCAACAGTAAAAAGATACAAATGTAAATAAACTCACTGGAGGCCCTGGTTGCCCTCTTGGTCCTTGGGGACCCTAGAAGAAATGCAGACAAAGCACGATATGTATACATTATACTTTTGGTTTGGTATAAAGAAGACAGCTAAGATTCAGCCCCTATCATTGCTTTTTCGTGTGAGGCAAGTCATGATTCAAAGTTGTTTTGGTATTTTGAAGTTATATGTCCTTTGCAGTTAGCTATCACCTACATTCATAAACAAGCCAGATACTTACTTTCGTGTTTTACTGATATTACTGGAAGCTAAACTTACTCATTTTAATAAACTACTATAAATATAACACTTAAAAATGTTAATACTATCTAAGTATGTTTTTCCTGTTTTCTACCTACCATCAACCTAATGGTCAAAGATGGAAACTTCAGTGTTCTTAGATACTTCCTTTTCCTTCAACATCCACCTATAATTTGGTTACACACTACTGTTGATTTCACCTCCAAATCTTTTCAAAATACCACTTCTCCATGTTCACAGCAACAGTCTCAGTTTAGTGCTAACCATAAGCTCTTGACTGAATGTATCCCCACAAAATTCATATACTGAAGCCCTAATAGCCAATGTGATGGTATTTGGAGGTGGGTCTTTGGGAGATAATTAGATCACCTGGAGCTCTTTCAAAAACTGCAGCGTAAGAGGAGACATGACAGATATAATCTCTCTTACACCGTATGTGGGGATAGAGCAAGAAGGAGGTTGTCTAAAATTCAGGGAGAAGGCCCTCACTAATTATGGAATCTGCCAGCATCTTAATCTTGGAATTTCCAGACTCCAGAACTGTGAAAAATAAATATTTGTTGTTAAAGGCATCCCAGTCTATGGCAGTCTGTTATAGCAGCCTCAGCCCACTAAGACATCACAGTTTGCTTGGACTTCTAATTTGACTTCCTGACTTTATTCCTTCTACTATGCTAACTACATTCTACTTATAAAATGGAAATCTAAGTACATCATAGTCAAAATCATTAAATGGCTCTTTATTGCTTAAAGGATAAAGTATAAACTACCTATCAGTGATGGCTACCATTTATTGAGAATTCCACATGCCAAGTTGTGTGCTAGAACACACTGTTTGCCAAGTTGTATGCTTTATTTCCATTTAACTCTTAAGTAAATGGAATGGTTAAGCAGCTGGTGAATAAAGGACAGGGCTAGGATTAAAATCCAAGTCAACTGGACACAAAAGAATGTGTTCTTAAATCAATGTGCACCTCTGCCTCCTCTTCAAGGTCTGAGCCTCATTTTTACTCTCCCCCCAATACATATTACATTACATCTATAACCAACTACTTGTAGATTTCTAAATCTTCCAAGTTCTTTCACACATACATTTTCTTGCATACATTATTTTCTTGACCAGCAAAGCATCTTCTTACCTTTTCTATTTGTTTAACTCCCATTCCTCCTCCACTATTCCTTTAAAACTCAATACCCACTTTGCTTATCCCCATGCTACCTCCCTCCTACTCAACTAACCACTTGTGCATTCACATTGGCAAGTCCCAAACCCTTAAAAGTATCTTAATCACCTTTTCATTCTCTGAAGCAAGAATCGTGACTAATACACAGTAGGTGTTCAAAAATTGTTGAGCGAATAATATTAAAATTGACTAACATTAATTTAGAAATTAGAACAGTTAAAATATGTTTGGAAATCTTTAGCTGAGTTTTGAATACCATTGATGCTATGCTTGACTTGTATTAAGTGTTTTTTTATTGCCAAAGGCTATAAATATACTGTGAAACCTAGAAAAAACAATGCATAGTAACTTAAAAAATGTAGAGTACTCCAATACTGTGCCTGTTGGACATTTCTTAGTCTTCATGATTTATGATTACAATTTAAAGCAGAAAATGTACAAAACTGTACCTCAGAAGTTGCATGATAAATTACAGAAATGTCATGTTGGAGATGGTCTTTTAAATAAATAGAGGCTCAGAGTGAATTTGGCTAATTTTCTACATTCTGGATCAACATCATTTAAATAAACAGTTAACATTTCACCCCACTTAGCATCTTTCTGACATTTGCAATATTTCACTTATAGTTCAGTATAAAATATATACCTTATTTTTAATTTGAAAGAGGAATTTATCATAGGAAGAAAAAACTATTTCTACTGCTGATTTTATTGAGTTAATTTCAGCTTGTTAGAAACAAGTCAGATCACAAATATGATCCAATGAAATACTTCAAACCAGACAGTGCAGGACAACCCCACTGAAACAACTGAATAGAAGAAGGCAATTAGCTGAGTAAAACAAAATATTATTCCAATAAAAAAGGGGTATAATAAAAGTTCTTTTTCTTCCTCTAGCTAGCCCACCACTAAGGAAAAGTTATTCATTGTCTCTAGAGAGTATATGAAAAAGTATCTAAAGCAGTTTATAATAAAACTGTGATTGTCTATGTTAATTTCCTAAAGGGAAACCAAATTAATGTAAATGATTATGGTGGTTATTTAGCTATAGTGAATGCACCACATTTGAAAATAGACTCTCTCTCCATTTAATCCCAGAATTTATATATAATACCTCCAAAAGTAACATATGTTTTTCATTAGACTTTATAAAAATACTGATAAATGCATGTCTTTGAACTTATGCATGCTAGATTTTGCCTTTATGAAACTAAATCAAGATTGCATTTACATAATCTTTACTCTTGCTTAGGTACCAAGAACTTCCCTTTTCCCATTAATAAACTGAGAAACTTGCACGGTCAGTTATTCAGCCACATCCCTGGTCTCTACCCTGTAGATGTGACTAGCAGCTCTTTCTTTTCCCCTGTTGTGACAAACAAAAATATCTCCACATATTGCCAAATGTCTTCTGGGAGAGGGGAGCAAAATGGCTCCTGGTTGGGAACCAGTGGTTTAGAGGGTCTAATTGGGAATTTAGTGATATTAAATGTTTTATTAGACAGTAATGCAAATACGATGGAATCAGTGAATTATAAGGCAAAGAGGAAAACTACAAATCAGACATCTATTCACGTGGAATCTGTCATGTGAGTGGCTGGGCAACTCTTAATGTAGATGAGGAGTATGCATATAGCATCTTCCTTACCCAAGGTGCTCTTAACCCTTATTTTCTGAGAGGTACTGTGATTAATAAAAAAAACGCAATGGCATGGGAATCAGGAGCCATGTGCTCTGCTCCTACCTCTGTATGTAATTAGCTATATGGCATTGAATGAGTTGCTGTACATATTGATCTTTGAGTTCTCAACTGTAACATAACTGTAACTCTCTAGTGAAGATAAATCTCCAAGATTCAGTTTAGAACTTTGGTTTTCAAGCCATTTATTAATATTCTTCCTCATATTTTGTATTTGGAGAAAGAAGGTAAACACATGCATACAAGTTGGGAATTTTAAAGTTTATATGAATGTAAGGGGAATGAGTACTTGAATTTTAAAAGTTTGATAATTTTTCATTTGAATGAAATTATACTATATTTGAATTTTAGAAAGAATCATATACATACATGCTTTAAGTTCTTAATTTGTTAATATTTAGGATATATTTTTCCATAATTTAGTTTTTCCTTATAATGGTTAGACCATCCCCATTGCTTTCAAATTGGAAGCAAGAGATAATTACATTAATCAAGAATTGTGAACACATATTAACTTAGAGGTAATATTTGAGAAGATGTCGATGTGATTCTTCAACATTTCATTAATTTAATTAGATAACATGCTATAAAAATGGTTGCCCTAGTGGAAGGGTTGGGGGTATGAGTGGAATAGGTTAAGAGGATAAAGAGGTACAAACTTAAAATGATAAAGTAAGTCTTGCAAATGAAAGTATGACATTGGGAGTGTAGTCAATAACATTGTAATAATTTTGTATGGTGATGGATGATACATTTCCTGTAGTGAGCACTGGGTAATGTATATAATTGTTGAATCACCATGTTGTACACCTGGAGGTAATATAATATTGTACCATCAACTATACTTCCATTAAAAAAATGAAGCAGCTAATCTAAAAATTCATGTGGCATTTTTCACTCTATTTTTTTCTACTTCTGTGGCTTTGAGTTATATGTTTCAAGTTGTGTTATCTTGTCAAAATCCTTTTCAGATGATTGACACTAGGATATTATTTCTGCTATGAGTTAAAATTTTACTTTTTATTAAATGCATCTCATTATTTCCAGCAATCCTTCTTGCATTACTTCTGGAGAAATTAATCATATTCTACAAGTGTTTGGGATCCCATGGAAACTAGAAGATTTTTGTAACCTTTCAAGATTAATTTGCCATTAATATGATAATTTTGAAGTAGGGGGAGAGGAGGGAATTCTATGTTCTATCTACCCGGGAATTTTCTCAGGATGTCATAAAACTCTAATTTTATAATTATATATATCTATATCTACCTATCTGTATATGTATACATGTCTGTATATATATATATATATACATACACATACTCATATATATATATACGAATCCAGGGAATTATTTTTAAAATAGTCTATAGGTAGGCAGACATGGACCAAGTATAGAATAGAAAGGAAAGAAACTCTTTTTTATTTGGCAATACAGAAACAACTCTGTCATTGTTGAAGTGGGCCTATTTGGGATCAGTAGAATTTACAGTGTTAAATTGTAGAAGATACGAAATTTCCAAGCAACCCAAATTTATGCTAAAAGAGATACTTGTCACATGTTGTGTAATAAGCTGTAACTTTCTTTTTCTAAGGCACTGAATCATGATTTGGTTTTGGTAAAAAATTTGGTAAGCACAGAATCACTAATGAATTCTTATGCCAGCTTCATGGAAAAATTTTAAGTAAGATTTATAAGCCAGTATGATAGATTGTTGTGATTCTGAATCTTTGTACAAAGAGTGGAATGTCATATTTGTCTCAATATGATAGATCTTGGCTAATAACATTCATTCCAAAAATGCCCCAATGTATTAGTATTATTTGAGGGTGACCCCTTTGACAATATTACATTCTGAAACATAGCAGCTAATTAGAAGTCTTTAGCCAGTGAATTATTTAAACCATTCCCTTAAAGAAAAGAAAAACCCGTACAATGTACTGAAAAAGTCCTAATGAGAATGTAAGAAATTTTACTTAACTTTTCCATAGAATGAAAGCAGACGATGGTCTAACTGCACATATTTTATGGATTAAGTTAACTGTAGATGATCTCTAGGAATTTAAAGATTACTTTTATAAAGCTCCTTAAACCATAATGGAGTCAAAGGAAAAAAGATGATGAAAAGATATTTTAGTACCAATTATTCAACAATAAAACAGAATAAACTCATAATTCTAATGTGCTAGCTAATCCTTTTTATTCAACAGCTAATTTTATTGTCTACACAAAGTGCCACTTTGTACTCTCTGGGTACTGGGAGTTTGCATCCTATTATAAAGAGAACTATTGTAGCCCACACAGCAAAAGACTAGTAAGTATGTTCAAGAAATGCTACTTTGCCATCTAGAATTGGAAAACAGTTGCTAACTTTTCAATTTTAGGGTAAGCATTCCTCTATTTAGGAATTCATTTCTCAAAATTGCCTACTGCATGGCAGGTTCTGTCCCAGACGCTGATAACAAGTGTGTCAGACAAAGTTCCCGCCCTCAAGTTTATGGTCTAGAGAAAAAGGCAGACACGGGTAATTTCAAATAGTGCAAATGCTGTAAAAGAAAACAGAACAGGATATTGTAAAAGAGAATGAGCAGGAATAACAAGACAGAGTAGTATGGATGTCTTTTCTAAGATGATATCTGAGCAGAGACCTGAATAATGAGATAAGAATCAGTCATTTGAAGAGCAGGTGAAAGACTTCCCTAGGTAAGAGGGAGCGAGACAATTCGATCCTGGTTTAATGGTATCACTCCAGAGGATGGACTGCAGTGGGGAGAAGTGGAAGGAGTAGCAAGAAGTCAGGAGGCCATCAGTGTGATTTGGACAAGGGTGTTGGTGATGAAAAACGGAGGGGTGGATGGATTCAGAATGGGAGGCTGACAAGGACAAACTTTTCGTTTAAAGAACTCTTCGTTAGGTTCTCTGTCTTTGTTGGTTCTTTTATGAGGGGTTTGTTTGTTTATGTGTAATCATAGACTCTTAGGGCTGGAAAGGGCTTCAGAGGAATATATTCTAATATTCTAATTCCCTACTTAGTGCAAGAATCCCAGTCCAGTAACTCGGAGAGACAGTCATTAGGCTTTCAGTGACAGCCACTCATTATCTCACAAAACCTATTTTGTTTTAAAGCAGTTTGTTATTATATTAGACAATTCATTATTATATTGAGCTGAAACTGGTCTCAGCATTCCATTCATTTAGTCAATCAGGCTATATTCCAAGCTAATCGTGTGTTAGGTGCTCTCACAAATTGGGGGATCACACAGTATCAAACACACTTCAGCCCTCGTGAAACTCAACCATCTCTCAGGAAGCTCAGCCCAGAAACTGAACATTCAAGAAATAAATCATTTTAATATTATCCCCTAGAGTTACTCATATTATACATATTCTCCTTGACTTTTAAATGTTTAAAGATAACTATCAGGTCCCAACAACCTTAAACTTCTCTAATTCACTCACTAATAAGGTATTAAGTATTTATTGAGCACCAGCCAGAAGACAGGCACCATCTTAGGCGCTGGGGACGCAGCAGTAAATAACAGATAAAGTATCTGTGTCATGGCATCTATATTCTAGAGAGGGGAAATACAAAATACAAAAAAGCAAATAAGTATGTAGTATGTCAGGTTGTAAGGAAACACATTAAGGAAATAAAGGGAATCTCAGGAAGATGGGAGTGTTGCTATTTTGATGGAATGTCAGAAAAAGCCTCTGATTAAGGGACACTTAAGCAAAGACTGAGGAAGAGTTGCCAGGCATTGTACTTGGTCCTCAGTATTATGTCCACAGGTGGCAGCTGGGTGAAGATAAAACATCAGCAAGTCTGCCGTAAGCAAATTATCTTTAATTTTTAACCTCAAGATGAGTAGGAACTACCGGGATAAAGAGTATGGGCAAGAAAAAGCATGTGCAAAACCCAGCAAGTAAAGAGAGAGCAAAGAGAAGATGATCAGGCTGCAGAGTCTGACAAGGACTAAACATCTTAGATATTTTAATTGTTTTTTCCAAGACAAAGCTCCCAGATACATCACCAATCTGAGAGAGCCCTCCTCTGAATGTACTTTAATTTTGTCCATGTTTCCCTTTTCTGGATGCCATATTTCTATCAGTGCAACCTAAACTTGCAGGCAAGCATAAACCATTGAATTTCTAAGTCATCAGAGCCACTTCAGTTTTTTTTTCATATGAAATGTTTATGACATTGTCACAGATACTTAAGGTTTCCTAATCCTGATGGAAGCTTATGTTCCAGCTACTGTACTTGGAGAAGATAGGTCAGGGAGGCAGGTAGAGACAGACAGGTCTGGAAAATGGGCAAATTTCGAGCCTCCCTACATTTCCTTTCTTTTTCCACTCTTCTTGGGGGATATGGTTTCACTTCATAAATACACCTTTGCTTTCTGCTACAGTAAGTCTACTGAGAAAATATGAGGGCCATATTTCTGCAAATTAAATGCATCTATTTTAGTGCCCTTTGAAATTACTAGGCTATCTGAAATCACATAATTTCTCTTCTTCAACTAATCGATGTAACTGCAATTTACATAATTCTGAACCCAAACATACTCTCTGATGAAAAGCAAAAATCTTAGCTGTCACTATGTAATCTCACTGCCTAGAAATCAAGACTTTATTGCTATCTTAAGTTTATTCTTATATGCCTTCTATATTTGGTTTCAATCCCCCATTTCACTCCTCACCTGCCTTCTGTTTATGGCTGCCGCTTTAATAAGCTCAGTAGGATCTCTTTCGGGAAAGTGGCCCCTGTACAAAATACCTTCTTTAACTTGGAAGAATCGACATCCCAGAAGAGTGGGAAACAGGACCAGTATAAGCCATAACTTGCAGGAAGGCATAAGCTATTGAATTTCTAAATCATCAGAGCCACTGCATTTTTTTCCATATGAAAATGTTTATGATATTGTTACAGATACTTAAGTTTTCTAATCCTAGTGGAATTTTATGTTTCAGCTACAGTACTTGGAGAAGATAGGTCCTGATAGATAGATCCTGAAAGTGGCTGTGGACCTTTTGCCCATCCTCTCCCCATGGTTTCCAACTGGCTGAAATATACAATGAATGATGGCTTCTGCTGCGCAGCCCTCCTGGGTGCTGAGTGACCTAGTTGGTATATGCCTAAAGTAACTGGGCAGGGCTCTTGCTCTGGCGCTGGTGAAGAAGGCTCGCATCTCCTCTCCTAAGTCCTCAGAAGGCAAATATTTCATTTCACACAGTGATCTGGGAAGAATGTGACTGGCAGGTTCTTAAATATGTTTAGGGCTTACCAGGTTTTACTGCCATAAATCTCATAGATTACTTCTACTTCCTGAAAACTATATATATAATTTTATTTTTATTCTGTAAGAATCGGAGGCATAATGCAAGAATTAAACAAGGTCCTTGCTTTCACAGAGCTTATAGCCTAGTGGCAAGTGATACTTAAATCACAAACTTACAGTTTCACCTCTAAAGCCTCTTTCACCTCTAGGTCCCTAAAAGAAAAAAAAAAGTTTAGTGTTACTGATAGGTATTTATTAAATGTAGTTGAGGCTGTATATGGAAATTTATGTTTTTGCTTTTTCTTTCTAGCAAGACTTAATAAATTCACATAAATGCTAGTTTTCTTTCCCTAAGTTAAGCAAAGCAAAACAAAACCAATCTATTGATTCATTGTGCTACCTGTTTTTCTATCCCTAGCTCCACCATAAAGTGCAATAGGGATGACAAGCTACTTATTCATTCAATTCAGCTGATGATAATCAAATACAAAACGATTTAGAAAGGAAGTTAGAGGGTTAAATTCTTCTAAAATTTGTTTCCACAGCCATAATATACTCCAGCTCCATCCATGTTGTTGCAAATGGTAGGATTTGTTTCTTTCTTACGGCTGAATAGTATTCCATTGTGTATATGTACCACATCTTTATCCATTCATCTACTGATGGACACTTAGGTTGCTTCCAAAATCTTCCGAGTGTGGTTTCTTCCTTCTTTGTCTTCTGTTGCTAGCTCTCCTTCTGAGATACGCCACACAGATTTTGATATGTTGTATACATTTTCATTCCATTCAAAATATTTTCTAACTTTTCTTGAGAATCCTCTTTGATCCATGGATTATTTAGAAGTTATTTAGAAGCATGTGGCTTAATTTCCAAGTGTTTGGAGATTTTCCTATTATCATCCTAGCTTATTCTATTTTAGTTTATTTACCTTATGGCCAAAGAACATACCTTATATGACCAGTTCTTTCAAAGTTAGTAAAATAAAGTCTATTTTGCTAACGGTCCCATGTGCACTTGAAGAGAATGAATAATCTGCTGTTGCTGGATGGGCCTATTGCTTTGAGAATTCCTGTTAACATTTTTGTGATTATCCTTGTGGAAATTACACATGCATTTTTTATTTAAAAATGATATAATGCTATTCATCTTTTCTACAGCATGAACTTACATCTTTACAATATACTACAAATGTTTTTCCCTATCAGTCCATATTCCCCTAGATATAGTGCTTACCTAGTATTTAATAAACATAATATTTTTATTGAATTTTATTTTGTTTCTAATTTTTGTCATGAAGATACTGAAATAAATATCCTTGTACTCTTAAAATTTTTGATAAAAATTGTCCTCCAGGCAGTTTTGTTTGAAATTGCATGCATCCCTGCAACAGATGGGAGGGATAGTTCTCCTGATATGTGCCACATACTGACATTCTTTGTCAATCATATCAACTAAAAGTACTATCTCATTACCTATTTACCACTTATGTTAATACGTTTCTTTTCAATGCTTTCTATCTTGTCTTTAACTCATTTTAAACAAGGATATTAACCTTTTCATACATATGCATATATATTTTTTTATTAAGGCATTATTGATATACACTCTTATGAAGGTTTCACATGAAAAAACACTGTGGTTACTACATTTACCTATATTATCAAGTCCCCACCCATACCCCATTGCAGTCACTGTCCATCAGTGTGGTAAGATACCACAGATTCACTATTTGCCTTCTCTGTGCTACACTGTTTTCTCCATGCCCCCTCACACCATGTGTACTAAACATAATGCCCTTCAATCCCCAACTCCCTCCCAACCCACCCTCCCACACCCCTCCCCTTTGGTAACAGCTAGTCCCTCCTTGGTGTCTGTGAGTCTGCTGCTGTTTTGTTCCTTCAGTTTTGCTTCATTGTTATACTCCACAAAAGAGCGAAATCATTTGGCACTTGTCTTTCTCTGCCTGGCTTATTTCACTGAGCATAATATACTCCAGCTCCATCCATGTTGTTGCAAATGGTAGGATTTGTTTCTTTCTTATGGCTGAATAATATTCCATTGTGTATATGTACCACATCTTCTTTCTCCATTCATCTACTGATGGACAGTTAGGTTGCTTCCATATTTTGGCCATTGTAAAAAGTGCTGCAATAAATATAGGGGTGCATATGTCTTTTTGAATCTGAGAAGTTGTATTCTTTGGGTAAATTCCAAGGAGTGGGATTCCTGGGTCAAATGGTATTTCTACTTTTGTTTTTCGAGGAACCTCCATAGTGATTTCCACAATGGTTGAACTAGGTTACGTTCCCACCAGCAGTGTAGGAGGGGTTCCCCTTCTTCCACATCCTCACCAGAATTTGTTGTTCTTAGTCTTTTCAATGCTGGCCATCCTTACTGGTGTGAGGTGATATCTCACTGTGGTTTTAATTTGCATTTCCCTGATGATTAGTGATGTGGAGATCTTCTCATGTGTCTGTTGGCCATCTGAATTTCTTCTTTGGAGAAGTGTCTGTTCAGATCCTCCGCCCAATTTTTAATTGGATTATTTGCTTTTTGGGTGTTGAGGCATGTGAGTTCTTTATATATTTTGGATGTTAACCCCTTGTTGGATATGTCATTTACAAATATATTCTCCCATACTGTAGGATACCTTTTTGTTTTGTTGATGGTGTCCTTTGCCATACAAAAGCTTTTTAGTTTGATGTAGTCCTATGTGTTCATTTTTGCTTTTGTTTCCCTTGTTGAGGAGATGCATTCAGGAAGAAGTAGCTCATGTTTATATTCAGTAGATTTCTGCCTATGTTGTCTTCTAAGAGTTTTGTGGTTTCATGAGTTACATTCAGGTCTTTGATCCATTTTGAGCTCACTTTTGTGTATGGGGCTAGACAGTAATCCAGTTTCATTCTCTTGAATGTAGCTGTCCAGTTTTGCCAACACCAACTGTTGAAGAGGCTGTCATTTCCCGATTGTATATCCATGGCTCCTTTATCATATATTAATTGACCATATATGGTTGAGTTTATATCTGGGCTCTCTAGTCTGCTCCATTGGTCTATGAGTCTGTTCTTGTGCCAGTATCGATTACTGTGGCTTTGCAGTAGAGATTGAAGTTGGGGAGCATAATCCCCCCAGCTTTATTCTTCCTTCTCAGGATTGCTTTGGCTATTTGGGGTCTTTTGTGATTCCATATGAAATTTAGAACTGTTTGCTCTACTTCATTGTAGAATGTTGTTGTTATTTTGATAGGGATTGCATTGAATCTGTAGATTGCTTTAGGCAGGATGGCCATTTTGACAATATTAATTCTTACTATCCATGAGCATGGGATGTGTTTCCATTTATTTGTAACTTCTTTAATTTCTCTTATGAGTGTCATGTAGTTTTCAGAGTACAGTTCTTTCAGTTTCTTGGTTAGGTTTATTCATAGGTATTTTATTCTTTCTGATGCAGTTGTGAATGGAATTGTTTTCCTGTTTTCTCTTTCTGCTAGTTCACCATTAGTATATAGGAATGCAACAGATTTCTTTGTATTAAT
Source organism: Manis javanica (assembly GCF_040802235.1). Classification (NCBI taxonomy): domain Eukaryota; kingdom Metazoa; phylum Chordata; class Mammalia; order Pholidota; family Manidae; genus Manis; species Manis javanica. The sequence continues at coordinate 72,194,838 of NC_133159.1, forward strand.
GTTATATCCTGCAAGTTTGTTGAATTCAGATATTAGATCTAGTAGTTTTGGAGTGGATTCTTTAAGGTTTTTTTATGTGCAATATCACGTCATCTGCAAACAGAGACAATTTAACTTCTTCTTTGCCAATCTGGATGCCTTTGATTTCTTTATGTTGTCTGATTGTCATGACTAGGACCTCCAGAACTATGCTGAATAAAAGTGGGGAGAGTGGGCATCCTTGTATTGCTCCTGATCTTAAAGGAAAAGCTTTCAGCTTCTCACTTTTAAGTATGATGTTGGCTGAGGGTTTTCCATATAGGCCTTTATTATGTTGAGGTACTTGCCGTCTATATCCATTTTGTTGAGAGTTTTCATCATGAATGGATGTTGAATTTTGTCAAATGCTTTTTCAGCATCTATTTAGATGATCATGTGGTTTTTGTTATTCTTTTTGTTGATGTGGTGGATGATGTTGATGGATTTTCGAATGTTATACCATCTTTGCATCCCTGGAATAAATCCTACTTGAACATAATGAATGAATGATCTTTATGATGTATTTTTGAATTTGGTTTACTAATATTTTGTTGAGTATTTTTGCATCTATGTTCATCAGGGATATTGGTCTGTACTTTTCTTTTTTTGTGGCGTATTTGCCTGGTTTTGGTATTAGAGTGATGCTGGCCTCATAGAATGAGTTTGGGAGTATTCCCTCGTCTTTTACTTTTTGGAAAACTTTAAGGAGGATGGGTATTAGGTCTTCAGTATATGTTTGATAAAATTCAGCAATGAAGCCATCTGGTTTAGGGATTTTGTTCTTAGGTAGTTTTTTGATTACCAATTTAATTTCATTGCTGCTAATTGGTTTGTTCAGATTTTCTGTTTCTTTCTGGGTCAGCCTTTCAAGGTTGTATTTTTCTAGTAGTATATTAACTTTTAAAACTCATTTTGAAGTTATCTTTATAGAACTTATTTTTATACCTTTACCTCCAGACCAATATAAATGACATGGTACATATCTCTTGATACTTTTTTCAATCAAATATCAACAAATATATTTACATATGTATGGGGCATTTGGTCATACTGTATGATACTGATATCATATTCTCTTCTATGTACCATATTTTTTACACTTGACAATACATCATGAAACAAGGGCAAATCAACTGAGGCAGATGTAATGAATTTTTGATAGTTGTGTAATATTCCATGAAATATTTACTCAACCATTCCTCTACAGATGAGCATTCATGTGATTTCAAGCTTTTTTGCCAATACAAACAGTGCTGTAAAAAAAAATCTTTGTAGAATTTCCTATGGAATAAATTCCTCAAAGTGGAGCTGCTTGGTCAAAGGATATATATATATATATATATCTATATCTATATCTATATATACACTTAAATTTTAACAAATACCTTTCCAAAGAAGTTGTAATTCATGTTTCTTCTAGTGGTGAACAAGAGTACCATTCTCTTTCAGTCCCCTTCTGAGAGACTAGAGGATGTAGTATCTCATTATTACCTTAATTTGCATTTCTTTGACTAAAAGTTAGGAAGCATCTTTTCAAACAATCATCCACCTTTTGGATTTGTTCTTCTATTTTCTATCTTTTTCATGCCAGTTTGTAAGAACCCTTTATAGAAACCCTTTATACAATAACCCATTACATGTTGTATGCATGGCAATGACTTTTTTCTTCTTATATTCATTTTACTTATGGAATTGTTTTCCATATAAAATTTAAACATTTTCAAGCATTCAAGTATATTTTCTTCTTTTATGGTTTTCAGATTTCCTATCTTACATAAAAGGTTTCTCTGACCTTAAGCTATACTTTAATTTTCTAGGTTATTTTTCTAAGATTCTAATTGTTTATTTTTTATTTTTTTACATTTAAGTCTTTAAAAATTCATCTGAGATTTTAAACAACTGGGTGAAATAGGGTTACAATTCATTACAGCAATAGTGGGACTAAAAGTAATTCCATCTCCCTTCCCTGTCACTGGTGTAAGAATAGGTATTTGACTGATCAATAGATATGAGGAAGACAGAAATAGAAGACTTCTGGAAAAAGTTTGAGTTTTTCTAAGACAGGGCTACAGATTGCTTTTCACTTTGGTTAATTATGTCTGGATGTGACTCCTGAGAAACTGTAGTCATCTTGCTATAAGCCTAATTATGAAGCTAACTTTCAGGATGAGAGACTGAAGCTATGGAAAGAACCCGGTCTGGATAACATGATTGAGTTCCTAAATTAATCAAATCTGAAACCCATCCTACCTCTGGACTTCCCATAATGTATAAATTCCTTATTGTTAAAGCCAATTTAATGAAGGTTCCCATTACTTGCAGCCCAAACCATCCTAACTGACATACTATTTTGTCATAATTAAATTCCTATATAATCTGAGATCTAATTCTGGGCTCTAGCCTGTTACATTGGTCTATTTATTTATTTGTCTTACCATATAGTTTCATGTACAATGACTTTGAAGTAACGTTTTCTTATTTGGAAAAACAAGTCCTCCATCCCCCACTATTACTTTTTCCACCACAGTGTTTTGACAGTTCTCAAATGCTTATTCTTTCATCATGACCTTTTCTTAGAGGTTCTTTCTTAGAATGAAAAAACAGAATATGGAAAAAATTTGATGCACGTGTTGATATTATAAGGGCCTTTCAGAACTATATATAAACACAAAACACAGTAAGATTTTTTAATTGCGGCATTTCTTTATCATATTTTTCTTCCCAATTAATATTTCACAGTTTTGACAGAGGAACACAATCATTCTATAATCAGAACAGTATGTGTTCCTTACCTGCTGAGGAACCACCCACTGAAATATAAGAATTCTCCCACTTCAATTTCCCATAGACTATATAGCTCTGAGTGATAAAATGCTGAAAATTTAGAGAAATGTTGAGCTATTTGTGTCATTTTTTAAAATTTAAAGTCTGTACTTTGCTGGTGAACTCTTTAAATTTATTGAAGAGAATAGTTGTATCTAATACATGAAGAATTCCATTTTATAATTTAAAACTGTCTCTATATACAACATTTAAAAATGATTCAAAATATTGATTCCCTGTAGGGAATGAATCTTTTTTCTCCAAGTCACAGTTTGCCCATTCCTACTGCATTCTTCCTCTTGAATGGTTACACTATTTGTTAGTATTGTAAAACTCTCCATGACCATCTCCCAACCATTACCTTATTCCCGTTTTACTTCACAGCCAAATTTCTTAAGACACCAGCATATACTAACTGTCTCAATCCCCTCTCCAGACACAGCTTGAATGGGGTGGAAAGAGCACTAATCTTGAAGTAAGAAATATCAGCTATGAAATTCATGATCTGTATCACCTTGAGTAACTGGATGAACCTCTATAAACCTCTCTGTTTCCTCTGTCTTAAATGGAAATAAAAATACCTACCCCAAAAGTTCACTGTAGAATTTGAGAAAAGTTATTAAATATTTTTACCTGTTTCTTTCCTTACTATAATCTGTACTCTATGTTCTACTGCAAATTCTTTGAACGATCACCTTTATTCTTTTCTTGATTCATCTATTTTAACCTGGTGATTTTCTGGTTTTCCTGCTATTCCCACCAACTATTTCTTTTCTTTATACCAGGAACTTTCAAAGACTCAGATCTTGGCTATCTGTACTTCTTTTGCTATGTTCTCTCCTTCAGAAAATGGAGTCTTTTTACTGCTTTCACAATCACTTCTCTGCTCATGAGGCCCAACTCTTCTCCCGCTCCAGTTGTATTTCCCTTTCTCAACCTCAGTTTTAAATGCCTACCTCACTATATTCACTTTCTTCATTACACATATGATCTCTAAGTTCTCAGGAATCACCTTCCAGACAAAAATGTACATTTATTTTTGCCCTTTGCTTCTCAAATACCAAGGGTGCTCCTTTGCAGATTATTCTAGAAATAGGAATGAAGGAAAAAAATATGAAAAAGAAAAGACAGACCTGTATTGTGACAAACTTACAGTTCTACCTGTTGGGCCTATTATACCTTCTCTGCCAAAGGGTCCAGTGTTTCCCTGTTGGGGTAAAAAAAAAACAGTTTCACTGCCAGTATAATTCAGAAAATTTTAGAAAATTTATGGTACAATGGTAAAACAGTCCATGTCTAACTAATTCCAGTTTGTATTATAAAATCATATAGGATTATCAGAAATCAGTAATTTTGATTTGAGTTCTTACTATCTCTTATCAGGAGAATTCTATCTGTATAGTTTTGAAGAAATTGATAAATCAACAGAACAATGTTTTTGTGGTGACAACTTCAATGATGCCATTTTATTTATGTGTCATTACATAAATGCAAATACTTTATATAAAAAAGACTACATGAAATGATAAACAAAATTTTGAAAACATTTCTTTATGGATGTTGAAGTTGCAAATGTTTGAATGACATGCCACATAGAGTTGAGAGAAAGTATGAGAAAACATGAGAACCAGAGGGCATCATATGTGACCAACTAAACTGCAGTTTCTTCAACTGTTAAATAAGAACAGCTACTTCAGAGGTCATTGGGTGAATTAAATGTGAAAAGTGATTTTGATACCATAAGCTGTTATTTGATTATGGAAATAAACTTGAATAAGCTGGGTCTCTGGTCAACTCCTTCCAAACTAACTACAGGAAAGGAATCTATCCTTTCTTAATTAATACAAAATACCTGGTTTAATTATTTTCCTTCAACCTCAACTCCTCCTCCCACTAGCTGAAAATTTGATTCTTTGTGGTTCACACTTAACCTGGAACAGATAAATGTAAATATCTAACAGGTTTTCTTTTTATCTAACTCCTGCCAAGGTACAGAATATTCTGTTAATTGAGATAATTATAATGCTATGCAGCTCAATGATAGATAGGTTTACTATTAAGTAGGCCTAGAGCAAGAGAAATCAACTTATATTCTAAATGTAATAGGATCACCTTTAAACATAAATGTCAACATGATTTGTAAATATGGTACCTAAATCTCAAAGATCCATACCCAAAAGAAATCAGGAAAGACTTGATTCCCTAATCTAATCAAGTATATCCTCTAGATTGCTTTATCACTGAAAAAAAGCCAAGAAAGTTTTAATCGAATAAAATTGACCATGTTCTGACTCTCTGAAATAATAATTTGTTAAAAGAATGGGGAGGCAAAAGTAGATGGAATAAAGTAGACCAAAAGAGCAAAATAATTGTCTGTTTTTAATCTAAATGTGTCTAAAGGATGAGATACTATGGTTTAATAGTTAGTACCAGTTAACTACATAAATACATCTTTGAAAAGGTGGAAAAATAATCCAGATTTCCTGTATCAATTAATTTAATCATGAAATATTTACTCATTATTGAGCAAGAACTACACACTAGGCCACTTAGTATATATTTTATATTTTAATCATGTAATTAGCAAACACCCTTCTAACAAATAATTTTGTCAGTCACATGTGCATTCAAATTCTGGCTCCTCTACAAATTTGGTCTTCAGCAAATTACTTTTCAGAGACTTAAGTTCTTCACCTGCAAAATGGTAATAGCATCTCTCACAGGAATTTTATGAGGATTAAAAGAGATTAAGGGACACAAATTGAACACCAGTATCTGTTCCATACTGGTTTTTTTTTTTTGCTAAATATGAACCCGAGACATTTTATTTGTCTCTGCAATGAATTAATAAAGGAATATCTGCACTTATACATCAGTACTTGTGAGCCAGTCACCAGACCTTTACTACAGATGAGCTCATAAAATTTCTGTAGCTGCAAAGCAGCATAGGCTCAGACCATGGCCTATGGGGACCCAGCACTTGGTGAGACTGCTTAGGACAGATGCCTAGGCAGGCAGCCAGGTTCTCTTTGATAATATCAAGGAAGGACTTAATTAATTGAGAACTTAATAAAACTAGAATGAATGGATTTAATTAGTGGGGAACTTAATATATGAAAGAACTTAAAAAAGGCAATATTTATTATAGAAAAGCCTAACCACATATTATGTACCTGTGAATAATCAAGAATTGGACTTTACATAAAATCATAAAAATAATAAATTGCACCTGAAGGAATGTTGAGAAGGGTCTTTAAACAAACATTTACCATGACAACATTGTTCTTTGTATTACTGAAAAGAATTCATTGTAAGAGTTGGGGAAGGGGAGCAGGATGTCAAAAATTTGACTTTTCATTTAAAATTCTGCATAAGACCATGCTTTTCAGCTGTAAGGTTCTTCAAGAGTCCTCCTTTCCCCTGCATGCAAACCGCTCTTCCTCCTTCCTCTGCTCTCTGCATGTGCCTCAGCAGCTGCTGTTAGTTAGAGTGGCTGCCACTACAGTTAAGACATTGTTTGACATTTTACAGCTTTTTTTTCTCTCTTCAGTTTCATAAATCATCTCATCAATTAGGAGACTGATTAATAAAAACAAAACAAAAAAGAAAAAAGAAAAATAAAACAAAGAAAAAATACCCAGTAACTGCTGGTGGCTTATCTATCCCATTTCTGTTCTCTGTAGTTTGCAATTCCAGGCACCAAGCAGCTAATTGGCATTCTTCAGACCCTGATCTTTGCAACTCTTTATGCAGTTCCTCATCACTCTCGGCGGGCACCCACTCCAGAACTGGGGAAACACAGCTACTGGGCAATAGTTTTCAAAGTGTGGTTTGAGGAGCTCTAGTCACAGGCAAGCCTCCTCCAGGTGGTGCATGGGAGTGGTCTGGTCATATTAATGTTTATGACATAAAACTGCTTTATGTTTCATTAATAAATACATTACCCAGTATGCATATTAATTCTGATGATTTTTTTAAAGAACTGGGAAATATGAGTAGTCTATGGGGTCTTTTGCTCAAACTAATATATAAACTGAAAAAGTTTGAGAACCTCTATATGTGCTCTACTGAGTTTCTATTTTAAAAGTCACTTTATTAAGTTATTAATTAATTTGCAGCATATTAACTTTAGGGTGCTTAACCCTAATTCCTACAATCAGCAAAAGAATTATAGTTTCTGGGTAGATAGGATGTCTTTACACTTACTCTCAGTCCAATAGGACCTTTAGGACCTAGTATTCCAGCAATGCCAGCATCTCCTTCAGGACCCTAGAAACACAATAAAAACAGAAAGTCAAAATCTTTAGCTCTAGATGAACACTTTACAAATGAAAAAATCTTGTACCAATCTATTAAGAATTGACTCTTAAAAAATGGAATGTGATAATAATATACATGCTTAAGTATTTTGGAAGAATTGTGCTGAGGGCTGCAATTTACTTTGAAATATACCAAATATGGTTTGAGACAGGGAGAGAGAGAGAGAGAGATGGGTAGGTGGCTAGGTACATAACAAAGCAAGTAAAGTAAAATATTATGGTAGGGTCTAGGTAATAGGTACATTGGGTGTTTACTTATTTTCTCAACTAAGTTGTATGCTTGAAAATTTTCATAATAAAAATGTTGGGAAAACAGAATGAGGGGGACAAAAGCAAAATATTCAGTAATATTGTTAAAACAATATATAGTTATGTAAATTTTAAAATTAAGGTGTTCAAAACTCAAATACATGACTCTGTATCAACTGAAATTTTGCAGGATGAAAAAAATTAAAGTTCAAGTCAGAACTAAATATTGGCATTTCAACATCTTTTTTTTCTAGATAACCAGAAGACGAGAGAAAACATGTAAACATACTTTGGGTCCTGGAAATCCTTGGAAACCTGTTAAACCTGGAGCACCACGTTCTCCCTGCAATGTGGATAGATATGATAGTCACTATCTGTGTAATGGTCTGCAGAATAAGGGCTTGGTGAATTTCTGAGTTGGCACATACAGGCTGCCCTTTCAGGCCAGGCTCTCCATGTGGTCCTTGATCACCCTGTGCTCCTTGGTGACCTCTTTTACCTTGAATTCCAGGTTGACCAGGTGGCCCTTGTTCACCCTATGGGCAAAAAAAGAAAGGTGATGCTAACTTTAGAACCTGTGAAACATACTGGCTTTTAAATGAAATGCAATTACAAGCTCATCCTTAGGCATAGTACAAGGCACTGGGGAAATCAAATTCTGCACGATCATTTTCCCCACCACTATTTTCCACATAAGTAATATTTGGTTATAATAAACAAGTAGTGTAACAGCGGAAAAAGAAAATTCCAGAGACTGTGCTTATAAGTGTGGGAAAGGGAGGGAAAGGGGGGACCTACAGAGGGGTTTCTAGGGGACCTCCTTCTAGGAGAATGATAGTGAGGCTACAGAGAGAGAGGTAAGGGAGTGATATGTGAGGGGTATTTATATGTGATGGAACTTGTATTTTATTGGAATTGACATTATTTTTCTGTGTATTCCTTACCATGCAGAGATTATTCAACTGATGCCAGAAACAGAGAAGAGTCTCCTGAAGTGTGAACTTTGGTTTGTGCCATGATCATCTTTGAATCCCATCATTAAGACATTTCTATTCTCTCTTTCCCCAGGTTTCTTTAACATTTTTATCCCTAAAGTTCACCTTAAGGATGTACTTAATCACCACTATTTATTTTCATAAATCAAATCTTTTTGAAATTTATTTTTGTCTGTCTTTGAAATGAGACTTGCAATATCTTTCACATCATTTCTGAAAATAAACTTAGGAATCAAGGGGAGTTTAGAGACAGGCTAATGAAAAATAATGCTTGGTAGGTAGGCAAACTTTGACCAAAGGTTCTTTAAGATTAGCAAATTATCCTCCACTGTCTTGAGACAGAGATAGAGCTTTGGGGCTTGATAAAGATATATCCTTTTTATTGCAAATTCACATATAAGAGTTAGGGATCTTATTCTTGACCTGGTGTTAGCATTTGCTCAGCTATATTGAGTTTTAGTGGAAAGGGATATTCATGGTGCAAATATTAACAGAAGCCTCAAATTGTAAACAGTCAACAGCTGGGTCATCATTTTCAGTTTACCCATATGGATCAAAATACATGAAAATTCCTTAGAAGTAGAACTATGAAAATTACATCAGGAAGTAATAATTATAAGGGTGTCAATGTCTTAATCCTAGGCTTTTATAAAATAGCTTTAGACACTGGACTTGTCTCTTGGTTGTCTAGGTCAATTTTGCATTGCGATATTTCTGAAAGAGGTTTGTTCGGGAAGCCAATTGGCATGTGACAATACTCCATGCAATGAATGTTAATGCAGGACTTAATTAGTATCACATTGACTCTAAGAAATAATTCGCACTCTTCCGGATTTATTAATGGTGTGGTTGGGTTCAGACCTAGAGGAAAGGAAGTGTATCTGAGAAAGAATGTATCTGAAAGAGAGTAAGATTTCTCTATTTTGGAGAGAAGGGTGGATGATCAAGAGGGAGGAAGAACAAAAACGAGCTAAAGAGCATTTTTTAAAGCATTTCCAGTCTTGGGTTAATGAGCTGTTTTGGCAAATTGCATGCACCGTGGCTCTCACGGAAGATGGGGATGTCAAAGCCACACATTTTCCTTCTTTCTTAGTATGTTTGTATTACTAGCCAAGTTTTATTAAAAGGTATTAATCTTACCATCCAGTGATCTAGCCAATGAACTCTGGACCGGTAAGGATGGGCAATACTGCTCATCCATCAAGAACAAAACATTAAAATACCTTTGGGCCTAGAACTCCTGAGCTTCCTGGCAGGCCTGATGTACCCTTTGCTCCTCGAGGACCTGGAGACCCAGCCAGTCCTGTTGTTCCTGGGCTGCCTCTGATGCCCTAAATAGCATAGATAAGAAATGAAAATTCGGGCAATTCCTAGAAAATCAATCCAGAGGCTTGTTAAATGTAGGAGGGGTTGGTGTTCTGAAAGGCTGCTGTTGACACACTGCCAAGTTTTGGGAGTTATCCTAGGCTACTTTCACAAATAAGTGAAATGTTTACATAATGTTTTGGCTCACCTAAAATCTCTAATTATATTATAGTTCATGTAATGGTCCTTGGTTTTTAAAATGAAAATACTGAAGCAGTACAACATCCACAAGTACATTCTGACTTAAGTAGCCTAGGTATGAAGTATGTTTGCTGTATTCTAATTTTTTGTATTAAACTCTGGTGTACATAACTCTAATAACTGATCAATATCTCCTTAAGAACATTTTGAGGGATGTAACTAGATTTATTGTGGTGATCATTTTTCTCTCTATATATAGAATCATTATTTTGTATGCATGAAACTAATATAATGCTACATATCAATTATATCTCAAAAAATATTCTATTCCTCAATTACACACAATTCCAAAAAATTTACCACAGTTTAATACTGTGACATTTTATTTTATTTGTTTTATTACCAGTATGTATTGGTCATGGTAAAACAAAAAAAAAAGAGGAAAAAGTGGACTTTGAATGTTGTGTTAAGGCATGGTGGAATATGGATTATTTTGTTATCAAATTAGATCTTTGAACTTTGAGTTTATTATGCATTGACACTATAGCTGTGCTAAAAAATACAATATACATCAACATTATCAGACCAAGCACTTGACAAGATATTACCACTTCAGGAAGTAACAGAAAAATTAGGCAATTTAAAATGGAGTATCTTAACACAACAGAAGAAACTTCTTCACAAAAAATGAAACAAGGAAAGTCACTTATTGGTAATGACCTAATTAAACTATGTTCCCAAAATAAACTTGTATATGATTGTTTGCCTTTTGGCAACAACAGTTGTTTGAAATGTTCAGGACATTGGAGCAGCATCAACAGTCAATTATAAAACAAGCAAATGCTTTTGAGTGGTTTTCCTTGCCTCTTGATGAATCAATAGATGTTAGAAATACTGCTCAGGTATATATTTGAGAAGCCAATGCTGAGTTGAAGTGACTGAAGAAATAAATAGTATGAATAGCTGGTGCATTGACTACAAGTGAGAATATTTTCAAAGAAATTAGAACACTAAATCAGTACGAGCTGAAGTGGAACCTGCTAAAATGTGATAAAATTGATAGCAACGGATTGGAAAAAGACTTACTGGATAAATTTACAGAACTTGTGAAAATGTAAGGTGTTTGAAGCTATGGATGTTCATTATATTATTCACCATCAGGTACAATGAGGAAAATACTTGAATCTAGTATGTGTTACTGCATCAGTAATGTTAAGAGTGAACTCCATTAACTCATAAATTTAACCTTCATCAGTTTTGTGAAATTTTTTAAAATCAAAATGGAAACTGAATATCTTGACTATTACACAGCAGTTTGATGGCTTAGCTGGGAAAAAGTTCTACTGAGAATTTTTTTTGAAATATTGACCAAGATTGAAATATTTTTTAAAAAGAACCAACCTCAGTCTGTATTATTGAATGATGAATGGATTTATAAATTAGATTTTGATGCAGCCTCTATAATTTTATTAATCAAGTCAACCTAATATTAGTAGACAAAACAATGGTTACATGTGATATATATACTGTGATAAAGTCATTTTGATGACAACTAATGTTTGAATCACTAGTAATGTCAAAGCAACTTTATACACTTCTGTGGTGTTAAAAATGAAAACAGTGCGATCTTCATTTCCATACAAATTTGAAGTGGATAGGTTTTCTGAGCTCAAATAGTTTCAGCAGAATTTTTTAGCACTAGATGTAAGATGTTTCTATATTTCAAAATCCAAGGTGGCAGTTGAGGAGTTTCCACCTAGCATCCAATTGGAAATGGCTAATCTACAACATAATGACATGCTAAAATGCAAATTATTAAAAGAAGAATCTAACAGAATTTTATAAATTTCTTCCAAGCAATGAATACTCTCAACTATGCTCATGAATGACAGTATTTGGAGTATCTATCTGTGTGAAAAGAATTTTCAAAGACAAACTATGGAAAATATGCAAAATCTCATTAGAGGTCAGCATTAACAGATGAAAACAAAATTTTCATGATAGGGAACTAAAATAATCTGAATGTTATTCACATCACCCCCACTCAAAGGGTCCTATTTTCCTCATTAGTAAACATATCATAAAAAATTGTACTAAATGACATTTTGAATTTCATAAAGAAAAATTTTGTGAAAATATATTTTCTTTCTTGTTACTTACATACTTCAGTAATACCCTTGATTTTGTTTTATCCCCTGTAAAGCCTAAAATAGTTAATATTTACAGAAAAATTTGCTGACTCCTGTTCAAAGAAATTGCTACTTTCTGAGTTTATTCCTGGGATACTAAGTTGTGTTGTACAATGGTTCTTCCATGCATTCAATAAATATTATTAGTTGAGTATCACCTATGTGTAAGGAAAGTACCATGGGAATCCCTGTAGGGAATACAAATATAAATAAAATATGGCTTTTGTTTTCAAGGAGTTTAAAATTAAGTGAAGAAGATAGAATTTAATATGTAAATAGTTATAATAAAGGCAGAAAAGTAAAAAAGAGTTTTCCAGATGAGAAAAGGCATACAAGTTAAATACTAGACTAGGTTCTGAAAAGGGGAAGTTACCTTTGGTGCTAATCAGAAAAGGAAATACTGAGAAGGCAGAGTGGAACTGGATCATATGATAAAGATGTCCTCAAAGTTATAAATGTGGTAGGAGAGAAGATTTACTCCAAGATAAGCTAGAGTCATTTCTGTGGAAGTTCTGGTTAGGGTTATAGGATTTATAGGTAAAGACAGTTTTGAATTTAATACTAGAGCATTTTTCCTCCCCCCCCCAATACTATTTCTTCCAAATTATATCATCACATTTGCTTTTATTCTCTTACTTATGGTAAAATTAATTCAATGTAATTTTTAAATTACTTTTTCTAAGTAGATTTTCTTCCTAACCACAAAGTACACCAGAACAAAAAATAAAAATGTATTTTATATCACTAGGTGTTATGCACCAGGTATTTCTAGGGAGGTACCTATAGAATATAGGTTGATATTTTTCATGACTTTGTGTCTTTTTTTTGTCTCAGTCTACTTCAACACTTTATCTCTCACCATTTCTTTATATTAGTAGCTCTCAATATTTGTAAGGAACCATTATGAGGACAAAATCCTTATAGAGGACTGGAGAAGGGAGTATAGAAACAGAGAGAGAAGGAAGGAGGGTGAGATGGAGGAGAGAGAGAGAAAGGGAAAGGAGAAGGGGGAGGGAGAGAGGGATCTACATTGTGGACTTAGGATTCAGGTGGCATGGTTCTTCACACTGCCTGCACCTTATCCTCAGTGCGTTAACCTACTCCATTTCTTTCCCCTTGCTCCTTAGTGCTTTACATTGATTTGACTTAATTTGATCTGTGAGCCTTTTTGCTCCATATCTCTGGGCTTGATTATCAGTAGTGTCCTTTCCCCATGAACAATGAGAACTTTGGTGTTGTGAGATGGTGTCATTTCAGAGTTCACCAAAGCAAATGAAAGCAAATCCAGTCATAGTGGTCTGCGACTTGGGGTATACTATTTCAAAAATGTTCAGAGAAGACATAGGTGTTATATCAATGGCCAGGTCTCTAATAGGATATAACTTTATAGGGAAGACAAGTTTTAAAAAATAGACCTGTGATGAATAGCAAGCACTCTCCCGCCAAACAACAGTAACAGGTGAATGATTTAAAGAAACCGGAGGACTGCAGAGGAAACAGCTTCTAAAACACCTTATATAAAAGGTGGAAGGAAGGGTATGTAAGCAAGCAAAATAAACAGACTTAGTCCAACAAAGTATCTCCAGAGTTAAAGTAGGTGAAAAGTTAAATTACAGAATATAGATCAGTGTAAGAATTTTTCCAAAAAGAAGTAGGTTGTTTTGCAAGGCCATGAGTATCCTATCCCTGGAAGTATAGAAGTAATGGGTACCATAGGGAGAGGATATGCATCATATGACAGATTACCATAGATGATTTTAGGATACCTCAACAATCCAGAATTCCAAAATAGTACTACTTCACTTCACTCTACTTGTAATTTTAGGCAATCTTAAAGACATCTATTCTCCATCAGAAAACTAAATCTATCTTTTGGGTGATGCCTGGACAATGGACATTAAGGTACTGCTGAAGCCAATAGGTATTTTTAGCTGAGACTGCTAAGGACCATAAAACTTATCCTTAGGATTAACTGTATACTAGAAACTATATTTTACTTGCAGTGCTATCAGACATTTAACACACCACAACGAATGTGCTCCAAGTAATTTACTGTGCAAGTTGGTTTCTTAGAGAGAAATTTGAGGATAGCAGAGTGTTCTGTACAAAGGTCCAAATAATATTTCATACAAGTAGAGAACAAACATTTCTCATTATGAATACACAGATGGATGAGTAATTTTCTTTCAAGAGAAACAGATGTTAATCCCTAGACATTCTTTCCAGTGTCTTCTAAATGATTTGTCTACATCCAATCAGTAAATGGTAAGTCATTCTGAGCAAATTTTGAAAAGCTTTAAAATCACAATTATTATTAATTTGTTGAGATGCTGAAACCAATGAACAGTTTACTTAAGTCTTTAAAAAAGTAACAGAATGATAAGAGTACGTGATGTCTCATAGTCAGATACTTTCATTTTCCTGACAGAAGCCAGATTCCCAGCTGAAACAGTTTTTTTAATTGAGAAATAACTGAAATAAAATATTACGTAAGATTAAGGTGTATATCATGTTGGTTTCATACATTCATATATCACAATATAATTAACTACATTAGCTGTTAGCAAATGCCTTTATCATGCAACATTGTTATCTTTTTAATGTTGAGAACAGTTAAGATTTTAGTGCTTAGCATCTTTGAAATTCACAGTAATGTTGACTGTAATCACTATGCTGAGCATTAGATCTCCAGAATTTATTTATCTACTAGTTGTAAGTTTATATCCTTACATTGGTTTAAACCTGCAGGTAAGTGTCAATTTTGGCCAGACTGAAATCTAAGACTGCTTAAGCCTTAGGATTCTAAGGAAACAAATTTTCTGATCAGTAATGACAATAAGAACAACATGAACCATACAAGTCACTTTATATTCTGTGTCTTCTACATATCAGAAGCTGTAACAGCAATATAGTTGTATCATTTTATTTAATCTGGTGTCAGTTAAGAAAATAGGGTGTTGCCTTTCACTTGGACTTCCCTGTGGGGAAAGGAAAGAGTAGTTTAGGTATAAATCTGCCTTCTTTCTAGTACTGCATGAAGGATACAGGAAGGTGCAGTGTCCCACTGCACA
This sequence comes from Manis javanica, assembly GCF_040802235.1. Classification (NCBI taxonomy): domain Eukaryota; kingdom Metazoa; phylum Chordata; class Mammalia; order Pholidota; family Manidae; genus Manis; species Manis javanica. The sequence continues at coordinate 72,210,008 of NC_133159.1, forward strand.
CACTTAAAAAAGAAAAACACATACACAGAGAGATTTTGGAACAGTGACTGGTTTGTGTATCATAATAAAACATACCAAACAGAATACCACTCTGTTATTCCCCAGGACTCTTAGGTTAGCCATTTTATTCTAATAGGGATTGAAACAAGCATATTAAGAAGGAAGAAAGGAAGAAAATTTGTTAAACACAGGCAATAACAGAAAGCCACACTTTAAAGAGGACTAGCAAAGGAATACTATCTTTATAATTATGTTGAGTGAAATGATAAATATTTTTATGTTAACTCATTTATTTATTAACAGTAGAATCATAATTTTAAAACTGACACTGAATTTCAATTGGTTGATGTTTTTCTTTTTACTATCACATTGAAAATTACTAGGAAAACAGCTTTTTCCTTTCCCTACAGCCAAGCACCCTCTGCACTCACAGTATTGTTTTTTTGTTATTTACTGTGTGAGAAATAGTAACCAAAATTAATTTACTTTCTATAGTAAAAAAGAGTAATTATGATGCCCTCAAATTTTTTTGCATTAGGCCACATACTGTATTTTTTTGTTACACCAGCAAACCAATGAATTATGAAAGTAATATTTGCTTCCTTCATTCCAAGCACCTTAAAATACTTCTGTTTAAATAGGAATTTATCATTTTATTTGGTTTACTAAATATATCCTTCCTAGGAAAGAACTGGCTGTTTAAGAGTATGTGGGATTGTAATTATTAAGTGATTATTTGCAGGGCATTATTTATGTAGCATTTATAATATTTTCCTATAGTGACAATAATAAGTAATGTGGCCAAATGCTAGAAATAAGAATTATGAATGAGCTGTATGCCAAACTTGGGAGGTAACTTCAGTCTCGAATTTCTAAATGCATTGAAGCTATGGAACTTGGAGCAGGGTCGAGGCAAGTCTTAAGGTAGGGAAGACAAAAGGTCTGTCTTCTTGACTTAAGTCTGTTTCCAAGAGTATACAAAACTACCTCTTGTTCAGCCTTAATGAATGCAGGCATTTCAACATTGTTTAACTCACAGAAATTATACATTTCCATTAGAACAACTGGTGGTTTTTCAGTGTTTCAAAATGGACAGTGCAAATGCCACTATAATATTGGTCAAAATTAGTATATCTTACGAAATCATCTTTACCCAGGTCTCAACCCATAATTACAGGACTAACCGGGCCTGAAACAGGATATTTCTTCTATACTTTGGCTCTTAGACTTGTTTAGGAAGAAATATGAAAAAATAAATGTCTTTTATTTCAAAAGTAACAATCTGCACTCATGCTATTTCATTTGATCCTCTGATAATCCTGCGAACATGCCAAACTCTTTTCTGACTGCAGATTTTTCATTTTGGTTCCTTCACATGGCATGTTCTTCCCTCAGTCTTTACATACCTGGCTTAGTCTTACCTTCAGTCCTCAACTCAAGTATAATCTTGTCTGAGAGGCCTCCACAGTCTACTCCATCTATAGTCTACTTTTCATTATGCTCCATCTCAAAACTCTATTTCTTTCATAGCACTTACCACAATTTGGAATTACCTGATGTTTTTATTTATAGACTACTATCCAGTTACTAGATTGCTCCATAGTGCATTGTGACTTTTTTAGATAAAAAATATTTCCTGCTGTTGCATGAAGACAGATCTTTGCCCATTTTGTTCACTGATAGATTTCCTCACTGCTCATTTTAAGACTAAGAAGGTAGTCTTAGCTGAATGAAATAATGCTATTTAAACATGAATAATTATTATGGAAAGATAGTAACAGCTCAGTAAGTGCATACAGTCTACTAAACACTTCATGTACAATATCTCATTTGATTCTCATAAGAATCATATGATTGATTATTATTGTTCTCATTTAGAGATGATGCTTAAGATGTTAAGTAGCTAACACATCTTAACTTTAAAATCAGATTTCTAAAGTCATAGTTATCATGCAAAGAATACTCATTACTCATATATTTATTGAACATCTATGTGCAAGTAAAAACCTTTCTTTACTACCTTCACCTGTGCTAGGTGCTAGGGATAGACATGAATAAAACACAACCCCAATTTTATAGGACTTTGCAATCTTTCAGATCAGAAAGACATGAAAATAAGTAATTGGCAACCATATGATCCATGCTCTGATGGAAGCAGTGTGCAGAGAGTAGACAAGTTCAGACAGGCATGTTTAACTCTGACTGGAAAGCCCGAGGAAGAGTGTTTGAAGGATGTAACAAGAGTTGAATTAAGTCCTGAAAGATCAGGAAGTTCTTCAACCTAAAGTTAGAAGGAAAGATGAAGAACATTCCAAACACAGGGCATAAATTACACAGAAAAGGCATGAAAGTGAGGGAAATACCACTGTTTCAGGGGGAATGTTGAAGTAATTAAGGGTCCTTGAAGGAGTTTAGCATAGTGGTTAAGAACATAGGTCCTTAATCTAGATTGCCTGGTGTTGAATTCTGCCCTGTTATTTGTTGTCTGTGAGAACTTGGACACTTTACTTAGTTTCTCTGAGTCTCACCTTCCTTTTCTGTAGCCTGAAGATTATCGCTATACTTCCCTTGTGAAGATTAAATAACTTTATACCTACACAGCACCTTGAATAGTGCCCAACACTTGGTAAACATTTAATAATTGTTAGCTGTTATTATGACTGAAATGCACAGCACATGTGCAGGGAAAGAATACAAGACTGGAAATGTAAACAGAGGCCAGATCATGAAGCAACAACACTCCACAAAGAATATCAACTTTACGGGATTGAGAGTCATGGAAGGATTCAACTAGGAAAGCTACATCCTTAAGTAAATCTTTCATTTTGTTGCTAATAAGCAGCCAAACAGACTGAGTTTTGTCTGTCCTGGAAGAGTTGCTAATGAACAGCAGATGGACCAAAACAAGCAGCAGGGAGAAGAAGGAGGAGAGAGTAGCAATCAGGTAAGTCGTAACTGGATTATCAACCTCTGAATAAGAAGAGTTGACAGGATTGACTGAATGTAAATTTGGCCTATGCAGGCATATTTGTTTCCCCAAAACCATGAAGAAAGAAATGTATCTTCTTAGAAACAAAAGTTTCTTTAGTATGACTAGCTAGCTCAAAGACTAGAGAATCCATAGCCAGGATGGTGGCAGGGCTGCTGGGCTTCTAATAAAGTCTTCCATGGTGACCCTGCTACTCTATGCTTGGATTATGAGTGGACTGGTGAAGTGTGTTTTTCCTTCCTACACTGGACACAACCCACAACTAAAGACCTAGATGTTCTTTTAGGACAAGCGTCTCATTTTAGAAAACACTTGAGTTTGTGTTCATCTGACAAAGTGTAAAGTCAAGATTGAAAGGCCTTGATTTGTCCTAAGTCAAGTTGTTGGTTTTGTTTCTTTCCCTTTTTCCAATAACCAATTTTATTAGTTGCAGCAATAAAAAATAAAGACTGGTAAGCCTTCGTTTTGATGACAAATGGATTTATGATCTTTGCAGGGAAAAGTTGTTTTTCTTTTTCATAGATGATTGAGGGACTGTGCTTGTGCAGAAGTCCAACTCAATGAAAACAGCATGGTAGACTCATTTACTACAGATGTGCTAAGTTGACTAGTCTCAAAACTCATTTATAAGGAGGAAATTCACACAGACAACTGTGAGCCTCCTCAATACTATCCTTCAGGTATAGTCACATGACCTTGAAAAAATATTGAAACTGCAGAGTGAGTATGCCAGAAATTCTTTAACTCGTTGGCCACATCAAAAAAAGAAAGAACATTGTTTAGGAAAATCAGGCAGTTGCATAATACTGGAAATCCCAGAATAAATATTTTTCTCAGTGGAAAAATCCAGCAGTCTTTAAAGGTAAGCCAAGAAACACCATGGTGCCATGATTGAAGAAGAAAAAAGAAAAAAATAACCAATGGAAAGACGTCCTTATCCTTTGTTGAAAATATTCCAGTGAATTTGCTAATACTTAGAGATTTTATTACTTTCTCTTAAGTGGTTTTTCTATGACCATAGTAGGTTTCAGAAATAATTATCTTAAAAATAATTTTCCCTAATGCCTAATTAGCCATTGCTATCTAACTTCATTGAACAAACCAGTTCCCTATAAAGCATCATCATTCTCATTTCATACCAAATATTCTACAGGGAGCAGAGACATTTGTAGGAAATATTCCATATTCATAAATACTAATAGCATGTGCAAACCTTGGAGTTAAAAAAAGGGGGTTTCTCAAGGGAAAGCTATTTTGCTTTTATTTTGATGGATACAAAACACTTCAATACCTATGACATCCTAATATCCAAAGTATGCATATGAAGTATTTCTAACTTACTCTTTGAAAATACTACAAAGTAGGAGATGATGAATTATAATCTGATATTTAATTGCTTATTAATAGCAAAAACCAGATGCCATTCAACTTCAGGGCCCTGGAAGATGTACTGCAGCATTTTTCAACATTGTTGTAATTCATTTCAATTTCTTTCATCACAAAATTCAATGAGCTTTTTACATTAGTCTTACATAAAGGGACATGTGGCTCAGAAACTGTTTTTTAAAAATGATCCACCAACCAGCAGAATAATTTAGGAAATGGAGGAAGAATATGAAAGTTTTATTGTCTAATTCAGTCTCAGATTCTCCTTCCCTTGATTAAGTTTTCAGCCTCTCCATCTCCACTAGGTCCTTCTTGCATTTAAATATACTCAAGGTTCTCTCATTTAAAATTAACTTTCTACCTTAATCTATTTATTTATTGTCCTACTTCTTCCTTCAGAGCCAATCTCCTTTCCTCACTCACAATTATTATCCTAATTATTAACTCCTACTTACTGTTCAGTGTCATATCTCTCTCTCTCCCCCTACCTCCTTATATAACAACATTTTATTGAGGTATAATTGACAAGAAGTAAATTGCAAGGTATATAACTTGATAAATTGGCATAAAAGATACACCTGCAAAACCACAGTCAGGATAAAATTCTCTCCCCACAGAAATATTATGTTCCTTTGTAAGCCCTCCTTTTCACACCTCCCCACATAAACTCCCATCTATAGGAAGCCACTGAATTGCTTTCTGTAAATACAGATTAGTTTGCAATTTCTAGAATTTTATCTAAGTGGAATCACATATTATGTGCTATTTTTTGCTTGCTTTTTTCCCACTCAGCAAATTTTTTTATGAAATTCATTCATTCATTCACATAGCACATATTCATATCTCATTCTTTTTATTGCAAACTAATTGTTCATTGTATGTATATACCATAATTTGCTTATCCATTCACCTTTTCATGGACATTTGGGTTGTTTCTAGTTTGGGGCTATTAGCAAGACAGCTGCTATGAATAGTCATGTACAAGTGTTTCTGTGGCCTTATGCATTAATTTCTCTTGGCTAGGGGTGGAATGGCTGGGTCGCATGATATGTAAATATTTAACAATTTAATATACTGCCAATGGATAGAATAATTGACATCTTAATAGTATGCTGTCTTCTGATCCATAAACATACTATATACTCAACTAATTTAGGTCTCTAATTTCTATCATCAATGTCTTACAGTTTTCAGCACACAGGTTTGCATTTTTTTTTTTTTTGGTTAGATTATCTCATTTGACACTATTGTAAGTACTGCTTTTTAAATATCAACTTCTGATTGTTCATTGTTGGTATATAGAAATGCTATTCATTTTTTTTCATTGATCTTGCATACTGCAACCTTGCTAAATTTTCTTAGTTCTCTTGGGGATTCTGAAGGCTTTTCCACATGGGTGATGATGTGAATTAAAGACTGTTTTATTTCCTCCATTACAGTCTGGATGGCCTTTATTTCTTTTTATTACACTGATTAGAACCTTATACATTGACTAGAACCTCTAGTACAGTGTTGATGTGTCATATAAATGTGAGAGCATAATAACATTATCTGTATGTATATGAGGACTCAGAAGGTGCCTCACACATACCGATACTGAAAATACTTTTTGGAGGAAGTACTCAATAATAGAAACAAATTCAGGAGATTCTACAAGGGATATTGAATGTAATAGGGATTAGTTTTAAGTTTGCTACTCTCTTTAAGAAGAAACAACAAAGGTAATAGAAAGTGAAAGCATGAAAACTAAAAGCCAAAATTCTCGGCAATATCAAAAAATGATGAAGGCATGGAATGGCTTATAAAAACAATGTATATAATAAGCAAAATAAATAAATAGACATAAGAGCACACACAAATACTTTTGTTAGAAGGGAGATACAGACAGTGACATATTAAATAAATCAATATATTTAAATAAAAACATATTTGGTTCTTAAGTTCAATGCAACTGCTATAAGAACATCAGCCAAAAAAGAATGGGCAACTTTTAAAGCAGCAAAAGAAAATTCAGCTTATCCAATGGGCTTCAGGAAAGAGAAGAAGAAACAACAACAAAAAAGATAGTATAGGACAAGGAAAATACAGAATTAAGATAGCAAACATTCTTAATGGAGGAATTCTAGATACCTTGGCTCTGAGATTGGAAGAATAGAAGGATGTACACTATTGTTGCTTGTTGCTATTGATTAATATAACACTGAAAGCCCCTGACAACTTGCGCCGAAAGAAAGAGATGAGTGTAAGGAAGGAGATAAGCCTGCCATTATTTGAAGATGATATTACCTACCTAAATACCAAGTAGAATCACAGCAATAAGGTTTTAGAAATAAAAATATCTGGTGGTATAAATATAACCGAAATCAGTAATAGTTCAACCAGTAATAACAAACTAGAAAATAAAATAAAAATTAAGAATGCATAAGGCCTTCATTGAGGGGCAATACTGCACATTGATAAGGCAAAGAATATGCAGTGAGACTGCCTTTGTAGCTATGTGACTACTTTCCCAGTGCCTCAGTTTTTTTATTTGTTTATTTAAAAATTGAGGTATAACTGACCTCAGTTTCTTCATGTATAAAATAAGGATAATCATTACATCTATCTTACAAGATTGTAAAGATTAATGTTAATACAGCCAAACCCTTATCCTGGTAGCTGACACATACAATGCAATATAGGAGTTTTTGCTATTATTATTATGAGAGACTTTATTGTAGGAAAAGAGAAGATAAGAATAAATATTTAATCTATTAAATAGCTAAAATGGTGATATTAATTTTCCCCAAATAAACCTATAAATTTAAGGCAAACCAAATGACATTCAAGTTTTTGTTTTTTACAGATTTAATCTCAAATCTCAAATGTATGTAGTAAAAGTGTAAAGAAGGGAGACATGAGCTACTAAATAAGGAAACACATTACAAAGCCATAGTAATAACAACAGTGTGATAATACAAAGGGTCAGCCAGTTTTTTCTGTAAGAGGACCAGACAGTAAATATTTTAGAGTTTGTGGGCCATTGATGTCTGTTGCAACTACTCAACAATGCCATGGTAGTTCAAAAGCAACCATATGTAAATAAATGATGGTGGCTAAGCTCCATAAAATTAATTTGTGGATACTGAACTTTAAATTTTGTGTAATGTTCATGTGTCACAAATCATTTTTCTTTCATTTTTTTCTACCATTGAAAATGTAAAAACCATTCTTGGCTCACAGGCCACATAAAAATCAGCCAATTTGCCTCGCTGGGTATGGTCTACTGACACCCGGAATAGGCTGCTGATAGAGACCATATATAAATGAGAACTTAGATAGAGTTGGCTGGATGTTTTCCGTTTGTCTTTTGAGATCTAATCTCTGTCCTCCTTTACCCTACTCTATGACCCAGAAAACTCCCTTCCCTTTTAGCTGCTGGGCTGTGACACCAAGGGGAGGCAGATGGGAAGAAGCCCATGCTTGGTGCAGACGGTGAGGAAGTTCACTGTCAGTGGTGAATTTTCAAAATAATAATAAAACTGCTTTTTTTTTCATCATTATACACTGGCAATTCTAAACAATGTCAGTAATAAAAGAGTCGTCCCTGTTCGTACAGACTGCCCCTATTTTCCATGGTTATTTGGTTGAGTTTGGCTATTGAATATATTGCCAGGGGACTGGAGGACAGGGGAGGGAGACTGAGATATTTATTCCCCTGGTTCTGCCTTTGCTGGGTTGCAGTTGATTGGCTGAATCCTTCTAATGGAGATCTGAATTTCTGCTAAATGGCTCCCTCCTTTAGCAATAAATACATTTCCTATAATTTGTATTAACAAGATCAGGACAATGGGTGGAGAAAGAGCTGAATTCCAAGACAAAGGATTGAGATATTTAGGCAGACATGGGCAAGGCTAAGAACTCTGAACCTCCTGTCCCTCTTAATCTTCTTGCCTGTGGAAGCAGCCCTGCTCAAGCACTTTGCAGCCCCATGAAGAGTTTGGTAGACTTGCAATTCGAAGAGTGGATTCAACTGTGGTCTACAGCCAATGAGGTTGAAATGCTACAGCTTCCCTAGAATACTGTATAGGTCCAAAAACTAAGGATAAATATGTGGGGATAAATTTTTGTCATCACAATGTAATCACCATCCCCTAAATACAGCCCCTGGAGGGATGAAAGAACACTCTTTACCAAGGTGTCACAAATGTCACGAGAATAAGGTCTCCTGATTTAAATGGAAATATTGGACTCTATGAGTGATAGAGTCTAGGTAATAGTGTTTTACTACCAGAGAAAAAGTAGGAACAATTATCACAATAAGCCATAGGATGAAGTGGTATCAGAATGGTAGGCAGTGATGGTTAACTGACCAAAGATCCATAGAAATTAAATATATCAGCTCAGCCTATCACCAATATATTGATAGATATATAGGTGTAAGAATTCTAGGTCCAATGGGCACAAACCTAATTCAAGTCACTGTAGTTGGGATTCATGGCCTCTCACTCATTTCCCAGATCCAAGCCAGTTCCTAGACCAGAAACACTTGATTGAGGGGAGGCAGGTTCTCTCTGAAGAGGAATCCTGCAATGCACTTATAGAGATATACAGTGACTCCTTCCCCAAGCATTCTTCAGAGGGACCAGGGGTCATTTACTAGGTCTCCTAACGCTGGGAAAAGAAACTCTCTGCTTTCCTGAGGGCTGTTAGACATTGGATTTGGATTGATGAAGACTGGATTTGAACCTGGAAATCCAAAATACCATCATGGCACTCTTGTCTAGTGGAAGTTTATGAGGCCAGGTGTTAAGTGGAGTTTGGGCCCAGTTTCTTTTCCAAGTTGATCCAGGGGGACTGTGAACCCGTTTATTTGCTTTTTTCCTCTAATCTCAGAGCACTATGAAATCCCTAACTCATAGTAAAGGCTATTATGGTAAGAAGGGGAGAGACAAGTAGAAGCCCCTCAAGCTACCTCTCCCTGACCTCTCCCTACAGTAAACCAGGGTAATGCACATTCCTGCAGAAAACAGTGCTTATTAACCTCACCCCTGAGGAAAACTGTGTATGCTACTACCACAGAGACTGGAAAGATGCAAGGTAGTGATCCTACCATATCCCATATCCATCTTACTCACCTGTTCGGCTGCTGCAAACACCAAATAGAATTACAAAGTTAATTGTGTGTGGATGCCAGTCACAGCTGCAGTTTCTGATAATGGCATCTTTACAAAACAACACTGCTGTTAGCAACAGCAGCTACTGACAGAGCAACACCACATCCTGCCCACATTCCTTCAGTAAAGCAGCACAAGCAGTCTGCTTGCCTTCGTATGGCAGGGAGAGCTGTATCCCTTTAATGCCTTACCTCAATGCTATGTCAACTCAGTTTTCCTTTCTGTCCTTAAAATAGACCAGGGTTACCTTTATCATCTTGGAATCTCACAAAAAATCATGCAGGTCCATTAAACTGAGGACATCATACTAACTGGGGCTGGACACTGAAAAAGAACAAGGATCCTAAAGATACGCCAGAGGCTAGGATTGAAAAGTTCAGGACTTGCTAAATGGAAGAAGCTTCTAGGAGCAGTGGTTTAGGGGGTACACCAGCGCATCTCCTCTGAAACGGAGGCAAGTGACTGCCCTTTGTACTGCTCATCGCAGTGCAAGGAGCACAATGTTTGGTGAACATCTCTGGACTTTGGAGTCAATATGTAAAACATTTGGTTTATCTATTTAACTGTCCGTGGTTATTTGGGTTATTGCCGCCCATTAGCTATTGTGAATAATGCTGTTACGAACAATGGTGTACAAATAATCCGTTTGAATTTCTGCTTTCAGTTCTTTTGGGCATATACTCAAGAAGTAGATTTGCTGGATCATACAGTAATTATATGTTTCATTTTTCAGGGGCCACCGTACTGTTTTCACAGCACCTGCACCACTTTACACTCCCAGTAGCAATACATAAGGGTCCTGATGCCTTTCTACCCTTACCCATGCTTGTTATTTTCTGTTTTTTTGTTTGTTTGCTGTTGTGTTGTTTTGTTTTTGATAATAGCCAGACTAATCGTTATGAAATGGTATCTAATTGCAGTTTTGACTTAGATTTATCTAATAATTAGTGATGTTGAGCATCTTCTATGTGATTACTGGTTATTTGGGTATCTCCTTTGGAAAGATACCTATTCTTTGCCAGCTTGCTAGTTTTGAGTGGATCCTGAGAGAAGGCACTGCAGCAGATTCAGGATGCTCTGTAACTTACCTTGTAATTTGCACCTCATGAGTGAGTAGATTCAGTGATAACAGAAGGATCCGTGGCTGATAGAAATGCTATAGGGATCTTTGACAACCCCTCATAAGAGAATCATAACTTATATCCACGAAGTTTTGGAGGTAAACCATGCCTTCTTTTGTCAAACATAATTTCCCATTTAGAAAGAAGTTCCAGGTTTGCTCTGGTTAAAATTGAGTAACTGACACTGAAACATCAAATGGCTATGTGCCCTGAACTGCCCATTATGAACTGGGTGATATCTGACCCCCTGAATCATAAAATTGGATGTGCACAGTAGCATTCTACTCCTAAATGGAAATAGTATATATTGAGACTGGGCCCTGGCAGGTCCAGAAAGCATGAACAAAATATGTAAGCAGGCAATTGAGATTTCCAGGATATTACTGTTCCTTTAGCCTTCCCAGAGAATTACCTTTGCCAGTTAATAGAGGAAGAAAAAGCTCAGGCCTAATTTATAGAAAGAGCTACACTGAATGTCAGTATCAGGTAGAAGTGCATGGCTGTTGCATTAAAGCCTGAAAGATCTCAATGAAGAAAACTCTTTCCAATGGGCAGAACTTGGGGCAATCCATACAAATGGGCAATTCATGTACCCACGTTTGGTTGGTTGTAACCAAACAGCCCTTTGATAATCAAGAATCCTAAATGGGTTTTGGAATCACCCTCAGTGTGCAAGTGGCCTTAGCATCTGACCTTAAGTCCCCTTCCTTCTTGTCTATTCTACATAGAACCAGTGATTTTATTTCACGGATGAGCCTTCACACATGCAGATAATCAAAATAGTGTGGCAGATTCTAGGCATAAGGTTTAGAGTATTTTATATACACTTAGTATCAATTTTCTCTTAGCCATCAAATTACTGTCCTTTAAGTGTTATTGCACTATTGCAGAAGGATGTAGGGTTGTTAGAAAATGTTTATTTTGTTGCTAGAAACCAGCAGCAGATCACAATTACCGCCACATTGCTGTTTTTATGCAGAGAAAAAGGTTCAGATTTTTGTAATCCAAATCAATGTTTGCATTCCATGGAATTCAATTCTTTCTAGGGGGAACTTCAGGTTTCCCGTATTGCCAGAAATAAGCTGTCTGTCACATGAACTATTAAGTGACCTTGATGTAAAAAGTAACTAAGTTGACCTGTTACTAATGTCTGATTAGTATCTTATCTACTAAATATCTGAAAATTTTCTTAAACATATACATGTAGGAACCTGGTTTCTATTATTCATATCTGGAATGAGTATCTGGATGGGTAGCATTTTAGCCAGAGAACAAATGATTTTCTCTTCCTAGTAATTAAATAAATCTGTTTGCTTTATTAGTATTTAAAATTCACTTTTTAGTCTTATAAACTACTAGACACATTCACACACACTCCACCTCCATAATTAAACCTGAGCTCAGCAGCAAGAAATATGAAATATTTTGAAATGTGTATTTCCTTGTTTCAAGTCTCAAAATTTTATTCAAAACCATAGGGTAAGACTATAACATTTCCCATAAAACTTAATCCACAGAAATACAGTCTCAGACCAATTCAAAGTGTTTTATTTTTAAAAATTCACAACTTCTTTTTAAGACTATTATCTGGTGAGCCTGGAGAGCAGCATGAAAATGAAGATCTAGTGCATAAGCTCCTTTTAAGAGTGGAATCTCAAAAGGAAGCCCTCTCTTAACCAGATGGATGTTAATGGCAGAAGTCTACAAAATGTCTATTTTAATTAAAAAATCACTCCCTGTCAAAGTTTTCTAGGCCTTACCCTAATGATCTGATGTCCTGACATATTGCCTCCAAAACAAATAGAAACCGTGCCCTCTCAAAAATACTCATCTTTTCAGAATCTGGCTAGGTATTTATTTCTGACCGAATTAAATTGGCTAGGTAATAGTTTCTTAATTTTATTTTATTTTACAAATGAGATAACTCATCATAGTGAAAAAAGACTGTAAGTTTGGGTTTGAGTTTATGTACATCATCATGCTACATGTAAATAAATCACTAAGATTGATCTTTGTTTAAGAAAAGAAAAATAGGTCAATAGATAACAATATCCAAATGTGGAAATGTAAAAGGTAAATTTTACTGTTCTTGAAAGTGGTTAATTATTCTAATATTTTGAGTGAAAACAAAACATGGGATAACAAAAAAATATCTAGACTATCATGACTTTAAGGGAGGAAAAGGGAGAAATGGCTAAATGAACAAAAATATGATTTTAAAATTTCTGATAAAATGAATCAGATAGAAATTTACATAAAAGTAAGATAATCTATACCATTTCATCACCACTAGATGAACACAGAGAAAACATTATCACAATTTTTATAAAGTACCGAGGGCATAAAAGTAAAGAGAAAATTACTTTTGGCAGAACCTACCTTGAATTACGGCCAAGACTTAAATGTTTGAAGGACAGCTTAAGATATCTGATGAACTCAAAACACAGCCAGGTTGTAGAGTCTCTAAAATTTTGCTTCTTTATGGTTCTTATTTACAAAAATGTAAAAATGATGTAAATTATTAATACTATGGGTTATCAGATATAAAATACCCAAGAGAATGTACTCATTGACATTCCCTGGAAATCATGAATTCCAAAATAACTAGTAAAGAAATAATTGGCTTAATCTGAGCTAGTGTCAAATTGAGGAAAGCCAAAATATCTATTGTCTAGCAAGGAGACACTTATGCATAATAAATACAAAGTAAAGAGAGATTCAATCTACTCACAGGAAGTCCCTGTTTTCCTGGTAGCCCAACTTTTCCAGGGTTTCCCGAAATGCCATCTGCTCCATGGTGTCCTTGCATGCCTTTTGACCCTGGTAAACCTGGAAGTCCCTTGGTAATTAAAAATTACTTGGATTATAGAGAGATGCTGTATAGGTGTTTAAATGACAAGTATCTTTATATTTGGGGGTGGGGGTGGGATATTTACATTTTTAATACTCTATCCCAGAAAAAAATTTCCTCTGCTTCCTGGATGGATTCCTTAATGGTTTACTATTTGGATTCAACAGATGAGGTAACTGTCTTTAAAAGTTCTTGAAGCCAAAATGCCAAGCTAATCAGCAATGTGCTGAGTAACCGTTTCAGCTCTAGTGTAACTCTGCTGTTTCTCATTGTGCCAGTCCACACTTTATCCGATAATGGAAAAAAGGTCAATTATATGTAGCTGTCAGCTTAGGATACAGGCTGTCATTCACCATCTGCAAAACCTTGTATTGTATTATTTTTCCAAGAAACAAATTATGGTTCTTTTTTGTTGAGCTTTGAGTTGGATGATTATATGATTGAGTAAAGGTATGAACATTTTGTTTCTACTCTTGGGAAATGATATTACCTATAGGAATCTGATCTAAATGTGCTTATAGTTTATTTTCATATTTTCTACTTTTTTTGAACCAGCACAGGCCACCCACAACAGGCATCTAACCTGTGGTTTGGTGAGACCAGCAGGAAGCAAATCTTTGCTAATAAGTCAGTCAACACATATTTACTAGGCCAGAGGAGAAAACAAATGGCTAAGATAAAATTAATCTTTGTTTGGTGGTGAAAGGATTAAGAATATTTTTTCTAAGTCTTTCTTTTTTAATTGCCAGGAAAATGAAAAGCCAAGTCCTTCAATTAAAATCCAGCTCATGTCTTTTTATTCATGCTTGAAGATCTCTGACCTTTGTCACCAACCATTTAGTCATGATGCCAAGTTCCATGTTTTTAACGGTTCACCATCAGAGTAGCATGAGTCCACAAAGAGGGCTCCATAACACCATAAAAATAGTATCCTGCAGTCACCGAGGCTCACATTTAAACAGTAAGCTTGGTCTTGAGCTAATGGTCATATTTTGTTCCCTCTGTGTTCCAGCATGGGCTTAACTATTATTTTTTAAGACAGTCTGATTTATCCAACACTTGTCATAATTGGCCCCAAACTTTTTGGCTTGCTACTGTTGCCAATTAAATTTAGAAAAACAAGAAAGGTGAAAAAGCCCTGTTACTTACAGGAATCCCAGGTTTCCCAGAAGGACCAGGAGCTCCTTTTTTCCCATCAGGCCCCTGAAAATGTTAAGTATAGTTGTCAATTGATTGTAATAAACTTAATAAAGCTGGAGGTATAGAAAAAAATGCTGAGACTGGGACACTCCAGCAAGTACTATTGCCAACTAGTTGTATTATCACTGGGATTGTCATTTCATATTCCTGGGAGTCATTTTCCTCACCTGAAAATGAGAGAATTTGGCTAGATCATCTATGAATTTAAATCTAATTTCAATTCTATGATTTAAGAATTTAGATTATAATTCTAAAAGGGGACTAAATAGATTATTTAATAAATGTCCCTAGTTTCAGGCAGGGCCTTTATCTCCTGTTGAATTAAGTGTCTGAGTACTTACTTCAGTAAACATTTATTGAGCATTATGTATCAGGGCCTTGATTATGTGCTGGGATGCAAAGTCAAAGTTCCTGATTGCAAGGTACTTATGGTGTAGCTAGGGTCATGAACCAATAACCAAAAAATGTGTTTATCTGGAAGCACAGAGAAGAACATGTGAATCAAAGAAAATATATTTATTTCCCACGGAACTGTTTGTTTTTCCATGTGTGCAATGTTTTAAATCATAATTGATTCAGCAGTAACTGGCTGGCCAAGATAGTTAGGAACTTTGTACTTGCAAATCATGCCATTATTCTGATGATAATCTAAAATTGTTTTAAAAAGAAAAATGTGGGAGAGAGTGACCTACTTCACAAATAAGAAAAAGGAGCACCCTGTCACTACCAGATAAACTTCTCAGAACTCATCAAAAGTTTTTCACAAACAGGATAATTCCACCAAAATGGGATATTAAGTTACTCAAGTTTGAAGATAAATTGTATCAGAGATCCAATTTGACAACAATAACAAAATAAATAATTGCATATTACATCTTCTAAAAATGACCTTAAACAAATTTAAGAAACAGTATACGCAGTTACTAAGAAAAAGGGGCATTTTCCATGAGATAAAAATCCAACTTTCTTATAATATGATAATGGGAGATAATAGATGAAGGGTTCTATCTTCAGTTTCGAAAACTATTTTACTTGCCTTAAAAAGTCACCAATGTAAAGTCTTTTTAAGGGTAAGGATATCAGAAAATGGGACAGTTGGTGGCCAAATTTTAGATTTAGTTGAGAAAAGTACAATTTCTGGAACATAAGATCCCTATAATAAAATATATCTTTCAGAACACAATAAAGAAGTAAAATAAGGAAATAAAGACTTATAAATATTGAAAAAAATTTGATTTCAATTATCTTGAGTAGCACTAATTATATAGTATATATATTGTGATGATATTCAAATATGTCAGTCAGTGTGCTTTTGCCTTCAAGGTATTTCTTTTTATGCAAAGTGCCAGATCTATTTTACATTTTTTATTTTTAAAATAGACTTTTCCTTATCTTACAAATTTCAAAATAGTCCTCTGAAACTCATGCTGGTATAATAGTTTGAGAATAATTTAGTACTTTGAGAAGAATATATTTTTAAAATACAAAAACTTGATTTTAAAATATTAAAAGTCTATCTGAATATCAAAAATAATGTTATAAAGGACGCAAAAACAAGGTTATAAAGTCATAAAATTTATGCCATAAAGAACAAATTTAGAAGAATTATAATAATGTAAGAGAACTTTTCCTGCCTAAGGGGATATAAAAATTTGCAAATTTGTGAAAGGTAAGAAGAAAAACAGAAGAGATTCAAGACTGTTAGACACTGACAGGTATCTCTGAGAAGAGCCATTGACCCAACTCTGCCCTCAAGTCTTGGAGTGTAAAGAAACAATAATACCCCCAGACAAATTTGGATTGAGATGATAGCTAGGGAGACTCATTGAGAAGTCCACATAAACTGCTCTGTCAGTAATAGAGTAGAATATCTGCATAAGATGTCTAGTGGGTTTGAGAAAATCTGAGCCCCCCAGGCACCGAGTGTGGTATGTGAAATAGCAGAATGTAATTTTCATGAGGCCAAGAACAGGAGTATATGGTCCTTAGAGGCTAAGGAGACTTTGTACCTGAGATGAGAAAACAGCTGTACACAGCAGCATAGATCAAAGAGCTGCTGCCAAAAGGGCCTAAGTAGATGCCAACGTAGTGGGATGATGGTCCCTGGGGACCCAGGGGGATGAGGAGCATTTCAGTGGCCACTCATGTGAACATATGACTGAAGAGCAAATGGGGAAAACTCTAAATCAGACACAGGATATTTGAGTGGATGGAGTTAAAGACAATCAATTGATTAATTTCCACCCATCAGGTTTCTACTTCCAGGCAGGATGGGCAATGAGGACAAATGTTAAAGTTCTGTTATAAAGAACATAAACAAAGCTATACTTTTAGTGTACCTGGGTTAACGGCATAAGGTTCAGAAATGCTACACGTGTATGTGAGTGTTTTTACTTCAAATATTCAAATACCAAAATAAAAACAAAGAGATTCACATATCATCACAAATGAATCACACTTTGGGATGACCATTACATTAGGGATTATTTCAGAAGAGTAATAATCCTTATTACAATTGTTGGCACCGTAACTAAAAGGAAATAGGCCAGCTACAAAAACCAGTCTTAACAAAGGTGGTTTTAAATACAAAGAGATCAACAAAGTGTAGAACATTGGTACCTTTTCTGAACATGTGCATTTAACAAAAAATCTTAAAATTGGAATTGCTGGATAGTCCCATAACTAAAGTAAAAGCCAAACACTAGTACACATTAATCCTAAACAGAGGTGGTCTGTTCAGAATGAAATTACAGATTGGGTCAAAGACAAAGAAAATATGTTGTTTTATAAAGTGTTGGTAGATGATTAATTTGGTATTATAAGACGGAATAAAAAGTCACTCTTCAACCAATCCCAGAATTCAAATATAATAAAGCTATTAAGTATTCTATACTACTTTCAAACTTAACTTACTCATATTGTACAAACAGACCTTTCTATCCTCATAATAAGAAAGGCAAGTTAATTTTACATATAGTCTTTAGAGTGATTGTAAAATTGTGCTTTTTTTTTTTGGTTTGGCTAGCTTTGAAAAACAGAATGGCCCATTTGAAATAAGACCCATTTAAAACAGCTTTCTGTTCATTGGGATTGTATCAGTTCACAGACTATAGAGAAGATAGTTTGACTCTTCCAATAATGGACAAGGTGTCACTATAGTCCAAACCCTTGTTGGCTTGTTTTTTATTTAAATGAAGCTGAAGGACAGTTACTGCAATACTTTGCTAGTTCTAATTTTGTTAGAGAGGGTAGCTTTAACATATAAACACAGACTGAAAGAGTTAGGCAAGAATTAAACTGTTTCTCTTCTTTTTTTTTAACCAAGAAATTTCAATTCACTAAAATCTGGTATTTTGTTTTGGGAGAAAAGTAAGATTTTGGCTTCAGTCTTAGTTTTTGAAAGCCATTACAACCCAGTTTATTACCTTTGCATTACAAAAGTCTTCTAAAAAACATAATGGTTCTGCAGTTGGTTTTGACTTGCTCTAACTTTTCTTTACAGTTGTCTGCCGATTCACCACTGAGGGCTCAACAAATGAATTAGTTGGTTAAGTAAAATTAATCCATACTTTATTTAATTTATAAAATATTTCAAAATAGAAGGCTTTTGTGTAATAATAGGAGTCAGGAAATGAAATTTCTATTGTTGGTTCTATTAAGTAGTTCTGTGGTCTTAGGTAATTCATAATCTCTCTGAGACTTAAAGTTCTTCATCTGAAAAATGAGAGGGTTCTCCAGATGATTTTCAAGGACAATTTCTAAAACTAAAACACAAATTTAAAGCTTTGCAAAAACAAGATGACAGCAATTGGGCAGGACCCACCGAAGGTGTCCCTAGTGAATAATACTTGGTCAATGACTATTCTTGTAGCAATTATTACTATATTAAATTCTAAGAGGCTTTTAAATGTAACCTTGGACTGTATGCCAGTATTGCCCAAAGTAGGAAAGAACTAGTTCCCCTGGATTATACAGAATTTAAACCATGGCTCTTCATCACCTTTCAGTTACAGTACCCAGGATGAGCTGACCGGGTAGGCTAGAAATGCAGCTGTCTAGTAAGAATATTTGATTTTCACTGTAACATTTTGACAGATACTAAAAACATTAAAAAAAATTCTTCTTGAGATACCTCAAAAAAAAAACGCACAACGAAACAAAAGACAAACAACGAAACACTAGAATATGAAAGTACTAACTGTAAAAAATTACATATGTTAGAATCAAACCTTGGGAGAGCACTCATGTTTTTAGGCACTAAGCAGTCCCAGTGTCCTGGGTTCACCTCTTTTTCCACTACTTTTGCCGATTTGGGTATTAAGAATTCTGAGTGAGTGAGACAACTATCTTCTTTGTCTGCATTTTTTCTTGGTAATGCTTGCCTTCAATGGGTTACTTTTATTCATTGTTTATTATTAATTCTTATTTATTAGGGAAGCTGACAGGGAGTTACTAGAAAGATGCTAAGATTATTCAAAATAGCTTTAGGTGAATGAATTCTCATGTAATATCAGATTCAACCCAATTTTGTTACTTAGTCCATTTATTACCTACTCCCACAAGTAGGAAATCCAAATGTGGGTGATGACTGCTTAACAAAGTAGGGGAAACATAGTCTTAAATTCATGATTTTTTATTCATTCTCACCTAATTTATTATTGAAATTGAGGCCATCTTCTAAAAATTTAATTTAATAAACAGCAGGTGAAATCAGAATGTCATGAAAAGCAGAGCAGCAATGAACTGATGGTGCAAATTACAAAGCCAGGTTGTAATGCAACAAATTTACAAGGAGGTTGAGGAACACCTGTGAATGAACAGGGAAAGAGATGGCTCAATTCCATAAGCCAGCAGATTTTTAGTTTGCTTAATAACAAATTATTGATTTGTACAGAAAAAATACTTTAGTAATTATGAGTCTTTATTACATAGTCAAAATATTTCTACCTTTCTACAACAGCTAATAGATTTGACTGATGGGTTTTCACTCTGCAATGATGGTTTTAAGGCTTGTTGCTATTTCTGCTTGAACTCCCAAGGAGAGATAATTAGTTTGGGACAACCTTAGGCAATTTTCACAGAGCCAGAGTAGGCGGCAGGTAAAGGGAAATTGGACGGCAGTCAAAACACATGAATTAATAAATAATCATGTTTTAGCACAATTATTGACAAATAACCTGTTTAGAGCAGAGCCTACAGTGATCCTGGATCTGGAATGAAGAATTATCATTTAAATTACAGTGAACAGCAACTCATTGTGCCTCTGCTTTCTCAAGCCTACAATAAATTTCAAATTATCTTAAACAATTTTAACTTACTTCAGATCCTCTCTCTCCTTTTAGTCCTTGGTCACCCTGGTCACCTGGCTCACCCTTAATAGGAACCAAAACAGAAATCACATATGAAGCAGAGACCAAATAAGATATATTAAAATTCATATTTTTTAAATTCTAGAATTAGAAAGAATGCTTTCAAAACGTACTGGGGGGCCTTGTTGTCCAGTGGCACCTCTTGGTCCTGCTAAACCCACATGACCCTAGGAATAGAAAAGATTATTATGGAGTCAGTAAAGACATGTGATTTAGAGCATAGGGTATCATCGCTTAGAATGGTAGCAAAATGTTGTAAAATTCTATTTAAATATCAGAGATTATGATTCTCTCTTGGAAATAGTATAGAACATAATAGTCACTAGATATTAGGATTACTGAAAGTAATAGAGTTTTTTATTTTTCATATAGGCACTGCAGTGGGTTGAATGGTGGCCCACCAAAAGATGTTTATGTCCTAATCCCCAGAACCTGCTAAAGTGATCTTATTTAGAATAAGGGTCTTTACAGATATCATTAAATTAAGGATATTAAAAAGAGATTATCCTGGATTATCCGTGTGGTCCCTAAAGAGCCACAGAGAGGGGGGACAGTAACAAGCCAAAGAAGAGGGCCTGCAAAGGCAGGGGCAGAGACCAGAGTGACACAGCCTCAAAGAACAGCGTCAGCCACCAGACGCAGGGAAAGGCAAGGAAGGATTCTTCCCTAGAGTCCCTGGAGGGACCATAGCCCTGTTGACCTTGATTTCAGAGTTCTGGTATCAAGAATTGTGAGAAAATAAATTTTTTATTATTGGCTTCCCAGTTTGTGATCATTTGTAAAGGCAGGCTCAGGTAACCAATGCAGTAAGTAACCAAAGGAATAAATAGTTTGAGAATAAATTTCTTTTTCACTCTATTCCCAATGTAGAAATGTACTATAGCCCCCATTTTATGAAGTTCAGAGCTGTTTGGATAGATTTACTGGGCTGAAGACTGGGAGTTGTTACTGTATATAATGCTAAGACACATCAATTGACATTCAGCAATCTGTCACTACCCTAGCCCTCCTCAGAGGAAATGTTGACTTACCACATTTCCCTTTACAAGCATGTAAACAGAAACTAGCAACAACCTAAAGGCATGTCAGGTGAGAGGTAGACATGAATAATTCAGCATAGTATTTCTGTCATCTCTTCCCCTACAGTCACTTCAGATTCATTTCTTCCTACTCTCTGTATATTATAGAAGGAAAGTCTTGGGGATGACAGTTAACAGGTATATCTCTTTTTGCTGGGCTAGAAGAAGAAAGGACTGCATACATAAGCTAACAGTATTCTCACAGAAAGATCAAAATGAAGCCATCTTTGTTTGCATTGAGACAAATGTTTATGATTTTGAGATCCAATTTCCTGATGAAGGACAGAAATTGTGTTTAAGGGACTGAACAGTGGCAAGAGAGAAAGGCTAGTTTGGAAAGCTTTCTATAGCACATGGACTATAGAAAACCAGTATCATACATGACCCTTCTCAGCAAAACATAAACGGAATTAGCAAATAACAGAATTGAGTCAATCAAGAAGGAACTTGGTACAAGGAAAATGACTACTACATGTTATTGATTAAATAGGAATCAGGAGAGAAGTAATTGGTGAAAAGCTGAAGTTATGGAGTGAAGTGAGAGTAAGAATATAAGCAAACCACAAAACTCAAAACAATAGTGGCCAATTAAGATTTTGCCACCATTCTCATCAGTAGTTTTACAGAGACCTTTTCAGAATGATCATAGAATAGCCAGTTGCCTCTCTTGGCTTTGTGAAGTCTAGACAGAAATCTCAATCAAAAACACACTTGTTTTCTAGGAGTTTCTCTATACTCCCTCTGGTGCTTTCCATTCTGATAAAGTTTGGCAGAAGCCATTTTTTTCTGCAGTGGTAAAAACTGAATATGCTATAGTAAATATTATTATAAATGTATAGAGAAAAGGATATGGGGAAATGATTGATTTTGCCTGATTATGTTAGTGGTGGAATGAATTGGATGGCTGAGGGAAGCCTGGAAAGGATTTTTTTTTCAAGGGAAGTGATAAGCTGAATCTTGGAGGATGACTATTCCAAGTAGTAAAGCAAAAGGAAGATATTCTGGCAGAGGGAATAGTAGGGGGAATAACTGGAGACTCATCTGACAGAACATGTTGAGTGGAGAATGAACTTGAGAGGGCTATGACCCAGGATTGTAAGCCCAGTTGGAAAACTAGTAAAATAGTTCAGGCAAAAATGCTTAAAGCCTTAAGTTCCAGAGATACTTAAGAAGTCAAAAGAAGTGGTCCATTGAATTTGAGAGATGAACAGAGAAGGAGAGGAGTGAGAGATAGTAGGGAGAAAAGAGAGGAATCAAGACAGACAGAATGACAAAGACAAAGAGAGAGGATTCATTTACTGGCTTGGACATCTGGATGTCTGGTGGTACCATTCACTGGACTGAGAATATAAAAAGAGGAGGATAAGGTTTGGGGAGGATGATAATACTACAGTTTGGGACATCCCGAGTTTAAGGTGCCTGGAAATCATGTCCAATAGCTACTTGGATATGATTCTAAGTGATGACCAAGTGATGATTTAGTTATTGTTATTTTATTGTGTGCAAAAAATTCTATGGCCTTTGCCAAACCAAAGTAAAATGAAGTTGAGATACAACACAATTTATTCAATGTACTTCTAGGACTTCATCTCACTCAAGTTTAGTCTGACTTAATCTTAAGTATCTTCATGTTTTAAATGTGGATGTTGGCAGTATAACATGCTATTCCCACTATATCCTCTGGCTCTCTCAAGCCTCAAATGAATTTACCTTGACCTATGTGATGTATAGTTTTCTGGGTGAAAGGTATAACTTACTACACCTGTTTTTATACTAACTAAAGGTTCTTATTCTATATGTCGGCTGTATGTGATGTCCATGAAGGCAGGGACTGTGTCTGGGCTGTCCGGTGTTATATTTATGGCACCTGGCTCTGCTCCTGGTCCATGGCAGACACTCAAATATATGCTGAATGACCAGAGATTTTCTAATATATGACACTTTTTATGTGAGAGGAAATAAATATGTCACATATAATGACATCTAATTAGTATTTATTGATGATAATGAGCAAGACACTTGACTTTTGTAAGTCTTAGTTTCTTAAAGAGGAAAAAAAAGCAAAGGATGGAGAGAGGGGTTTAAAAAAATTTCTGACAGCAAAATGGAAACAAAATTTGCATTATTCATTCTATTTTTTTTCTCCAATGGGATAATCATGAGTTCTTACAACTGTAAGAATATTTGTGAAGTATAAAGTGTTTTTAAAAAGCTTGGTGATTATTCAGCTGTAAGATACATTCGACAACACGGATGAACTTTGAAAACATTATGTTAAGTGAGGAAGCCAGGCACAAAAGGTTCTAAATTTTATGATTCCATTTATATGAAGTATCTAGAATAGATAAATCAATAGAGACAAAAAAGCACAACACTAGTCGTTGCCAGAGGCAGGGAGAAATAGTGACTGCTTAATGGATATGAGGTTTCCTTCCCGGGGTGATGAAGGTGCTCTGAAACTACGTAGCATGTGATGGCTACACAGTACTGTGAATGTACTAAATTTCTCTGAATTGTACACTTTAACATGGTTAAAACAGTACACTTTATGTTATGTGTACTTTAGCACAATAAGAGAAAAAGCTTGATGGTAATGCTAAGCATCAGTTTACTAGAGTAAAATGATAGCATATACAATATCCATAAAGAAAAAAGCAAACATTTTAAAAATATCACCCAAGGCTACAATAGAATACTCCAACTCTAAATAAAGCATGGTTCCCCTGTATGAATCAAATTTGTGCTTGAGAAAACTTGGCAGGGGATAAGTGTGGGAATTTCATGACTTTGAGATGTCTAAGCAGTAAAATTGGTGTGGTTGCCTGGCAGGAGAGAGCTATATAGTACAAACTACCAACAAATGATAAAATGATCCCTATAGCATAAGGACAAAGGATAGAATTCAACAGAAGAGAAGACGTGGATCAAACTAGTTCATGAAACATCCACAGTTGAAAATTTCATCAGGAGTATGTGTGGAATGAGGAAGGAAAAATAGGTTCCATAGTGAGCCTAGGGAAAAGTTTTCCTCTAAAGAAGAATTTCTGAAGAATGTGTGATTATCCAGAATAATGGGGGCAGAGTTTTTCTTCTGTTAATCAGGTGAAGAGATTCTTTTCCTGTTTCAATAGAAGAGTAGACTGTTTGCCAGTAAATATGCTAATTTAGTTACCAAATGTTTTGTAGTTGGTAGAGGCCAAAATAAGATACTGCAATAACCTGATTTCCTGAGCATGTGTGGAGAAGTCTTACACAGAAAAAGCAAAGGAAATTTAAGAAGCTTTTCAAATTATGCTGGAAGCAGTGGGTTGGCTTCTCAACCCAAAGAAAAGGTACTTCAAGTAAATCCACTGGATTTCTTCAATTAGGGAACATTTGTACATACAAACTTTATAAAATTGGAAACAGAATATGTGTATATCTTTCTTAAAAAAGTTTCTCTGAAACTGGAAAAATTATAAGATGGACATCACAATAATTTCACAAACATTTATAGCTATCTTCATCATTTCCTTCAGAGAGTTTTAGGAGGTGAAAATTGATTTTTCACATTTTGGGCTTGAGAAAATCAATTTATTAATGGTAGTTATCTACCTACCAGTTGTTCATTCATCCCTGCTACTTAAGGCTTAATTTCAGACGTTATCACAAAACTTATACACACAAGAGGTATATATTGGATCAAATAACCCATTAATTCACTATTAAAAATGAATTATGTTTATGTGCATTTATATACTATTAGGTACAGGGCTCAGAAAAAGACATTATATAAGAAAGAAATCATATGCAAATTGGGGAGCTAAGATATCTGCACATTAAAAATAATTAGCAACAGAAGATGGTCAAAAATACTTGTACTGAATAGTTTCTATAAACAGTAAATATAGAACTACAAAGAGGGAAAGAGTGCTGCTAGAGTGGGTCAAGGGAAAAGTGGTTTGAACTGGATTATAAAATAGATAGGATTTATTTAAGTAAAGGTTATATAATATTGTAAGCAGGCAGAGAATATTGGGAGCAAAGGAAAAAAGGAACTATAAGAGAGAGTTAGCAAATGAACATTTTGTTTAGAAACTGGCATCATAAACAAAAGGGAAAAGAACAGTAAGTCAGGAATACAGAACACCCTTCACACAAATGTGCTAATAGAAAATGACATTGAATAAATTTTACACATAGTCTAATATAATCTTGGCTTATGAAGTTGGCCACATAAAATCTTTCCAAGAATGGAAGAGGGTAAGAATTGACACAAGGCTTGAGAATATAATGGCATTCACCCATCTATTTGACTTTTTATTGAATTGTTACTATACTGGGAACTTTGTGTTCTAGAAAGTGGGGATATAATGATAAAAAAAACAAATAAGAGTCTCATTCTCATAGATCTTACACCTTGGTGGAGGAAGACAGACAATAAACAAAAAGAATGTGTACAAAAAATGGTAAAATAATACACATAGCATTAAAGGTCATGAAAGAAATCAAGAAACATGACAAAAAGTGATGGATAAAGAAGGCCTCTCAAGAAATAACATTTCAGCTGAGATCTGAATGATGAGAAAAAAAGCAGCAAGGGAGGAAATGAAGGTGTTTCTGGAAAGAAGAAACAGAAAGTACAAAGAGGTAGGCTTCTAGGATCAAAACCATAAGACAGTCTAATTACCATCAATGATGCTCATTTTCATTTGAAAATGAACAGAACCAGAGAGCCCAAATGAAATACAGGAGGTGTGAAATCTGTATTACCTTATATCCCTCTGCTCCTGGCTCTCCTCTCTCTCCTTGTTCCCCTATTGGACCCTAAAGAGACCACATGCAAAAATAATCAATTTCGCAGCTGGATCTAAGTATTTGTGAATTCAGATGATACAGTCAATGTGGAATATTTTTTTTCCTCCAAAAATAGAAAGCCAAATGTATAATAATTTCTTTAGTTCCACTCCACTAAATAATTTCAAAGGATTGAATTTCAATGACACCAAGAATATCATAAGCACTGAATTATTTAAAATAAAGAGAATCTCATAATGATTCTGCTATGAAAAGCATTGAAGGAATGAAGTCCAGTTACATAATATGAATTTTCAGATGAGTAAAATATGTTATACATGATATGAGAATAGCTTTCATTTTCACTTAATGTTAAAATGACTGAAAAATATTTAAGCTGGACCAGCTACTTAATTTTCCACTAATGAGAAAGGGTTATATTTAATGATTTATTTATTTAAGTACAGGTTACATATAATATATCAGTTTCAGGCATATAACAGTGTTTCAACATCTATATACATTAAAAAGTGATCACCATAATAAGTCTAGTTACATCTGCCACTATACATAGCTGTTATAATATTATTCACTTTATTCCCTCTACTGTACATGTCCTTGATTTATTCATTTTATAACTGGAAATTTGTACCTCTTCATCCCCTTTACCTATTTTGTCCATCCCTATGCCCCTCTCCCCTCTGACAATCATCAGTTTTTAGGAGTCTATTTCTGTTTGTTTTTCTTTTTTTTTTTAGATTCCACATATAATTGAAATCATACAGTATTTATCTTTCTCTGTCTTATTTATTTCACTTAGCATAATACCCTTCAGGTCCAATCATGTTGTCAAAAATGGCAAGATCTCATCCTTTTTTATGGCTGAGTAATATTTCTTTATCTATCTATCTATCTATCTATCTATCTATCTATCTATCTATCTATCTATCATCTATCATCTATCTATCTCTGTCTATCTATCTAATCTATCTATCTATCTATCTATCTATCTATCTATCTATCTATCTATCTATCTATCTATTATCTATCATCTATCTATCTATATCTGTCTATCATCTATCAGCATCATCTATCTATCATCTATCTATCAATTATCTATCATCTATCTATCTATCTATCTATCTATCCATCATTTCATATCTTCTTCTTTATCCATTCATCTATTGATGGACACTTAAATTGCTTCCCTATCTTAACTAATGTAAATATTGTTACAGTGACCATAGGGATGCATTTGGGATTAGTTTTTTCAATTTCTTCAGATAAACACCCAGAAGTGGAGTTGCTGGATTGTATGGTATTTCTGTTTTTGATTTTTTGTGGAATCTCCATACTGTTTTCCATAGTCACTGCACAAATTTATATTCTCAGCAACAGTGCATGAAGGTTCTGTTTTCTCCACATTCTTGCCAACACTTGCTATTTCTTTGTCTTTTTGATATTAGCCGTTCTGACAGGTATGAAGTGGTATCTCATTGTGGTTTGGGTTTCCATTTCCTGATAATTAGTGATGTTGAACAACTTTTCATATGTCTGTTGGCCATCTGCATATCTTTTTTGGAAAAATGCCTGTTCAGGTTCTCTTCCTATTTTAAAAACTAAGATTGCTGGGGTATTTTTTGCTATTGAGTTGTATGAGTTCTTTATATATTTTGGGCATTAACCTCTTTGATACATCATTTGCAAATATTTTCTTCCATTCTGTAGATTGCCTTTTCATTTTGTTGATGGTTTCCTTCACTGTGCAAAAGTTTTTTAGTTTGATGTAGCCCCACTTGTTTATTTTTGTTTCTGTTGCCCTTGCCTAAGGAGACAGATCAAAAAAAATATTGCTAATATGGATGTCCAAGAGTTTAATGTCTATGTTTCCTTCTTGGAGTTTTATGTCTTCAGGTATTATATTTATGTCTTTATTCCATTTTGAGTATTTTTTTGTGTATGGTGTAAGAAAGTAGTCCAGTTTAATTCTTTTGCATGTATGTAGGCATCCAGTTTCCCCAGAACAATTTATTGAAAAGACTATCTTTTCCCCAGTGTATATGATCTTGTCTCCTTTGTTGTACATTAATTGACCATATAAGCATGGGTTTATTTCTGAGCTCTCTTTTCTGTTCCATTGATCTATGTGTATGTTTTAGTTCCAGTACTATACTGTCTTGATTACTATTGCTTTGTGATATAGTTTGAAAGCAGGAAGCATTGATATCTCCATTTTTGCTTTTTTTCTCTTTCAAGATTGTTTTGTTTACTTGGAGTCTTCTGTATTTCTATAAAAATTTTAGGATTGTTTGTTCTAGGATTGTTTTTTACCTCTTTGGTTAAATTTAATTCTAGGTACTTTTTAAATTCAATTGTAAACGATTGTTTTCTTCATTTCTGTTTCTCTTACATTTGTAAAAAGAAATGCAACAGATCTCTGTGTTTTTTTTGTATACTGTAGCTTTACTGAATTCATTTATCAGTTCTAACAGGTATTTTTGGAGTCTTTAGGTTTTTAAAAAATAAATAGTATCACACCATTTGCAAATAGTGATAGTTTTACTTCTTCCTTACCAATTTGGATGTCTTTTTTTTCTTTTTCTTGTCTTATTGCTGTGGCTAGGGCTTCCAGTACTATGTTGAAAGAAAGTGGCAACAGTAGACATCCTTGTCTTGTTCCTGAACATGTAAGAACACTTACAGCTTTTCAACTTTCAGTATGATGTTGCTTGGGTTTGTCATATGTCACCTTTATTATACTGATGTATATTTCATCTTTACCCACTTTGTTGAGTTTTTATCATGTACAGATGCTGAACTTTGTCACATCTTTTTCTGCATTTAATGAGATGATCATCATATGGTTTTTATCCTCAATTTTCTTAATGTGGTATATACCATGTTGATTGATTTGCAGATATTGAACCATCCTTTCATTCATGGAATAAATCCCACTGGATTGTAGTGTATGATTGTTTTAAATATTGTTGAATTCAGCTTGCTAATGTTTTGTGGAGGATTTCTGCATCTATGTTCACCAGGGATACTGACCTGTTTTCCTTTTTTTTTCTAGTGTCCTTGTTTGATTTTGGTATCAGTATAATGCTGGCGTTATAGAATAAATTTGGAAGTGTTCCTCCCTCTAAATTTTTGGAATAGTTTGAGGGTAGGTATTAACTGCTTTAAATGTTTGGGTAGAATTCTGTGAAGCTATCTGTTTACTGGACTTTAAGTTTTCTGAATTGAATTACTCATTCAATTTCATTACTGGTAATTCAGATTTTCTGATTTTTCCTTATACAGTATTGGAAGATTGTATTTTTAGGAATGTATTTCTTCTAGACAGTCCAAATTTTTCACATATAGTTGTTCATGGTAATTTCCTATAATTCTTTATATTTTTGTGGTGCCATTTGTAACTTCTCTTTCATTTTTAATTGTATTTGATTCCTCTCTTTCTTTCTTGATGAGTCTGGCTAAAGATTTATCAATTTTGCTTCTTTTCAATTCTTAGTTTCATTGATCTTTTCTCTGGTTTCTTAAGTCTCTATTTCATTAATCTCCATTATGATTTTTATTATTTTCTTCCTTCTGCTAACTTCAGGCTTTGTTTGTTATTCTTTTTCCAGTTCCTTTAGATGTAAGGTTAGATTTTTTATTTGAGATTTTTCTTGTTTTTTGAGGTAGATCTATATTGCTATAAACTTCCCTCTTAAAACTTCTTTTCCTACATCACACAGATTTTGGGACATTGTGTTTTCATTTATTTGTATCAAGGTGTTTTGATTACCTCTTTGACCCATTAGGTATGTAGTAGCATGTTTAGCCTCCACTTGTTTGTGTGTTTTCTAATTTTTCTCTTGTAATTGATTTCTAGTTTCATAACATTTTGGTTGGAAAAGATGTTTGATATGATTTCTGTCTTGTTACATTTATTGTTTTGTGGACTACCGTGCTCTATCCTGGAGAATATTCCACATGCATTTGAAAAGAATGTGTATTCTGCTGTTTTTGGATGAAATGTTCTGTGTATTTATGTTAAGTCCACCTTGTCTAATGTGTCATGTAAGGCTTCTGTTTTCTTATTGATTTTCTGTCTGGATAATCTATCCACTGATGTAAGAATGGTGTTAAAAATCCTATTATTATTGTACTACTGTAAATTTTTCCCTTTAAATTCGTTAATATTTACATATACCTTTAAGGTGCTCTTGAATGCATATGTATTTATAATTGTTATGTACTCTTCTTTGATCCCTTTATCATTATGTTATGTCCTTCTTTGTCTCTTGTTACAGAATTTATTTTAAAGTCTATTTTGTTTGGTGTAAAGTATTGCTACTCCAGCTTTATTTTTGTTTTCATTTGCATTCAATATATTTTTTCCACCTTCTTTCTTTCAGTATATGTCTTTGTGTCTGAAGTGAGTTTCCTGTAGACAACATATAGATAGGTCTGTTAAAAAAATTCATTTAGTCACCCTATGTCTTTTGATCATTTTGTTTACTTACATTTAAAGCATGTATTGACAGGTATGTACTTATTGCCATTTTGTTGTTTTCTGGTTGTTTTTGTGATTCTTTGGTCCTTTCTTCTTCTCTTGCTCTCTTTCCTTATAATTTGATGACTTTCTTTAGTCTTATGTTTGGATTCCTTTCTCTTTATTTATTCATTTTTTGTTTATCTACTATAGGTTTTTTGGCTTGTGGTTACCATGAGGCTTATACGTAGAACCCTATGTATACAGAAGTCTATTTTAAGTTGACAGTCACTTAAATTTGAATACATTCTAAAAGCACTCCATTTTTACTATCCATTCCCTTTTTTATGTATTTGACATCATATTTTGCATTTTAAAAATTTTGTGTAACCCTTAAATAATTATTTAGATATAATTGGTTTTACTACTTTTGCCTTTAACCTCCATACCAGCTTTATGTGGTTGATTCACTTCTTTTACTACATTCACTTTTACCAGTGAGATTTTTCATAATTTTTTACTTCTAGTTATGATTTTTTATTTTCCACTTTAAAAAGTACCTTTAGTATAGACAGTTTAATGGTGATGAACTTATTTAATTTTTGTTTGTCTGGTTGTAGGTTTTTTCCTTTTAGCACTTTGAATATAACATGCTACTCCCTTCTGGCTGCCAAGTTTCTGCTAAAAAATCAGCTGACAGATTTATGGTGTTCACCTTGTACAACTTAACTGCTTTTCTCTTGCTGTTTTTAAGAGTCTTTCTTTATTTTTATTATTTTTTGACACTTTAATTATTATGTGGATTTCTCTGGCCTCTCTATGATTCTTGGATCTGGGTGTTCCTTTCCTTTCCCAGGTCAAGGAGGTGTTCACTATAATTTCTTCAAATATGTTTCTGCCCTTTTCTCTCTCTTCTCTCTTTCTGGAACCCCTATTATGGGAGTGTTAGTATTCTTGATGTTGTCTCTCAGGTCCCTTAAACTATCCTCATATTTAAAAATTCTTTTTTCTTTTTGCTGTTCAGCCAAGATGCTTTCCACTACTTTGTTTTCCAAATCACTGATCTTTTTTTCTGTATCCACTAATATTTTATTCATTCTCTCTAGTATATCTTTCATTTTAATTTTCTATCTCTTTGTTGAAAATCTCAGTGTTCATCCATCTTCTCCTTAGTTTGGTGAGATTCTTTATGACCATTACTTTGAACTCTTCACCAGGTAGATGACTTATTTCATTTAGATTTTTTTTCCTGAGATCTTGTTCTTTTGTTTGGAACATTTTCTTCTCATTTTGCCCCACCTTCTGTGTTTGTTTCTATATATTAGGTAGATCAACTATTGGTCTACTGGTCTTGAAGGAGTGGCCTCATGTAAAAAATGTCTTGTGGGGCCCACAAGGGCCATCACCCCTGGTCTCCAGAACCAGGAGTGTCTCTTGTGTGCTCTGTGTGCACTGTCCTATTGTGTCTGGGCTGAAACAGCTGTGTGTGCACTGGCCCCTACTGTGACTTGCTGAGAGGCCTGGCTGTCGGCACATGGTGGGTGGAGTGGACCCTGGTATAGTTGGCTAGCTGTGATTGTTGTAGGCATGCTGATGGAAAGGCCTAACCCCCGCCTCCCTGGGCAGCAGTCACTTTAGAGGGGTGCCCACAGTCCTAGCCAAGGCTGCTTTCTGAGTATGGCAGGGCAGGAGCCACTTTGGCAGGGCATCATTTAATGATCTTTTAAAAAAGTATCTAATAGCTAATTCTACTTTACCTTTCTTTATCATAGATTCTATTGTTTATTCTTTAATCTGAAAATTTTAATTCTTAAGACATAAACTAACCTAACAGAAATTACATTTATTAATTTTAATTCTTAAGGCTTTCTTCCAAACATTCCTAATATAAAATCATTGATATGATAAGCTGTTTATGTTACCTAGTCTAAAGTGCACCTGAAAAATCAATTAGCACATACTATGGCCTAATGTCTAAAAAGAAACTTAAATTGAAATTAGTTGCCAAAACCATAAATTTTAATTTAAACCATTAATTGATAAGTTTTAACTTATTCTCATGTGGATAAAGTACTAGACATAATTTAAAGACAATAAGCTCTGACTCTGCTTTAGTTATTTAGAATATTCTTAGTTTAAGTTTCACATCTATCCCATGTCTACTAGATAAAATGACCATTGCTAGATCAGACTTTTAAAATACTTATTATATCTCAGTGACATTCTTTGACTCCAGTATACCTCATTTGGAGAAATAAGCAATACTATACTCCATTTGCCCAAATTTTTCTACTTGCTTTTAAATTTTGCATTATTTTCATATTTTCTCCCATAGAGGTTTAGAGAGACCAGAACATATCTATAAAGAATTTTACATATTCTCACAGAAAAGCTTGCCTCTATAAAAAATGATTTGATTTAATTGGAAAAATTGTAGAATCTTTTCTGTCTTTATTTAAAACAAAATATAACTTTCAACCATCTCCAAAAAAGTCAGATCAAAATATCAGTAGTGATTACATATTCAGACCCTTCTGCTTTATGATTCTTTTGTTCCACATAATATGTGGAATATGAAAAATATAAAAAATTATATGTACTTCTGTGAAATAAGCATTTTTATTTTACCCATTTAATTTACATGTCCTTTAAGATTGTTATTGTCAAACATGAACATAGAGACATTTATTAAGATGATCAAAGCTATAAAAGCTCCTTTTCAGTAACCACTGTTAGAGTTAACCCTTAAAATGCTTAATTATAAGAGTATAGATCATGATCTTTAAACAGTATTATTTCTAATAACCAATTATATAAGTTTTAAAAACATTTGGTAACTGTGTAAACTACTATAAAAAAGGATAGAGATAAGATTCTTAAAATACTTTAAAGGTTAGTCTGAATCTGATGATTAAAGAAATACCTACCCTGAAACAAAAGCAAAAATGAACAAATGGAGTTACATCAAACTAAAAAGTTTCTGTACAGCAAAGGACACCATCAGCAGAACAAAAACATCTTCCTACAGTATGGGAGAATATCTTTGTACACGACATATCCGACAAGGGGTTACATCCAAAATATATAAAGAGCTCACATGCTTCAATACCCAAAAAAGCAAATAACCTGATTAAAAAATGGGTGGAGGATCTGAACACACTTCTCCAAAGAAGAAATTCCGATAGCCAACAGGTACATGAAAAGATGCTCCACATTGCCAATTATTAGGGAAATGAAAATTAAAACCACAATGAAATATCACCTCACACCAGTTAGGATGGCCAACATCCAAAAGACAAGGAACAACAAATGCTGGTGAGGATGAGGAGAAAGGGGAACCCTCCTACACTGTTGGTGGGAATGTAAATTAGATCAATCATTGTGGAAAGCGATATGGAGGTTCCTCAAAAAACTAAAAATAGAAGTGCCATTTGATCCAGCAGTTCCACCGTTAGGAATTTACCCAAATAAAACAAGATCCCAGATTCAAAAAGATCTATGCACTCCTATATTTACTGCAGCACTATTTACAATAGCCAAGACATGGAAGCAACCTAAGTGTTCATCAGTAGATGAATGGATAAAGAAGAAGTGGTACATAAACACAGTGGAATATTATTTTGCCATCAAAAGAAAACAAATCCTACCATTTGCAACAACATGGATGGAGCTACAGGGTATTATGCTCAGTGAAACAAGCCAGGCGGAGAAAGACAAGCACCAAATGATTTCACTCATTTGTGGAGTGTAACAACAAAGTGAAACTGAAGGAACAAAACAGCAGCAGACTCACAGACTCCAAGGAGGGACTCATGGTTACCAAAGGGACTAATGGGGAGGGACGGTGGGGAGGGAGTGAGAAGGGGATTAAGGAGCATTATGATTAGCACACATAATGTAGGTGGGTCACAGGGAAGGCAGTATAGCATGGAGAAGACAAGTAGTGACTCTATAGCATCCTACTATGCTGATGTACAGTGACTGCAATGGAGTGTGGAGGGGGACTTGATAATATGGGTAAATGTAATAACCACAATGTTGTTCATGTGAAATCTTCATAAGATTGTATATCAATGATACCTTAATAAAAAAATTTAAAAAAAAATAGAAAATATCTATCCTAAAATGTCTAGAGTATAGTGTTTTTTATAATATCCATAAAATTTATCATGCATTTGATGCTGCAAGTTAGACTTGGAAAGTTAGACTCATTTTATTAAACTTATATACTATACTAATAATCTTAACCTGGACATAGTGTTCATATTTAGATTATGTCATTCCAAATACTGCTCTTCTATGAAACTGTGTTATAAAACTAACAAAATGAAGCTCCTTGAAAAGATGTGATTGGTACTGTGAATCTTTATTGTAATTGCATTTTATCTTGAAACATCAAAATAATTTTTGGAAAGAGACCTACTGGTTCACCTCGAGGCCCAGGTGGTCCTAGCACTGTGTTATCTTCTCCTGGATAACCCTATAATGAGACAATGACTTATAAATAAAAGCAAATTAATAAATAACTTTTGAAATATACAGCCTATTACTTTCTAGTATGTTATTAAATACACAATCTGAGCCTATCTTTTTTAAATAGAAAACTTTTACCTTCAAAACTCAGCACATATTTTATACACAGTTATAATTTGTAAATCATTCTTGGAAGTGTCAGTCTGTTTTAATTACATAAAAATCTGCCCAGGAAATTTTCTCAAAGTATCAGGTTTCCAATGATATTACAAATCAAGAGGAATACTGTTGTAGTTATTCTTAACTCATAAACATTTTTACTACAAACATACCATAGTCAGCCATTTAATCTAATTTTACAGTCTTTTTTAAGAAGTAATTGATTTTACTTTCACAAAGCTTTACAGATTGCAAAGTACTTTAACATATATTATTTCACTTCCATCTTGAAACAACCTATGAAGACATTTTAGTGATTTATTTAAATTTTTATCCCTTATTATTTATTTATTTTTCTTACAGAATTTGCAATACTTCTCAAGTTGAAAGTGCTTCTTTTATTTTTTGAAAATGTTTCCATGCATATCTTCAGAAAGAACATGTAAATTTAGTGTTTGAGGATTAAAGTCAATATACACACATACCTTTTCTCCTTTAGGACCTGGCAACCCAGAAAGTCCTGGTTGACCTTGATGGCCCTAATAAAAAGACAAGTATGTAGACATTCTCCATATTATTTGTGCATGCTCTACCTGTTACCATCAAGTCCAGGTATTTCACTATTCAGAAAGAAAAATAGGATTCACTTTACAGGAAGAGGCATAAATATGTTATCAGAGAAACTTCGACTTAAATTGCATATTTGGGATAAGATCTTATATAAATGTCTTCATGCAAATATACACTTTATTATTTCCAATTAGAAATGTTTACCCTGTATCCTGGAATTCCTGGTTCTCCACCAGGTCCCATCAATCCTAAGTGGCCCTAAAAAACAAAGGAAATATTGATGAGAAAACAGATAATTTTTTAATTCTTTAAATTTGTACTCCTATTATTTAAAATTTGGATTTTTCAATGTATGAAATTCTAGCTAGTCTGAAATGGGAAAACAAAAAATAATATATCAACTTTAGTTTTATTTTTCTTACAAACCACAGAAGTCCCCCCCAAAAAATTATCTCTGGTTTACATCTAGTATAAATATTTTTAATCATATGAAGAGAAATACTTTCAGTTGTTGGAATCCTATGGTTTCTAGCAAATTCTTGGAAGTATAGATTGTATTTGCCAAAGTTTGTGATGGAAGTACATCAGTGAATATAGAGAGTGAAGCCTAATAGCTTTTGATATTGTCATGATGAATTAAGAACTCAATACTCACTGATAGTTTCAGATGCTTTGATGAACAATGTTTCAGCTCTGATCAAAGTTGCTAAAATAGAAATACTTGACAACTTATGTGCAATAATCATCCTATTATTACTCTTATTATCAGTATTTTTCAGATAAGGAAACCATATTTTTAAAGGCTAATCAGTAAAAGTCCCCCAAACTACCGAAAAGGTGACTCAGACAATTGCAAAAAAGCAAAAAATAATGATCCTAAAAATGTCCTATCTCTCATGTTATCAGAAAGCTTCAACATCAGCTGTACTATTTGAATCTCAAAATAAATAGGAGATAAGGAAATTAAAGCAAAGAATAGGTACGTGACTAATTAAATATCACACTAACCAAAAGTTCTAATCAATAGGTCAGAATAATAAATGAGGAGATAATGTGATTATTTACTTAAAGAACCCATGAGACTCACCTACATTCCTTAAAGTGCATATAAACATAAAAATATAAAAATAGAATTCTTATACAGCACCAACAAAAAGATGTAATGAGAAAAATGATTTCATTAAAAATACCAAATTCCATAAGAAACTAACAATAAGCCTAACAAGAAAAGTGTAGGAACAGAAATAAAGGAAATGACAAGATTTTATTAAAGGACATATAAGAATATATGAGTAAATGCAAAGACATATGGTGTTTATTAAAATATTCAATATAAAAAGAATTTGACAAGCTGATTCTAAAGTTGCCAGGAAATTTAAAAAGAATGAAATATGAAGTATTTTCCTTAACTGATATTAAAAGATACTAATAATATAATAATTTATAGTAATAGTATAATAATTTAAATGGTGTGGAATTGGCCTAGCAAGAGTCTTCCAGATTGAGAGAAGAAAGTAGAAAATAACAGATCAATAAATACTTCAGAGTTTAGTTTAAAGGAGGGTACCAATTCATAAAAGTGGGAAATAGACTGATTGTTTATTAAATGGTATTGAGACAAGTGACTTTCGATTTGGAAAAAAGAAAACTAGTCCTTTACAACTTATAGTAAAAAAATAAACTCCATATAAGCCAAGGGTAAAGATAAAGTTATATAAAAGAATCAGAAGAAGGATGTGGAAGAACATTTTTAGTTACATTAGTAGGGAAGACATTCTAATGAATAAATAGAACTGGAAAGGAAAAGACTGACAAATTTGACTATGTAATAATTAAAACCTTTTGTAAAGCAAAAGATATCATAAACAATATTAAAAGATAAATGACAGAAAGGGAAATATATATTTGTAATATATTTTGCAACATATCTAACAAAAATATATTTTTAAAATATATAAGACATTACTGCAAATCAATAAGAAAAGAAGACAACATAATAGAAAAACATGTAAATGCATGTGAATAGGCAGTTTCTAGAGAGAAAAATATAAATTACTTTGTTGAAATCAGGGAAATGTAAATAGAAAGAAAATAAGATACACTTTTTCATTTATCAAACATCATAAGAATTAATATGAAGTATTGGTGATGGGAGTGTAAATTTGGTGAAACCTCTTGGGATGGTATCTTGCAAAGGTGTCAAAATTTAAAAAGGGAATTTTCTTTTTAGAGAAAATCCAAAGTAAGAGCCTACTGTGAAGACAATATTCTCTGGATAATTTAGTTCCCATGTTTATTAAAAAATTAACTACATTATATAATGTTTTTAAGCACATAAGCCAAAGATAGAAAAAGGAAATATATTAGTAATTTAAATAAAAGGAAGTAAGAAAGACCTTGAGTGGTAAGATGACAGTAAGGCATGGAATACTTAGAGTGACCTTGAGAGAAAATTTTCTCAGAGACAAGAGATAGGATTATGCAGTCTCTGTAAAAGGCCTTGGTGAAAAGTCTAGCATTTGTGACATTTACATTGAAATTAGGGAATATACTTGCATTTTATAAATAAGCTTATGAAACAGTGAAAAGACTAAATTGGATAATCTCTTAAATATTTTGCAGCTTTCATGTTGTGACTTTACAAGAAGGTTCAAATATATTAGCAATGTAATTTGGCTATTGTATGTTCAGAAGTATCATGCTACCCTTGTTTTCACATCATGCAAAGTTTATGCAAAATATTAAATATTATTTGATGTTATAGAGATTAATTTTAATCACAGCTGGTTAAAAAAAATCTCTAGATAAGCATGTGGAGTCCAAGCATATAAATAAAACCCATTTCCAAATGACAGCATAGTTTTATATAGAAAATTAATACTGATTTTAAATGCAAAGCTTATAAACTTTCCTACTGTTAGGAGTTATAACCTGATTTTTTTTTTAAACCTCATTTCATATTGTATTTCCATTTTGAGTTCTTTCTCCTTTCCTTTTTCATGTCCAGAAACCACTAAGCCATTTAAGTACTGTGGAATGCTTACAATTCTCCACATCCCACAGAGGTAGATTATTTTCAATGGAACTATTGCTTTCTCTGTAAAATTAATCAAGGGATGAAGCTTTAAGGACAAGGATACATTTCTTTTCCATCACAGTGAACTTAGTTTTGGAAACAAATCAAATACTAACCACAGTGCCTCTAGTTCCTCTGGCACCTTTAGGACCACTTTCCCCAATTTGTCCAGGAGCACCTCTGCTTCCAGTTTCTCCTATGGGCCCTATTTGTCCTTTATCACCCTGTGGATGTCATCAGCAGGAGAGAAAAGTAAGAAAAAACATATTTATTTTTTCTAAATAGATTAACTAACTATATCATATACCTGAATGACTCCAGAGGATATTTTGTAAGCAGAATTCTATAAACAATAACTTTCCTTTAATTTAATAGTACCACAGACCACCTCTGACAATAGTAACATACCATCACCATCTAGATTATCTTAAAGATAATAATTAAAAGTAATTTTGGAAAAAGAACATTAAAAAAATAATTTTGGCCATAAAAGCAGGGGTGATCTGGTGCTCATGTTGAGTTATAAATAAGCAAGTTTCTTGTTTTGAAGTTAGTTATGCATGCATGTATGCATGCATGCATGTTTTTATTGTTATCATGGGAAAACACAGACCCTTATGAGAAGCCTTTCTCTGCAGAGAACTTCAAAGCCATAAAGAGATGTTTAATGCAAAAAAGCTCTAATGTGTAGTTCTGTATATTCAAGATCATCACTCACTTGTGTGAAGTTTGCCTTTAAAAGTCTGTAACATTTTTATAACATTTTATATCTCTCTGAAAACTAGTTACCTTCCGTTTTCCATTAGGCTGATCGGTCATTCCCTAGCACAAAAATACAGCTATTCTTACCCAACAGTAATTTTTGTAATTCATTTTTCTGATTGTGGGAGCCAAGCTATTTTATTATTGATAATTAAGTAGACACAAAGAAACACTAAACTATGATCATATTCAGGAAATTTTGGGTATTCAGGATAATTTACAGGCTTTCTCAGGGGAGAAAATTGTTTTGAGGACCTTCACTGTCCCACTTCTAATGTTGAACTTAGACATAACATTATATATGATGAAAACAGACTTCAATACCAGGGTTATTCTCATGGGCAAGAATGGCAATTATAATTTACCTCATTAATTTTCTTCATCTTTTATTATTCTTATACTGTCCCAAAATTATGAGAAAGATGGACTAGGTATATATTAGCATAAATAATAGAATTACTTAAGGAGCTTAATATGGTGTGATTTGTAATTAATTATAGTAGATATATTCAAAACTGCTGTAGTACAATGGGAGAATCATTTCTATGTCTCACTAACAATTGAACAAATGCTTGACCTCATAAAAAGATGAAAATTTCATTATAATATACTAGAATTTTATAAATACATCACTTTTTAAAGTAAAATATAAAGCAAATAAAACATATTCTTAAATTCTTTTTAATAGAAGTATAGTTGATATACAATCTTATACTAGTTTCAAGTATACAACACAGTGGTTCAACAGTTACCCATATTATTAAATCCTCACCCCAACTAGTGTGCAGCTACTACCTGTCAACACAGAAAGATGAAATAAAACATATTCTTGATTTGCGTTTCTTAGTTCATATATGGGAAAGGTAAAATCACTCATTAATCTTTCCAGTTTAGAAAAACATAATAATAGACCCAGAACAAATCTAATCATTTTCTTTCCTGTAAACATTTCACTTAAATTATTACTGAGTAACACAAACAGTTATTTTCCCTTTCTCTCTTTTCCCGCCCACTCTCTACTGAAGAATGTTTGGCAAACAGAAGGCAAGGCAAAGATCTTTTAGAAACTACAAAGTAGAAAATTTGCCTTCAAATAATTTAAGTGATAGGTACTCCTAAGTGGAATTAAATATTAATTTAATGTGTCTTTTTAAGCCAAATTTGTAGTTCTTTATTACTTTATATCTAGTGCCAATAAAAACATCACAGCATTCTATGGAGCTCTGGGCCCATCAGAAGAAAAAAACAGCTTAAAAGTATTTTTTAAATTACCTTTTTTCCTGGACGACCTCTTTGTCCCAGAATTCCCACAATTCCTTCAGGTCCCTGAATATTCAACATAAAAAAGGAAATAAATTGTTAAAGAAAAGACTAGATGGAATGTTTAAATACTCATCTCAAACAATCAATGAACTGAATACTAATTAAAAATAAGAGTTACTGTTCAACAATATTGTTGTATGATAATTTGTATAATTATTTAAAAAGAGGTCATGATGATTTAAAGGTATCACTATTACTAATGAGAAAGCTCACAAACTGGCCAAGATAGACAAACTATTTTTTATAATAGGAAGAAAATTACTTGGTTTCAGTATAACCATTTTAACTAATGAGAATGTAATAAAAGTAAACCCAAATGCATCCATTTCACATCCACATGGACCCAGTATGAGCTACATCTGTGGGTTCAACATCCTGTTGAACATATAGGATTATAAAATATATTCAATACATGGTCAAGGAGGATCACAAAATTTCACTGAAGTAGAGGATTAAAGATATATTCTTGGATCTGTGGAAAAAAGGAAGGAAATACATGGAGAAAATGGAGGTAATCATCTGTACTTTGAACAAAAGTAGACTAAAATTTTTCAATTTATACGTTTTTTAAAGTAAAAAGTGGCTAGAATATTTTAGATGTGATGTGAATTCACAGTTCAACAACAGTGGGGCTTAAATGAGATCCACAGTAAGCCAGGTTGCAATTCTAAAGTGGCTAATAATTAATCACAGCATTCCTTGCATTAGTTGGAAATGAAAATGGATATCTCAAATTTGTGTCTCAAAGTTTGGCAAACTGCAAAAATTTTGTAGACAAGAAATAAATTGTGGTTTACCACTGTGCTATGTAGACTCTTGATAAATATTTGTTAAATGAATAAACAGATACCTAAGGAAATGAGTCATGCCCTGTGTTCCTGAGAAAATGCCCTTCTAGCCTCAGAAAGTAGCTAATTTAGAAGCCAAAGTGGTTAAATTCTATTGCTGTAGTTATAGCTGCATCCAGAGGTTGAAATGATAGTTGCACTAACCTGAGATTTCTTTGGGTTAATATGGAGTTTTCAAAAGAAGCTGACTGACAATCATAGAGGTTAAGTGTGAAGTTTTAAAAGTTCGACTGCTCCAGTTTCATATTCTGGGTCTGTCCCCTAATAGCTATATGACCATAGGTAGATTATGGAACTTCTAGAGGCCTTAGTTTATTGTTATACAGAAGGGGTATAATAATACCTCTTCAAAGGGTTACTAAGGTTAAATGAGATAATGTGCAAACCTAGAAAGTATTAGACTTATACTGAAGAGCTCAAAAAATGTTCTCACTAACATTTTGAAGTGTATTATGTAATATTTAAATATGTGTAAAAGATATTAAAAGGTACAATAAATACCCATGTACCCATTGTCCACTTTAAGAAACAGAAGCTATGTGTGTGTGTGTGTGTGTGTGTGTGTGTGTGTGTGTATCCCTATATACATACTGAGTATATAATTGACTTATATATTTGAAGTACCTTCCAAACATAATCACCCTCTCTCCTCACTCAGGTATAATCACTGCCCTCTATTTGGTTATCACTCACATGCATTCCTTTATACTTTTACTCCATTTGTTTGTATTTTCAAGCAATATACGGTTATCTTGCATCTGCTCAAACTTTAAATAAGTGGTATTATACTTTATGTATTCTTTTGAAACTTCTTTTAACACATTTTGTTTTGGAATTATTCAGTGTGTCTTTAATCCATTAACTTACTGTTTTCACTCCTACAGGATTCCATTTCATTATCAAAATGCAACTTATTTAATCATTTTCATGCTAATGAATTTTTAGTGTGTGTCTGTGTGTGGTTTTTTCCTTTTTTCTGTTACAGAAAATGCTGCAATAAACACCCTGTGCTTGCCTCTGTGTAACTCAGTAAGTTAAGAGATTTTTGGTATAGAGGGGTATAGACCCGGAGTTGAAAACTGCTGGGTTGTAGGATACAGGCATTTCCAAGAGCACAGATATTGACAAATTGTTCTCCAAAGTGGTTTTGTCAACTTAAGTTCCCATAGCAAAGTTTAAGAATTCCAATTATTCTTTAAAATTTGTCCATTTCACTGGTGTAAAATGATGTTATTTGTGGTTTCAATTTGTATATTCCTGAGTCAGAAGGAGAAATGAATATCTATCCACAGTTATTTGATATCTATATGCGAGTCTTTAGCTTCTACCTTCTACCCAGTATTCTGCTGAACTGTTCTTACTGAGTTATACATAAAAGTTTTTATGCATATTACTGATACTAGTATTTTGTTAATTCTATAGCACAAATCTCTTTTCCCAGGCTGTACTTTATTTTCTCACTGTTTAGTATAACTTCAGATTAACAAAAATTTGTAATTTTAATGTAATAAAATTCATCAGTATTTTTTCTTATTTTTTTTTAACGTTTAAGAGATCCTTACTATTTTCCCTCCCTTCATGAGGTCATAAAATAGTCTCTTAAATGTTCTCCTATTTAAAATTTTTATTTTCACAATTAGGTCTTTAATTGAATTAGAATTTCATTCTTTTGTGTTTAAGCGTTTGGGTTTTTTTTTCATTTGGATAACCAGTTGTATCATTCCCCGTTATTGAATATTTCATTCTTTCCTTAATGCTCTGCAATACATAATCAGTTCATCAAACGTTAAGTTTCAAATATACTTAGATGTGAGTCTAGTTTATCTTCTATTTCCACGATTCCATTTGTCTACCTGTGAATAATCATGAAACTTGACTAAATTACTCTGCTTCACTAGTAAGCTATGATGTCAGGTGGAGCAGATTCTCCCTTTCACACACCACTCCCTTCTGCCCCTTTCAACGGGTTCTTGAAAACTGCCTTGAGACAGGCCCTTTGATCTTCCAT
This sequence comes from Manis javanica, assembly GCF_040802235.1. Taxonomy (NCBI): domain Eukaryota; kingdom Metazoa; phylum Chordata; class Mammalia; order Pholidota; family Manidae; genus Manis; species Manis javanica. The sequence goes on from NC_133159.1 coordinate 72,253,634, forward strand.
ATAAATTTTTAAATGATTTTTTATCAATTAAGTTCTATAAAAAAGACCTACAGGGATTTTGCCTATAATTGTATGATAGATTAGGGGAGAAATGGTAACTTTTTGCTATTGAATACTCCTATCCATGAATATAAAATATGTAATTATTTAGGTCTTTGTTAGTAAACTTAGTTTCCTTCAGTTGTATAAATCATTTGTTGCATTTATTCTTAGATACTTCATTTTGCTGCTGATTGAATTGTAAGTTGTATTTTGAAAAGTTTTCTAGCTGTTGCTTATGAAGAACGGAATTTATTTTTGTATATTACTCTTATAGTTAGCCTCTTATTGTACTCTCATTAATTCTAATAATTTGACAGTAGATTATTTCTCCTGTTTTACTGCTGGTTGGGACTGTGTAAATGTTGAATAGAAATGGTGAAGACTGTTGATCTTTGCTCGTATCTCTGAAGTTTCACAATTAATTATGATAGTCAATGTATGAATATTAAATTTCATTCAAAATTTTAGTTCATCTATTGAAAATGATTACATTTTTTCTTTAATTTGTAAATATGTGACTTAAATTTGTAATATTTAAACATGTAAGACCTTTGTTGCAATACTGGTACAACAAGGAATTCACAAACCCCTTTATTATATTGCACTTCACAACTCTATTGAATTCAAATATTCAGCTATCAGCTGACACTACTGCATGGAAATGCTACCTGTCAACCATCAATTCAGTTTAGGCATTATTTTAACTGTTTATATGTTTAAATATTCATAACAATTTGTGGATAATGTAAAAATAAAAGAGTGGACAACAGTGGCAAAAGTAAATCTCACAGATGTGTATAATTGAGATTTGTTATCATTACTTTGCAAGATGACTTACACATTCATCTCTACCTTCAAACTTCCATTTCTATCTCATTTTCAAGTTAATAACCTTGCCTCATCCTTCACTGATATATAATAGGGATCAAACAAGAGCCATCTCCTCTTCTTGATGTCCAGTCTACCAACACATTTACTTGTGTACCCACAGAGTCTGTCTCCCTTCTCTTACAAAAGATGTGTTTGTTTTCTGTGTGAGGCCAGCTACTCACTTGTACCTGAAGCCCATGTCCTCTTCAAGGACCTCTCTTCTGGAAACATCCTTCTCTTACTTACAATATCAATTCTTCTCTGTTGACTGGATCATTTCCAACTGCATTCAAATACGGTAGATATGACTCATTTAAAAACCATCCTTTCTTGACCTTCCTTTCTCCCTTCCATCCACTCATTCAATTTCTCATGTACTTCAAGTTACATTTTCTGATTCCTCCTCACAGCAAAACTTTTCTGAAAAGACTTATTTATGCTCATTGTCACTATTTCCTTATTTCTCATACTCTCTTCATTTGGGCTTTTAATCTTAGCGCAACTCTGAAATTGCTCTTTTTCAGGGCCTCAAATGACTTCCATACAGCCAAATTCGCCAAATTCAATGGTCAGTTATCTAACTCATGTTATCTGAACCTTTTTTCATTCTTGAAATCTTTATTTTATTAACCCTTGTTTTCATTGCAGCATGCTTCCCTGATTTTCTATTTATTTACAACATCTTATATGCTCTTCCTCTGCCCAGCCATTCAATGTGTGCCCTCCTCTCTTTGCTCTTTTTAGGTGACCTCGTCCTGCCCCTGTGGCTTTAAGTACCATCTGTATTCTAATGATTTCTAAAATTATACCTTCTGTCCTGACTGCACCACTGACCTTCTGACTGCCCTATCTACCAACATCTCTTCTTGAATTTCTAATAAGCATCTTAAACTCTGTGTCCCAGAATGAATTCTTGAATTCTTCACTTGAACCCTAAACTACTTCTCTCCTAGTCTTCCCCCTCTCCAATCAATGGGGCAATATTTTGAAAATTATTAAAATACTTTTTTATTTTGCTTTTTTTGAGTACATGGACTTTCTCAGCCTGAGGGGTTTGTGGGTCTAAGGGCTGGATATATTGAGAGGAGATTACTCTATTTTCTTTGTTTCCAACTTTAACATTTCACAAATTTGTCCCGGAGCACTGATCACACAAGGCTGTCCTGTATTGTAGAGAAGACACACTTTCCATCTATCACAGTAGGACTCTAAGGCTTTTAGTGGATGGTAGAGGATGAGGATATGACCCAGGGGAAGTCAAGAAAAAGTATGTACTTTTCTTCTGGCCCCAGGAGAATATGGGAAGGCAAAGAGAGAGGGAGAGACATAGGTGTTCAGATTTTCTCCATTATAAGTTTTGGCAGAGAAAGACTCTTATTTCCCACTGTCCACTTAAGATTCAGGAAAAGTCTTTTCTCAGATATCACCTGGTTTGTGATCATATCAGTTTAGCTGCTAATCCCAGATATAAACACATGCATATATGGTTAATTAATATGAGATAAAAGATCCATCAATATATAATAGGGAAAATACAGTCTCTTCAATAACTGGTGTTGGGAAAACTGGATAGTTACATGCAAGAAAATGAAAGTCAATTACTGTCTAACTCCATACAGAAAAGTAAACTTGAAATGGATTAAAAACTTAAATGTAAGATACAACACCATAAAACTCTTAGAAGAAAACATAGATAAAAATCTCTTGAACATAAGCATGAGCAATTTTTTTCTAGACATGTCTCCTCAGGCACGGGAAACAAAATTTAAAAAATGAACAAGTGGGACTATAGCAAACTAAAAATCTTCTGTAGAGCAAAGGACACCATCAGCAGAACAAAAAGGCAACCTACAGTATGGGAGAATATATTTGTAAACAATTTACCCAATAAGAAGTTAACATCCAAAATATAAAAGAACTCATATGCCTGAACACTAAAAAAAAAAAATACAACTAAAAAATGGGGAGAGGATCTGAATAGACCTTTTTCTGAAGAACAAATCCACATGGCCAAGAGGCACATGAAAAGGTGATCTACATCACAAATTATCAGGGAAATACAATCAGAACTACAATGAGGTATCACCTCACACCCTGCAGAATGGCCACTCTCCAAAAGACAAGAAATAGCAGGTGTTAGCAAGGAAGTAGAGAAAAGGGAATCCTCCCACACTGTTAGTAGGGATGTCAATTGGTGCAGCCACTGTGGAAAGCAGTATGGAGGTTCCTTGAAAAAGTGAAAATAGAAATACCATATGACCCAGTAATTCCACTTCCAGGAATTTTCCTGAAGAAAACAAAACCCTTATTTGAAAAGATATATGCAACCCTATGTTTACTGCCACATTATTTACAATAGCCAAGTTATAGAAGCAACCAAAATGTCCATCAATAGATAAATGTATAAGGAAGATGCAGTACACATACACAATGGAATATTATTCAGTTATAAGAAAAAAAGAAATCCTGCCATTTGCAATAACATGGAAGGACCTAGAGGGTATTACACTCAGTGAAATAACCAGGCAGACACATACCATATTATTTCACTTATTTGTGGAATATAAAAGTAAAGCAAAACCAAGCAAACAAAACAGCAGTAACTCATAGACACTGAGAAGTGACAGGTGGTTACTATGGGGAGTGGTTGGTATGGGTGGGTATGAGGGGGACAAAGGGGCACAAAAACTCTCAATTATAATGTAAGTTGTTCATGGGAAAGTACAACATGAAGAATATAGTCAATGATTCTGTAACATCTTCTATGTTGACAGAGAGTAACTGCTCTGGTTGGGTGAGGATTTAATAATGAGGGTAACTGTTGTGCCACTGTGTTGTATACTTGAAACCAGTGTAAGACTGCATATTAACTATACTTCAATAAAAACAATTGGTTGCTCAGCAAAGTCAAAATGAGGAAGATCATTTAAAAAAATTTCCTGAACTATTCCTCGATTTCTCTGATGCAGACAGAAACTTAGAAATACCTGAGGAGCTTTTGGGTGGAGGGTTATCATTACTCTAAGAAGAAGGACTGATGAGCAGATTGCCTGGGCTAGACCTGAATGAGAATCACAGCAAAACCTCGGAGAGATCTACAGATTAGTGGAGACTGACAGGCTAGTTCAGGAAGGGAGCACCCCCTAGGCATTCTTGCCAAAAAAAAGAAAAAAAGAAGAAGTGAAAATTATCAGCTGTAGACATCATCAAAGCAGGGTAGGTAGTAAGCACCTGCCAAGGGACATCCCCATGTCCCTATCAGTATGAGTAACACCTACACCTAGACTCATCCTCATTCTTGTTACCATGAGGCATGCAGACTCTGTATTGGAAAGGACTGAAAGAGGGAGGTCGAGGACTGATAAATTTGAGACTAAGCATCATAAGAGTCTGAGCATTACTTAAAGAGACCATTAAGTTATAGAAAGAGATTGTTTCCATAAGCTTTCAAGTGAATTGGATTTAAACTTTTCTATCTCCATCAGTTCCCCAACCATTCCTCACTAACTGGTAACTTAAGGCTTGTGAGGAAAACCAGATAAGTTAGAAAGAAAGAAATTTCATATTTGCATTTGTATAAAAATTTGTATCTTTGTTACATATTCAATGGTTTGATCACTCAGTCGCTCCAGTTAAAAACCAGGATTTATTCTTTATTCTTTTTCCCTCTTTTCAGCATCCACACCATGAGCAAATTCAGTTAGCTACATCTCCAAAATATGTCTTGAATCTGACCACTATTCACTATCCCTATTTGCTCCCTTGAATTCCAAACCACCATGACATTTTCACCTACAATATTGCCACAGCCTTCTAAGTGGTTTGGTCCACTTTTACCCTCATAGTTCATTTCTTCAAAATATCCCAAATGATTACTGACAATGTTAATCAAACATCTCTCCCTGTTTAAAACCTTCCAGATGGCTGCCCACTGCAATTAGATTAATACCCAAACTTTTCAGTATGATCTATCTTCCTCTATATGATCTGGCCCCTCCTTTTTCTCTGACACCATGTTTTCCAGTTATTTACCACATTGTAGTTAAGTACGTGGTCTTTTTTTTCTCTCTAATAGTGCATTTAATAAACATCCTCTCTCACAGCATTTGCATTAGATGTTCCCTCTGCCTAGAAAGCTTTTTCTCAGATATTCAGATGACTGCCTTTTTCTTATCCTTAGGCATCTGGCTCAGTGACCGCAGCTAGTCTTTCTGTGATCACCCCAATTTAAAGTAGCTACTTTACCTAGTCACTCTCTATCCCATTCCATGTTTAATTTTCTTCATTGCACTTATCACTACAAGACATTTTCATTCTTGTTCACATCCCCTTCCTACACTACAATGCAAGTTCTGGGAGAGCAGTGGCTTAGACTGTTTTGTTCATTGCTGTAACATTAGCACCCAGAACTGTGCTTGGAATAAAATTAATGCTTAATAAACTTTTAATAAACAAGTAAATGAATGATAGAATGTATATGGCCTTAATCACTCAGCTAGTCTACTAGGTATTTGTCAAGAAATAGCACCTTAGAGAACATGTATGGAATGATAGAAGTAAAACCAAAGTTTATGAATAAAGAAAAAGGGAAGTGAGAGAGTTTTATAGTAATTTTTAGCTTCTAGGTAATAGAACTATGGACCTAGTAGTAACCTTTTGCACCATAAACTTTTGCACATATTTGAAGAACTTATCATGTGTGAGAAAAAGGGTCGCCTATATTCTATACTTCATTTTCTTCTGTGATTATAATCAGAAAGGCTGCCACTGGTTATTTTGCTTACATTTTTTTTCTTTTCAAATACTGTTTTTCTTTTCTTTTGGGATGGGATGGTAAAGTTCCATTGATATTACGTTAGTTTATTTTACTGCTTGTTGTGAAGTGCATAATGTTGTCTTTTAAAAGTTAACATGACCCACTGCAATGCATTTGTTTATTTAGAGGCTTGCAGGGCAGACTGGAAAAATAGTAACATTTTCTACAATGTGCATGTTTTAATAGATTTCTTCAATAGTTACAAGAATAAGAATGCTTTCATGTAAATGTATTTTGACAGAGAATAGTTGGCTTGAGGTTCACCCTACTTATAAAATAGAAGGAGTTGGGGTTCCCTACTGATTACTTTAAATTTTGTGAAAGTGTATTACCTCAGAATGAATACATCTACTTTTTCAACAACTTGATTGAGATATAATTCATATACTGCATTATGAATCCCTTTAAGTATACAATTCAATGGTTTTTAGTATATTCACAGAGTTCTGTATAACTATTACCACAATAAAGTTTAGAATATTTTCACCAACCCAGAAAAGAAACCCTGTACCTATAAGCAGTCACTTCCCATTTCCTCTCCCATCCCCCAACCTGAGGCAACCACTAATCCACTTTCTATTTCTATTGCTTTGCCTATATGGGATATTTTATATAATATGTGGTATATTCCAATTCACTTCTTTCACTAGGCATAATATTTTCAAGGTTCATCAATGTTGTAGCATGCATCAGCATATCATTCCTTTTTTATTGCCAGCAATAATAAAATGTGGTACGTATAGACATGCTATACTTATTAATAAACATCAGTTGATCATGTATGTTGTTTCCACTTTTGGTTGTCATAAATAATGTTGTCATGAATATTTACATACAAGTATTTATTTGAACCCTGTTTTCAATTCTCTTGGGTATATGCCTAGAAGTAGAATTGTTGGGTCATATGGTAAACCTATATTTAACATACTGAGAAACTGCCAAACTAGTTCGCAAAGTAGTTGCACCATTTTCCATCCCACTAGTGATGTATAAGCGTTCCAACTTCTTTACATTCTCATCAACAATTGTTATATTTTCTTTTTTAAAAATTATAACCATGCTAGGGTATGTGAAGGGATATTTCTTTGTGGTTTTACTTGTATTTTTCTGATAGTCAATGATGTAGAACATTTTTTCATTTGCTTGTTGGCCAATTGTGTATCTACTTGGAAAAATATTTGTTTAAATACTTTTTCAGCTGAAATATTTGTTCGGTTTTCAGTTGGGTTATTTGTCTGTTATTATTGAGTTGTAAAAATTCTTTATATATTCTGGATACAAGTCCCTTACCATATATGATTTGCAATTATTATTTCCTATTCCATGGGTGTCTACTCCCTGTCTTGATGATATTCTTTGAAGCATAAAACTTTTAATTTTAATAAAGTCCAGTTTGCCTCTTTCTTTTGTCACTTGTACTTTTTGTGTTGTTTATGAAAACTTTGCATAGCCCAATAGTTTTAGCTCTTACATTTAGGTCTATGACCTAGTTCAAGTTAATTTTGCATGTAGTATAAAAGTCTAACTTTATTCTTTTGCATGTGAGTATCCAGTTCCAACACCCTTTGTGGAAAAGACAATTCTTTCCCTCATTGAATTGTCTTGGCACACCACATTCATTTGTAATTCAAATTCATTTTGTTCTACTATTTCTTACAGAATTTATTTTATCCCTTGAGATAGCCAATAGCACTAGATACTGCTAAACAGAGTTTGAAAGTCATAGTGATTCCCTCAGAAACTATGTTCCTCTCTGCTTGAAACCTTTAATGGTTTTTCACTATACTTTGAATAAAACCCAAACTCCTTACCATGGTTTAAAGGGTCCCTCATTATCTCCTATCTATTTCTTCAAGCTCAACTCTAACAACTTTTCATTAATCACTATGCTGCAGCTATAATAGCTTTCTTTAAGTTTTCAAAAATACTTAGATCATTCTCACCTCTGCACCTTGGCCCTTACCATTCTATCTACCTTAAAGAATCCCCCAAAGTTCTTTGCATAACTGGTTCCTTTTCATTCTTTAGGTCACAATTTAATTCTCCCCTATCCAAAGATGCCTTTCCTTACTGCCCTGGTGGTAATAGGCTTCCCTACCCTTAACTAGTTGACTTACCTTCCCTTAACCAGTTTTTCTTTTCATTCACCATGTTTGCTTCCATCATTTATTCATCAAAAACCTGCAATGATTTTTCTATTGTCAGTCTTCTCCAAAGATATAAAATATGAGATCAGGGATCTTGGTAATCATGCTCCCCTTGGTATCCAGGGTTTAGTAGAGTTCTTGGCTCACAGAATGTACTCAAAAACTTTGTTGAATTAACAGGTGGACAAATACATTTTATACAGTCACAGTCTGTATGGTTAATGAAAGTTTAGAAACATCCAAGCTAATACTTTTTTAAAGTTACAGAAACTTTTCTTCCTAAGAAAGACTTTTGGAAGTCTTACCAAATATGGTAAATATATATGCAAGAATCTTTTCAGACTCAAGTAGGAGGAGAAGGAACAGAGAGTTCTGCCCATTCAGCATCCTCCCTGACACAATCATCTTGGGAGGTTCTGTAGCTCCAACTCCCTTATTATGTGTAATGTGAAAACGGAGATATCAAAGAATGGCTCACCTAATAATGCACAGCTCTTTAGTGGAAGACTAGGGATTTGAACAGTTCTTGCATAGTGATCAACACAGGGTGATCTACATTTCTGTGTTGCTCTATGATGAAACAATTCAGAACAGTTTAGCATAAAATTCAGGCATAAAATACACATATTTTTCTTCTGTTCAATGATGTCTATATCTTGGATTTATTAATTTGTTACTGATGCTTCCCTTGACTTTTTTTTCAACCTGAATCTTATTTCTCAGTCTTCTAGAAAATAAGAAGAGTATCTCTTTACTGGAAATAAAGGTGCTTTTTTCCCCATCTCATTTATTTTCTTGTTTATTTTTCAAGAATTAAGGTAGCATCTTTGTGACATTGCTTAAGGATGTATTTTTTAAAGTGCAAAAATAAGTCCAACATCAGGCTGTCTGATTAAGCAATAGTTCCTCGGATCATAAAATTCTTTTGAAAAAAATATGTCATGGTATTTTTATTGAGTTTATGAGCTGAAAAGCATTTAAAATTCCAAGGAGAATAACAAAAGAATAAAAAAGAAACACACATGTGTTGTTACTAAAAAAGGCACTGAAGATGTGTAGAAGGCAGGATTGTTCCTGGGAAAAATTATGAAGCAGATGAAATCTGTGTTTATCATTTTCCCATGTCTTGCTTTGAGCCCTTTTCCATCTCTACTCTGCCCATCAGCAGCTGTCATGCTGTGTCATCCCTGTCTGGGGTTATCATATGGCATGGTTAAGCTTTCTTTTTCTTAGTTCTGTGTTCCTTCTACCCACCAACTTTCAGGGGAGTAGGCTAGTTGATTGGAAAAAATCCTAATTAATTAATGCTATTAATAATTGTTAGTGGCATATAAAAATAAATTTGATAAGAATTCTCAGGAAGAACACCCACTATTTTGGCACCTGTTACTTGGCTTCTCTTTGAGTTCATCCCTCAGGAGTCCTCTAAAAAAGGCGAAAACTACCAAGAGCCCTAGAAAAACAAAATATAAGCCCAAGGCTGGTTATCTCATGCAGAAGTGTGACTTAGAGACACAGAAGTCAGAAAATAAAGGAAGTAGAGTCAGCTTTGCTATCTGCTATCTTATTTACATAGATTTCTCTGAGTTTGAGTTTTTTCAGTTGTAAAATGGGTGATAAAAGGTATCTACAGGTTATTGGAAGGACTATCTGAGTGAATATAAGTGAATTTATATTGCTTGGTGTCTGGAACAATGGGGTTTAAAATAATTTGAAGGGGAGGAATCCCTAATGCTTTGTATTTGCTGTAGTGGTACAACCCATCATAGATTTCCAGGTCTGGGGGGCAGGACAGAGGAGAAATGGGTACTTTACCACTTCTGTAAAACTGGAGGGAAAAAAAGACTAAATTTTCCAGTCTTCCAAAAACAGATGACATTTCTGGTTTATCCTTGATCTTCAAATATCATTTTGAAATGTACTGGTACAACTATTTTTTATTTTGAGGAAGAGGTGTATGGCAGTATCTTAATTGTTGCTAAAGGAATTATAATCATGGGTTAAAGGTATGAATGGTGAGATGGGCATTTTGTGTTACAGTTATGATATTCATTGTATTCCTCCAGATAGAGTTTCCTTTTAGTTCTTAGAAAGCTAAGTGAAATGACTAGAGCAGGGACTATTACTGATAGGACATTCAATGATCTGGAGGTTAGAAGCCAAAGGAGGAGAAATACACACACAAAAAATGTGAAGACTGTAAATTTTGTAAACCACTATTTTGTATCCAGTTGGCTTGTGTGATTGGCTTACTCATGATTAGTTCCTCAGTCTTTACTAAGCCGCATGTAGAAATCTGTGGAGTACAAAAGTACTATAGGAAGGACTAAAGAGAGCTTGTATTTTTGAAGAGCTATGATCTTTTTGGAAGAAGAGACCCACAGGCTTTAAAGTTAACTTATAATCCTCAAAAGGCTGAATAAGACTGCCAGGGTGCAGAAGAAAGTGATGACTACTAAGATAGGAGAATAGCCTCAAAGGAAAGAATGCTTAGAGAAGTTAAGAGAATAATTTGGGGGAAAACCACATTTAAAAATATGGACAAGGAAAAGGGAACACTAAAGCAAAACTGTAAAATGACCAAGGAGGCCTTATCTGGAAAAATAGAACAAATTTCATAAATGAAGCATTTAAGCAAGAGAGAGCTGTTATTATTATTAGTTTACATTTTTCATTGCTCTGAGGTGAGAGAATTTGTTTAATATGACACATAATTTCCCTTGAAGTAATATAGAATTTAAGGATCAGATATTGATAGCTTAAATACTGCTGCAAAGGATTTATTATTTCATCCTGGATATAGAAAATTATTCTACAGGAAAATGTCAGTTCTATGAATAAGAACCAGAAATATTCAATCAAAGTAAGTTTGAATCAACACAAAACATTCCCCTTCAAATGCTTTATGACAGAAGTTCCATAGTTGAGGAGACATCATCAGGATAGTGATACATAATTTCAAAATTCAGCCCCACCTCAGAAAAAGATCAAGTGGCAACTATCCTTAGATAAGATACCATTGTGAAAATCCTAGAACCTAGAGGTGAGACTGAAGCATGCCTGAACCACAGAGACTGAGAAGCACAACATCAGAAGGATAAGAGGATAGGTTTCACTTTGAATGCATTGTCCTTCCCCCAGGCTGTCACACCACCACACCAAGTGGAGCCGTTGGCCTATAGTTTCTCCAGTGGGGAAAAAAGAACCCAAAGCAGACATTCAGTAACCCCAGCACTGTGGGCTGCTTCCAGGGCAGCCCATTCAGGTCTTGCTTAAGGAGGAGCACAGGGGGAAACTGGGAGCTTCACCACTGCGGTTCACAAAGAGAGAAAAGTGGTGGTACTTAACAGCAACCAGCACTTGGATCTGGTGGATTTCATTCCTGCTTGCAGTGACCCCTGAGCAGAGATTTATCCAGTGGTTCTACCTATCTGCAGAGCTGAGCTGGTGGTCCTGTCCAATCAGAGAACTTGCTGGTGGTTCTGCATGATTTAGGTCCCCAGCCAAAGGGTCATACCTGGTATGGAGTCTTGTTATGTGGCCCTGCCTGGGCAGGGAAGAAAATTTGAAACCCTGCCCATCATCTAAGCCTGCTCAATCAGGGCCCCACATCTAAGCATAGTCTCCCATCCTGCTTAATGAGGATGTGTTACCAGAGAACTTGGGAAGCTGTGGAATGCATATTACAGCTTTTGAAGGCAGAAAGCCAAGTCAATATCCCTGCTCAGCTGTTAAGAATAGCCTCTAGCCCTTCATTATCAAGGAACCTGAACAGTGACCATGGGCAGCCTTGGAACCCAGTCTATAGTATTGCCCAGCCACAAAGCCCAGCCAACAGCTCCTCCCAGCAGTGGAGTATAGTCTTTGACCCTTTCCAATTATAAATACAGCCTGTAACCTTGCCCAACTGTACGGCTTAGCATGTAGTCCTATCTAACTGTGGAACACAGTCTCTAGGCCCAATCAACTGTGAGATACAGCTGGAGGTCCCACTTTCCCAGAGAGCCTGATAATCTTGCACAGCAAAGTAACAAAGCCAGTGGCCTAAATGATAATGAAATACAGCCTGCAACTGTCTGAGCTTGGGGCACAGACTGTGGCTCCATCTAGTGAAGAAGCAGTGCTTGCAGCCCTGCCTGAACGTGGAGTCCAGCCAGTGGCTCTATCCAGTTAAGTAGCACAACATGAGCACCTGTTCCCAATTGCAGAGTCCAATCAGTGGTACTACTCTTCCAGAAAACACAGTCTGAGAACTGGCCCTACCACAGGTAACTGCAGAGCACAACTAGTGGCCCCACCTGACCACAGAGCCCAGCCAGCACCCCTGCCCAACCAGGGTACCTAGTCAGTGGTCCTGCTTGAACATGGAACCCAGCTGGCAGGATCAACCAACTGCAGACATCAGTCAGTGGAACCTTCTCCCCGTCCTTAGGGTAGGGTCTTCACCCAACTAGAAATCCCAACTGCAACCTGCATCTGCCCACAGAGGCTACTAGCTAACCTGTCTAGCACCCCAAGCTAAGCAGACTGGTGAAGGTCTTTCCCTGCCAAATGAACTGTAGTGTCCAGTAGAGGAGCCCATTTACTCAAATGTACAGATATCAATGCAAGGATAAAAGAATCATAAAGAATCAGGTAAACATGACAACATCAAAGGAAAATAATAAAGGTTCAACAATTGACTCAAAATAAATGGATATCTATGAACTGTCTGAAAAAGAATTCAGAATAATCCTTTTAAAAAACTTCAGTGAACTGTAAGAACATGGATAGACAATAAATTAGGAAAATAATGTATGAACAAAATGAGAAGCTCAATAAATAGAAACCATAAAAATTAACAAAATAAAAAAACATGGAAATGAATAATACAATGACTTCATTGAGGAATTCAGAGAAGAACAACAGTAGAATCAAACAGAAGAATCAGTGAAATCAAGGTAAGTCACTTGAAATTTTCCAGAGGAACAAAATGAATGAAAAAGAGTGAAGAAAATCTACTGTGCTTATGGGACAGTGCCAGATGAAACATGTGCAACATGGAAGTATCAGAAGGCAGAAAAAGAGAAAGGGACAGAGAGTCTACTTAAATGTATAATGACTGAAAATGTCCCAAACATGGGGCAAGAAATGGACATCCAGATTTTTGAGGCCCAAAGGACCCTAAGTAGGTGGAACTCAAAAAGGGTTACTTTGGGACACATCATAATTAAATTGTTAAAAAGACAAAGAGAATTTTGAAAGCAGCAAAACATAAGTGACTCATAACATATAATAGAGCCCCACTGACTATAAGTAGATTTGTCAGCAGAAACTTTATAGGTAGACAGAGTAGAATAATATTTTCACAATATTGAAAGAAAAATAAATGTTAATCAGGAATACTATACCCAGCAAAGTTGTCCTTCAGGAATGAAGGAATGATAAATACTTTCCCAAACAAACAAAGTTAAAGAGTTCATCACCACTAAACATACCTTACCAGAAGTGCTAAAGGTAAAATAAAAGAATGTAATTAGTATTCTTTAATGTAATAAAGCTAAAATAAAAGAATGTGTAAAATTCACCAGTAAATGTAAATATACTTTCAAAGCTAGATTCTCTCCTATTGTAAGAGTGATGCATAAATCACTTACAGCTTTAGATAAAAAATTAAAATACAACTGTACTAAAAATAACTATAAATATAATGATTTGTTATGGGATAGTTAACATAAAAACATGTAAACTGTGACATCAATAGCCTAAAATGTGAGGGGTGGGGAGGAAGAAATTAAAGGTTTCTCTTTGCTATGAAGTTGTTACCAGTTTAATAGGATACCTGAATTATAAGATATTTTATGTAGGCCATAAAGAAAAAACATACAGTAATACCCAAGATTATAATAAAGGTTTCAAGGCATACTGATACAAAGTCATAAAATTGCAAGGGAAGATGGAAAAAAAGGAAGCAATGAGGAAGTGATCTATGAAACTGTCAGCAAACAATTAAACAAAATGGCAACAGGAAGTCCATACTTATCAATAATTAATTTAATTATAAATGGATTAAGTTTTCCAACCAAAAAAAAAATGTCTGAATGGATTTAAAAAAAGACCCAAGTACATGCTGCCTACAGGAGACTCACTTAAGTTTTAAAGACATTGACAGTGGGAGGATGGAAAAAGATATTTCAAGCAAATGGTAACCCAAAAGAAACATGGGTGGCTATACTTCTGTGAGACAAAGTAGACTTTAAGTAAAAATAGTCACAAGATACAAAAAAGTTCATTATATAATGATAATGGGGTTTATTAATCCATAATATACAAAAACTATAAATACTTATGCATCAAAACCTCATAGCATCTAAATAATAAGGCAAATGCTAACAGCAATAAAAAAGGAGAAATAAAAACCAATGCCATAATAGTTAGGGACTTTTAATACCTGACTCACTACAATGGCTGGATCTTTCAGAGAATCATTAAGAAAAGAGTATATTTGAACAATGCTATAGATGAAACGGACCTCACAGACATATACAGAACATTCCATCTATCAGCAGCAGAATATATATTCTTCTCACTTATACATGAAATATTTTCAAGTCTAGATCATTATATAAGTCTCAACCGATTCAGGAAGATAGAAATTATATTAGGTAACTTTTCTGGTCACACAGGTAAAAAAATAGAAGTCAAGAATAGGAGGAAAGCTGGAAAATTCACAAGCACATGGAATTTAAAAAACACACTAATGAATAAAAAATGGATCAAAGAAAAAAATCAAAAGGGAAGTAAAAAATCTTGTGGCAAATGAAAATGGAAACACAACGTATAAAAACATATGGGATGAGAGATTCAAGATGGCGGCATGAGAGGTGAGACAGAGAACTCCTCCTAAAACCACATATAATATGAAAATATAGTTAACACAACTAATTCTGAAAGAGCAACATGAAAGACGGCTGCACCAGACTTCACACACCTGGAGAACAAAGCAGACCTCAGGAAGCAGGGTAACATACCCAAGCCTTGATCCAGCAGGACCCAAGCCCTTTCCCCACCCCAGCTCACCAGCGGGAAGAAGAGAAAAGGAGCGGGAAGGGGGTGGAAACCTAGGACTGCTGAATACACAACCCTGGAGATCTGCTTTGGGAGCACAAACCTACATTACATGGTGCTCTAGAGATTAGTGGGGTTGGAAAGCTAAAACAGGCAGAATACATGGAGAGACTGAGATTCCAGCAGTTTGTGGAGGACAGGAATTGACATTTGGCCACTCTGGGACAAAGGAAAGTCGGCAGTCTGAGAGGCTTCCTAGCAGCGAGAGGGCTGCTGAAGGGGCGGGGTTTTCATGGAGCTTGCTGTGAGAAGAAGGGATAGGTGGACAAGGTTGTCTAGGCGTGCTCTGCCCAGCAGATTAGGAATTTGAAGAGCTTCAGGTGCTCCATCCCCCTGGCTGGCTATTAAGTTCTGAGGCCCCCCACTGTGATACACAGCCTGCTGAGCCTTCCTCCTGGCCTGCAGGCACTGGCTTAATGGGAAATCCCTGCCCTGGCATCAGGCCAGCCAGAGGAAGGCCCTGCCTACAGCACATACAGACGCAAAGCACAGAGGCTTACACTTGTGTGAGCAGACCACTGGTTCTGACAGTGGAGATAGGCACTGCATCCAGGTAGCAGGAAAAAGTTCTTTCTTCCCCCCAGGCACTGGTGCCACTCCCCTGAAATCTGTGACATGATTCCAGGGGCTGAGCAGCTCCAGAGACTAGAGGTCTGGGCACTAGAGGATGCCACATACAAATATGAAATGTAAACAGAACCTGGTTCAAAGAAAAATTTCAGAAACACCAGGAAAAGGGCCAATTGAAACTGAACTCACCAATCTTCCTGAAAGAAAGTTCAAAATAAAAATCATCAGCATGCTCATGGAGGTACCGAAAAATATTAAAGAAATCAGGGATGAATTTAGGATGGAGATTCAATCATTTAGAAATTCCATATATGAAATACAACACACAATGGAGGAATTAAAAAGCAGATTAGATGAAGTAGAAGAGATGGTAAATGGAATAGAAATTAGAGAAGAGGAATACAAAGAAGCTGAGGCACAGAGAGAAAAAAGGATCTCTAAGAATGAAATGAAATAGAGAGAACTGTATGATCAATCCAAACAGAACAATATTCGCATTATAGGGCTACCAGAAGAAGAAGAGAGAGAGAGAAAGAAATAGAAAGTGTCTTTGAGGAGGTAAATGCTGAAAATTTCCCCAATCTGGGGAAGGAGATAGTCTCTCAGGCCATGGAGGTGCACAGATCTCCCAACACAAGAGACCAAGGAAGATGACTCCAAGACATATAATAATTAAAATTGCAAAGATCAAAGATAAGGACAGACTATTAAAAGCAGCCAGAGAGAGAAGTAAGATCACCAAGAAAGAAAAGCCCATCAGGCTATCATCAGACTTCTCAACAGAAACCTTAAAGGTCAGAAAGGAGTGGCATGATATATTTAATGCAATGAAGCAGAAGGGCCTTGAACCAAGAATACTCTACCAGGAAATACTATAATTTAAATTTGAAGGAGGGATTAAACAATTTTCAGATAAGCAAAAGCTGAGATAATTTACCTCCCACAAACCACCTCTACAGTGCATTTTGGAGGGACTGCTATAGATGGAAGTGTTCCTAAGGCTAAATAGCTGTCACCAGGGGAAATAAAACCACAGCAAAGAAAGTAGAACAATTAATAACCAAGCAGATTCAAAATCAAATCAACTACCCCCAAAGTCAATTAAGAGATAGACAAAGAGTACAGAATATGATACCCAATATATAAACAATGGAGGAGGAAGAAAAAAGGAGGGGAAAAAAATGAACCTTTAGGTTGTAATAGCATCATAAGTGAGCTAAATTAGACCATTAGATAGTAAGGGTATTATCCTTGAACCTTTGGTAAACACAGATCTAAAGCCTGTAATGGCAATAAGTACACACCTATCCATAATCACCCTAAATGTAAATGGTCTGAATGCAGCAATCAAAAGACATAGAATCACTGAATGGATAAAAAAACAAGAACGATCTTTATGTTGCTTACAAGAGACTCACTTCAAACCCAAAGACATACACAGACAGAAAGTAAAAGGATTGAAAAAGATATTGCATGCAACTACAGGGAGAAAAAAAGCAGGAGTTGCAATATTTGTATCAGACAAAATAGACTTCAAGACAAAGAAAGTCACAAGAGATAAAGAAGGACATTACATAATAATAAAGTGGTCAGTTCAACAAGAGGATATAACTATTATAAATATCTATGCACCCAACACAGGAACACTTACATATGTGAAACAATACTAAGAGAATTAAATGGGTAAATATAATGCAATGGATTCATTTTAGGAGATTTCAACATACCACTGACTCCAAAGGGCAGATCAACTAGACTCAAAACAAGTTAAGACACAGAGGCACTGAACAACGTATTAGAACAGATCAACCTAAAAGACACCTACAGAACAATCCATCCAAAAGCAACAGGATGCACATTCTTCTCAAGTGCACATGGAACATTTTCAAGAATAGATCATATACTAAGCCACAAAAAGAGCCTCAGTAAGTTCAAAAAGATTGAAATTGTACCAACCAGCTTATCAGATGACAAAGGTATGAAACTACAAAAAAATTACACAAAGAAAATGAAAAAGCCCACAAACACATGGAGGCTTAATTACATGCTCCTAAATAATCAATGGATCAACGATCAAATAAAAACAGAGATCAAGCAATATATGGAGACAAATAACAATAATTCAACACCAAAAAATCTGCTGGACACAGCCAAGGCCATGCTAAGAGGAAGTATATTGCAATACAGTCCCACCTTAGGAAAGAAGAACAATCTAAAATTAACAGTCTAAAGTCACAATTAATGAAACTAGAAAAAGAAGAACAAATGAGACCTGAAGTCAGTAGAAGGAGGGACATAATAAAGATTAGAGCAGAAATAAATAAAATTGAGAAGAATAAAACAATAGAAAGAATCAATGAAACCAGGAGCTGGTTCTCCAAGAAAATAAACAAAATAGATAAACCCCTAGCCAGACTTATCAAGAAAAAAAGAGAGTTTTCACACATAAACAGAATGAGAGAAATGAGAAAGGAAAAATCATTACAGACACCACAGAAATACAAAGAATTATGAGAGAATACTATGAAAAATAGGATAACCTAGAAGAAATGGACAACTTTGTAGAAAAATATAATCTTCCAAAGCTGAGCCAAGAAGAAACAGAAAAACTGAACAGACCAATCACCAGCAACAAAATTGAATTGGTAATCAAAAAACTACCTAAGAACAAAACACCTTGAGAAGATGGTTTCACTGCTGAATTTTATCAAACATTTAGTGAAGACCTAATACCCATTCTTCTTAAAGTTTTCCAAAAAGTAGAAGGAATACTCCCAAATTCATTTTACAAGGCCATTATCACTCTAATACCAAAACCAGGCAAAGACAACACAAAAAAAGAAATTTACAGACTGATATCCATTATGAACACAGATGCAAAAATACTCAACAAAATATTAGCAAACCAAATTAAAAAATACATGAAAAGGATCATCCATTATGATCAAGTAGGAGTTATTCCAGGGATGCAAGGATGGTACATTCAAAAATCCATCAACATCATCCACCACATCAACAAAAAGAAGGACAAAAACCACATGATCATCTCCATAGACGCTGAAAAAGCATTTGACAAATTCAACATCCATTCATGATAAAAACTCTCAACAAAATGGGTATAGACAGCAAGTACCTCAACATAATAAAGGCCATATATGACAAACCTACAGCCAACATAATACTTAACAGCAAGAAGCTGAAAGCTTTTCCTTTAAGATTGGGAACAAAACAGGGATGCCCACTCTTCCCACTGTTTTTTAACATAGTACTGGAGGTCCTAGCCATGGCAATTAGACAAAACAAAGAAATACAAGGAATTCAGATTGGTAAAGAAGAAGTTAAACTGTCACTATTTGCAGATGACATGATACTATACATAAAAAACCCTAAAGACTCCACCCTGAAACTACTAGAACTGATATCGGAATACAGCAAAGTTGCAGGATACCAAGTCAACACACAGAAATCTGTGGCTTTCCTATACACTAACAATGAACCAACAGAAAGAGAAATCAGGAAAACAGCTCCATTCACAATTACATCAAAAAAAATAAAATACCTAGGGATAAACCTAACCAAAGAAGTGAAAGACTTATACTCTGAAAACTGCAAGACACTCTTAAGAGAAATTAAAGAGGACACTAACAAATGGAAACTCATCCCATGCTCTTGGCTAGGAAGAATTAATATTGTCAAAATGGCCATCCTGCCTAAAGCAATCTATAGGTTCAATGCAATCCCTATCAAAATATCAACAGCATTCTTCAACAAACTGGAACAAATAGTTCTAAAATTCATATGGAATCACAAAAGACCCCTAATAGCCAAAGCAATCCTGAGAAAGAAGAATAAAGCTGGGGGGATCTCGCTTCCCAACTTCAAGCTCTACTACAAAGCCACAGTAATCAAGACAATTTGTTACTGGCACAAGAACAGACCCATAGACCAGTGGAACAGAGTAGAGAGTCCAGATATTAACCCAAGCATATATGGTCAATTAGTATTCAATAAAGGAGCCATGGATATACAATGGAGAAATGACAGCCTCTTCAACAACTGGTATTGACAAAACTGGACAGCTACATGAAAGAGAATGAAACTGGATTACCGTCTAACTCCATACACAAAAATAAACTCGAAATGGATCAAATACCTCGATGTAAGTTATGAAACCAAAAAACTCTTAGAAGAAAACATAGGCAAAACTCTCTTGAATATAAACATGAACAACTTCTTCATGAACTTATCTCCATGGGCAAGGGAAACAAAAGGAAAAATGAACAAGTGGGACTATATCAAACTAGAAGCTTCTGTATAGCAAAGAACACCATTAGTAGAACAGAAAGGAATCCTACAGTATGGCAGAATATATTTGTAAATGACATACCCAACAAAGGGTTAACATCCAAAATATATAAAGAACTCACATGCCTCAACACCCAAAAAGCAAATAACCTGATTAAAAATGGGCGGAGGATCTGAACAGACACTTCTCCAAAGAAAAAATTCAGATGGCCAACAGGCACATGAAAAGATGCTCCACATCAGTAATTATCAAAGAAATGCAAATTAAAATCACAATGAGATATCATCTCACAACAGTTAGGATGGCCAACATAGAAAAGACTAGGAATGACAAATGCTGGTGAGGATGTGGAGAAAAGGAAACCCTCCTACACTGCTGGTGAGAATGGAAACTAGTTCAACCATTGTGGAAAGCAGTATGCAGCTTCCTCAAAAAACTCAAAATAGAAATATCATTTGATCCAGGAATTCCACTCCTAGGAATTTACCCTATGAATGTAGGATCCAAGTTTCAAAAAGACATATGCACCCCTATATTTATTGCAGCACTATTAATAATAGCCAAGTAATGGAAGCAACCTAAGTGTCCATCAGTAGATGAATGGATAAAGAAGATGTGGTACATATACACAATGGAATATTATTTAGCCATAAGCGGAAAACAAATCCTACCATTTGCAACAACATGAATGCAACATTATGCTCAGTGAAATAAGCCAGGTGGAGAAAGACAAGCATCAAATGAATTTACTCATCTGTGGAGTATAAGAACAAAGCAAAAACTGAAGGAACAAAACAGCAGCAGACTCATAGAACCCAAGAATGGACTAACAGTTACCAGAGGGAAAAGGACTGGGGAGGGTGGATGGGAAAGGAGGCATAGGGAGAATAAGGGACATTATGATTAATACACATAATGTGTGGGGGGCACAGAGAAAGCAGTATAGCACAGAGAAGACAAGTAGTGACTCTATAGCATCTTACTATGCTGACGGACAGTGACTGTAATGGGGTATGTGGTGGGGACTTTATAATGGTGTGAACCTAGTAACCATAATTTTGCTCATGAGTTTTTATATTAATGATACCAAAAAAATTATGGAATGCAGCAAAAGCAGTTCTAAGAGGCAA
The DNA here is from genome assembly GCF_040802235.1 of Manis javanica. Lineage (NCBI taxonomy): Eukaryota > Metazoa > Chordata > Mammalia > Pholidota > Manidae > Manis > Manis javanica. Next base: position 72,274,622 of record NC_133159.1, read on the forward strand.
GTGATATATTTATAGTGATAAATGTCTATATTAATAAAAGAAAAGATCTCAAAAACCTAACTTTATTAGAAAAAGAAGAGCAAGGGGTTTCTGGGAAAAAAGACAGCAGAATAGGAAGCCAAGACAGAAACCTCCTCCTATGCATACACATCAAAGAAGCAAATACAGAATTGCAGCTAATCCTGAAAATGACCTGAAGATTTCAGAACTCCCTACATCTGGTAAAGAAGGCCAAACAGAGAAGGGTAAAATGGGAGAGCCATGATCAGAAGGGACCCAAGCCCATCCTCTGTCCATCCCCAAAAGCTGGGAAAGAGGAATGGAAAAAGGAGAGGTAAGGTGCTCAGGAACTCTGCAAACCTAGTCCTGGAGATATGCTTTGGGAACATGAGTCCACACTGTATCAAGCTTTGGTGATTAACAGGGCTGGACATGAGGAAGAGTCGGAGCTCTCTGGTAGGCTGAGTCTCCTGTCACTTGTGGAGGACAAGTGCACTCTGGAGGTTCTGCTGAGAACCAATGCAAAGGTGGGAGTTTGAAATATTTGTTGCCAATGGGAGAGGTACCAGAAGGCAAAGGTTGGAGGAAGCACTCTCTGCAGGAGAAAGGGAAGATGGATGACAGTTCCCCAGACTTCCATTGGCCCATCAGGTCAGGCACTCACGGAAGGCCCAAATGCCCCATTCCCCTATCTGGCATGGCAGCTCACCCCCACAGTGCAACCACCCACTCATCCACTCAGCTCAGCAGTGTCAGACTTTGGTGTCTGGAAGGCAGAGGGAGGCTTTCGCAGCTTTCTCAACCCTGTCTTAGCCCAATTAGAAGGCACCAATAGGAATCAGCTCCCAGTACTCCTTCTTCCATGCGGGCAGCCCAGCTGGGTGCCACATGACCCTTCACCACCACAGCAGGACCACATGCCGTGCAACCATGTGCGAGTTGCTGCTGCAACAGTGGGACTTTCCCCATGCCAGCCCCAGATCCATGGACCACCACATCCAACCCGTTAGCCCAGTAGTGTCTCCATTGCTGCAGGGTTCATAGAGGGTGACTCTGCACACAACAATCCCGGCAGAAGTACAGCTGCTCCAATCACAAAAGCTCAGCTGAGGCAAAGTGCCATTGGTGGAGGACTGAGATAGAGCACTGCTGGTAGACAGAAGGGCAGCCTAATAGCTCACTAACAGCAACTGGGGCTCCACTGTAAAGGCAAACTAGGCACTAAAGAGTACAAAGTCTTGAGCTTCTGGGCACCACAGGAGGCCTTCTTCATAATGCCATTACTCTAGACCAGAAAGTATAGAATCATCTAATATAAGAAAGAAACACAGAAACCCTGAGAAAATGAGGAGGCAGAGGAATATGTCCCAAACAAAAGTATAGGATAAGACACTAGAAAGAGGGCTAAATGAAACAGAGATAACCAATCTTACTGATAAAGATTTCAAAATAACAGTCATAAATATGCTCACTGATCTTCAGAAAATTACTGCAGATCTCAGAGAAGATGTCAACAGAGAGAGACTTGGAAAAGAGCCACTCAGAACTGAAGAATGCAGTAACTGAAATGGAATATATAATGGAAGGAATGAATAAGAGATTGTTGCAAGCAGTGGAGACAATTGATGAGATGGACATTAGATAACAGGAAAACAATGAAGTTGAGGAACAAAAAAGGAAAAAGAATCTTTATAAATGAAAGAATGCTAAGAGAACTGTGCAGCAATAACAACAAAACAATATTCATATAATAGGGGTATCAGGAGAAGAGAGACAAAGTGATGGAAACTCTCCTTGAGGAAATAATTGTTGAAAACTCCAATCTAGGGAAGGAAATAGACACCCAGGTCATGGAAGTGCAGAGAGCCCCTAACAAAGGAACCCCAGGAAGACAACATCAACTTATAATAATTAAAATGACAAAGATTAAGGAAAAGGAGAGTGTGCTGAAAGCAGTCAGAGAGAGAAAAAAGATAATTTGTAAGGGAAACTCCACAGGCTATCAGAAGACTTCTCAGCAGAAACTTTAGAGGCCAGAATGGAGTGGCATGAGTTACTGTGTTGAATTAGAAGGACCTTCAACCAAGAATGCCTATCCAGCAAGATTATCATTCAAATTTGAAGCAGATATTAAACATTTTTCAGATAAATGAAGGCTGAAGGAATTTACAACCACTTAACCTGCATTACAGGATATGTTACAGGAAGTTGTGCAGATGAAAAATCTTCTGAAGCCTAAAGAGTTCTCACCAGTGAAAATAAACCCACAGTAAAGTAGTAGAACAATTACTTACCAACAAGTATGAAATTAAAACAAAAGTAGTGAAACCAACTATATACAAAGTCAGTTATAGGATATACAAAACTGCAGATTATGACACCTAATACATAAAGTGTGTAGGAGGAAGAAGAATAAAAAAGAACTTTTAGATTATGTTTGAAATAAATCAGTTTAATATAGAGTATTACATAGTAAGGAAGCTACTCTTGAACCTTATGGTAACCAAAAACCTAAAGCCTATAATAGATACACAAAAAATTTATAAAGAAAAATCTAATTATATGACTATAGAAAACCATCAATAGCAAGAAAAGAAGATAAGAAAGGAAGAAGGGTACAGAGAGGAACTACAAAAACAACCAGAAAACAATTAATAAAATGGCAATATGTACATACCTATCAATGATTACCTTAAATGTAAGTGGACTTAATGCACCAATCAAAAGACAGATAGTGGCAGAATGGATAAAGAAACAAGACCCATCTATATGTATCTACAAGAGACTCATTTCAGACCCAAAGACATACACAGACTGAAAGTCAAGGGATGGAAACGGATATTTCATGCAAATAATAGGTAGAAAAAAAGCAGGAGTGGCAGTACTTTTATCAACAAAATAGGCTTCCAAACAAAGAAACTAACCAGAGGCAAGGAATAACATTACGTAATGACAAAGGGATCAATCCAACAAGACAACAGAACCATTATAAATATGTCACTCAACATAGGAGCATCTAAATATGTAAAATAAATACTAACAGATTTAAGGGGGAAGTAGACTGGAACTTATTCACACTAGCACACTTTAACACACCCCTTACATAAATGTACAGATAACTGGATAGAAAATAAATAAGGAAACAGAGGCACTGAGCAACACATTAGATCAGATGGATTTAACAGGTATCTACAAAATATTCCACACCAAAGAACCAGGATTACACATTTTTGTCACATATACATGGAATGTTCTCCAGAACAGATCACACTAGACTGCAAAAAGAGCCTCAATAAATTCAAGAAGATTGAAATTGTATCAAACAAATTCTCAGATGACAATGGTATGAAACAAGAAATAAATTACACAAAGAATACAAAAAAGTCCACAAACATATGGGGGCTAAGCAACATGCTTTTAAATAATCAATGGATGAATGAACAACTAAAAGCAGAAATCAAGCAATACATGGAGACAAAGGAAAACATAAATATAAAAGTCCAAAATTTGTGGGATGTCACAAAAGCAGTCCTGAGATGGAAGTACATAGCAATAAAGGGCTACCTCAAGAAATAAGAACAATCCCAAATAAACAGCCTAACTCATAATTAAAGAAAGTAGAAAAAGAACAAATGATGTCCAAAGTTAGTAGGAGGGACATAATAAAGATCATGGAGGAAATAAATAAAATAGAGAAGAATAAAACAATAGAAAGAATATCAATGAAACCAAGAGCTGGTCCTTTGTGAAAATAAGCAAAATAGACAAAAAAGAAAAAAAGAAAGCATACACAAATAAAGAAAATCAGACATGAAAAAGAAATAGTCACAATACATATCACAGAAATAGCAAGAATTATTAGAGAATTCTATGAGAAATTATATGTCAATACGTTGAACAACCTGTAAGATATGGACAAATTCCTAGAAAAAGACAACCTTTCCAGATTGACCCAGAAAGAAACAGAAAATCTGAACAGACCAATTACCAGCAATGAAATTGAACTGGTAATCAAAAAACTCTCAACAAATAAAAGTTCATAACTAGATAGCTTCACAGCAGAATTCTACCAGACATTTATAAAAGAGCTAATACCCATCCTTCTTAAAGTAGAAGAGAGAATACTTTGAAACTCATTCTATGAGGCCAGCATCACTCTAATACCAAAACCAGACAAAGATCCTACAGAAAAAGAAATCTTAGACCAATATCTCTGATGAACATAGACGCAAAAATCCTCACATAATATTAGCAAAAATACATCAAAAGGATCATCCATCATGGCCAAGTGGGATTTATTCCAGGGATACAAAGATGGTACAATACTTGCAAATCAATCAATGCCATATATACCATATTAACAAAAAGGATAAAAACCACATGATCATCTCAATAGATGCTGAAAAAGGATTTGATGAGATTCAACATTCATTCATGATAAAAACTCTCAACAAAAAGGATACAAAGGATAAGTACCTCAATATAATAAAGTCCATATGTGACAAACTCACACCTAACATACTTAATAGAGAAAAGTTTTTCCTCTATGATCAGTAACAAGACAAAGATGTTCACTCTCAGCACTTTTATTCAAAATAGTACTGAAGATCCTAGCCATGGCAATTAGACAAGGTAAAGAAATAAAAGGTATCTAAACTGGTAAGCAGAAAGTTAAACTGTCATTATTTTCAGATGACATGATATACATAGAAAACGCTAAAGACTCCACCAAAATCTATTAGAACTAATAACTGGGTTCAGCAAAGTTGAAGATACAATATTAACCCACAGAGATCTGTTGCATTCCTGTATACTAACAACAAACTAGCAGAAAGAAAAATCAAGAAAACAATTCCATTTACAATTGCATCAAAAACAAGGAATAAACCTAATCAAGGATATCAAAGATCTGTATTCTGAAAACATCAGACACTCAGAGAAATTAAAAACACCAGTAAGTGGAAATCTATCCCATGCTCATGGATAAGAAGAATTATTAGTCAAAATGGCCATCCTGCCCAAAGCAATCTATAGATTAATGCAATTCCTATCAAAATACCAACAGCATTTTTCAATTAATTAGAACAGTTCAAAAATTCATATGGAACCACAAAAGACCCTGAATAGCCAATGCCATCCTGAGAAAGAGGAAAAAAGCTGGGGTGATTACACTCCCTGACTTCAAGCTCTACTACAAAGCTACACAAACCAGTATGGTATAAGAAGAGACCCATAGATCAATAGAAGAGACTAGAAAGCCCAGATACAAACCCATGCATATATGGTCAATTAATATATGATAAAGGAGCCATGAATATACAGTGGGAAATAGACAGCCTCTTCAATAGCTGGTGTTGGGAAAACTGGACAGCTATATGTAAGAAAATGAAACTGGATTACAGTATAACTCCATACACAAAAGTAAATGGATTAAACTTTGAAATGGATCAAACACCTGAATGTACTACATGAAACCATAAAACTCTTAGAAGGCAAGAGGCAATATCTCTTGAACACAAGCATGAGCAACTTTTTCCTGGATGTATTTCCTCGTGCAAGGGAAACAAAATGAAAAGTGAACAAGTGGGACTACATCAAACTAAAACACTTCTGCACAATAAAACAAAAAGGCAACCTTCAGTATGGGGGAATATATTTGTAAATGACTCATCCAATAAGGGGTTAACATCCAAAATATATAAAGAACTTATAAACCTCAAAAGCAAAAAACAAATAACCCAATTAAAAAATGGGCAGAGGCCTTGAATTGATATTTTTCCAAAGAAAAAATAGATGACCAACAGGCACATGAAAAGATGTTCTACATCACTTATCATCAGAGAAATTCAAATCAAAACCACAGTGAGATATAATCTCACACCAGTCAGAATAGCCATTTTCCAAAAGAGAAGAAATAACAAGTGCTGTTGAAGGTGTGAAGAAAATGGAACCCTCCTACACTGTTGGTGGGAATGTAAATTGGTGCAGCCACTGTGGAGAGCAGTATGCAGGTTTCTCAAAAAACTAAAAACAGAAATATCATATGACCCAGTAATTCCACCTCTTGGAATTTACCTGAAGAAACAAAATTCCTGATTTGAAAAGATATATGCACCCCTATGTTTATTGCTGCATTATTTACCAAAGCCAAGATGGGGAAATCAATCAATGGATAAAGAGATGTTGCATATATACAATGCACTATTATTCAGCAATAGGAAAGAAAGAAATCCTGCCATTTGCAACAACATGGATGGACCTAGAAGGTATCATACTACATGAAATAAGTGAGGTGGAGAAAGACAAATACCATATGATTTCACTTATTTGTGTAATCTAAAACAAAATGAACAAAAGAGCAGTAGACTCATAGAAATTTAGAAGTGACTGATGGTTACCATGGGGGCTGGGGTGGGGTGCCATGGGTGGGGAGCCTGAAGGGAATAAAAGGGCACAAAAATTCTCAATCATAATATAAGTTGTCACAATGATGGTAGCTCATCATGGAAAATGTAGCTAATGATTCTGTAACATCTTCCTATGTTGACAGATTGTAATTGCACTGGGGGTGAGGATTTAATAATATGGGTAATTGTTGAACCACTGTGTTGTATACTTGAGACCAATATAAATTGTGTATCAACTATAACTCAATTTTAAAAAAAGAAAAACTGAGCTCAAAGTTAGCAGAAAGAGGGAAATGATAAAGATTAGAGCAGAAATGAGTAAAATAGAGAATAAATAAAATTAATAAGTAAAAGAGTAAAAAAGATTAATAGAACTGTGAGTTGGTGTTTTTGAAATGACAAAACAAAATTGATAAACCTTTAGGTAGACTATCCAAGAAAAGAAAGAGAGGACTCAATGTTAGAAATGAAAAAGGAGAAATTATAAGTGATACCACAAAAAGACCAAGGCTCATAAGCCATTCCTATATATAATAATTTTCCCACAAATTGGACAACATAGAAGAAATGGATATATCTGTATAACCATATTACCTACCAAGTCTACATCAAGAATGAATAGAAAATCTGAATAGACCAACAAGTAAGGAGATTGAATTAGTATTGAAAAGCTTCTCAACAAAGAAAAACCAGGTTTCACTGATGAATTCTATGAAACACTTAAAGAAGAATTAATGCTAATCTTTCTCAAACTCTTTCAACATTTTGAAGAGATGGGGATAACCTTAGCTCATTCTACAAGGCCAATATTACACAGATATCAAAGCCAGATAAGGATACTACAAGAAAAGGAAACTACAGGTGAATATCTTTAACTGATATAGATTCAAAAATTCTCAATAAAATACTAGAAAACTGAATTCAACAGTACATGAAAAGGATCACATACCATGATCAAATGGGATTTATTCTAGAGATGACAGGATGATTAAACAAACATTCATAAAACAATCAGTGTGGAAAGTTACATTCACAGAATTAAAGGCAAAAATTACATGATCATATGAATAAATACAGAAAAAGCATTTTTAAAAACTCAGTAACCTTTCATGATAAAAGCTCTCAACAAATTGGGCATACATGGGACCTACCTCAACATAATAAAGCCCATATATGACAGACCCACAGCTAACATCACACTCAGTGGTGAAAGCTTTTTCTCTAAGAACAGTAACCAGACAAGGATACCCACTCCCACCACTCCTATTCAGCATAGTACTGGAAGTCTTAGCCAGAGCACTTAAGCAAGAAAAAGAAATAAAAAGTATCCAAATCAGAAGGAAGAAGTAAAACTATCTGTTTGCATATGAATGATCTTAATATACATAAAACCCTAAAGATTTCACCAAAAGCTGTCAGAATTAATAAATTATTTCAGTAAAGTTGTAGTAAAATCAACCTAGAAAACGTAGTCACATTTCTATACACTAATAATGAATTATCTGGAAAAGAAAGACAGCCATCCTATTTACAATAACATCAAAAACAATAAAATACCTGGGAATAAAAATGACCAAGATGGTGAAATGTCTCTACATTAAAAACTGTAAGACATTGATGAAACAAATTGAAGAAGACAAACAAATGGAAAGACATCTTATGTTCATGGACATAAAAATTAGTGTTATTGAAATGCCCATACTATTCAAAGCTACTTGAGAATGACAAACAAAGCTGGAGGCATTTCACTTCCTAAATTCAAATTATATTAATACAAAGGTATTCTAATCAAAACTTTATGGTACTGGCGTTAAAACAAACATATAGACCAGTGGAACAGAACTGAGAGCCCAGAAATAAACACATGCATATACAGTAACTATTTTTAAAATACAATATATATTATTTATACATATAATATGATTTATATATACAATGCGATATTATTAGCCATAAAAAGAAGGAATGCTGCCATTTGTGACTATATGGATCAACCTTGAAGGCATTATACCATGTGAAATATGTCAGACAGAGAAAGACAAAACTGTGTGATGTAATGTATATGTGATACCTAAAAAACCTGAACTCAGAAACTGAGAGTAGATTGGTGGTTGCCAGGGGCAGAGATGGGGGAAATCAGTGAAAGTGGTCAAAGGGTACAAATTTCCAGTTAAAAGATGAATAATTTCTGGGTATCTAATGCATAGCATGGTGGCTATACTTAATACTGTATTATATACTTTAAAGTTGCTAAGAGAGTAAATCTTAAAAATTCTCTCCACACACATGAAAGGTAACTATGTGAGGTGATGGATGTGTTAAGCAGACTTATTATGATAATCAGTTAGCAATATATATGCACATTAAATCATCACATTGTACACCCTAAATTTACACAGTGTTATATGTCAGTTATATCTCAATAAAGCAGGAGAAAAAAATTAGGTTCGAAAGCTTGTGTTCCAGACACATGAAAAAGTGTCTTTTCGCCTTGGATGTTGAGGCTTATAATCAGTGTCTGGTCTGTCCCTCTCTCAAGCCACAGTTCCACCCTACCAATTACCAGGTGGACAAATAAGGGAGTCAGTGTGTGTGTGTGTGTGTGTGTACATAGGAAACTGAGTTCACTGAGTCTTTGAAAATGTGTGTGTGTGTGTGTGTGTGTGTACACAGGGAACTGAGTTCACTGAGTCTTTGAAAATGGACCCAGCATTACTCACCAGAGGGCCCATTAGACCTGGTCTACCCAAGGACCCCACAGTCCCTGGTAAACCTATTTCTCCTTTTTCTCCATCCTCTCCAGGAAGTCCACTTCCTCCTGGGCTTCCCTGTAACCCAATAAAAATTTTTATGAAAGGAAAAGCACTGAAACAATTATACCACACAATAAGCAGATTTTTGTTTGGATGATACAAATAATTATGTGTAGTATTTTAAAGATTTCATAACAAAATGAACCTTAATCATAGTTTTAAAGGTGTAATTTACCTTTAATCCATCTTTTCCTTGGTGACCTTCTTCTCCAGCAGTTCCTGGTTCACCCTATTTTGAAGCAGAAACAGCAAGATTTATTATTCTTCTAAATCACTTCTCTTAATTTATTCTTTGCTCCTGCTATCTATAGAAAGTAATGTGTTTCTATATAATTACTCCTACTTCTACCTATTTATAAGGAGTAGTTGGTAATATAATAAGCATTATTTAATTTGCCTAGACTAGCTCTGAAGATGATGTAAAGAGTCATACTGTAAATTCAAATACAAGGTGGTCCCAGAATATTAATAACTTTTAGATAGTGAAAGGTAATATACATTCATTTGGTAGCTCTAGAAATTTATACAGCTACACATCTGTGTTTCTGAGTTGAGGGACTGTAAATACTGTATCTCATAAAATTACAGTATCTTGCTATACTGAATTTACATGGATTAATACAACTTAATTCAGTTAAAATCATTGTACCAGATTTTTATAGAGAAGAGATAACAATTAAGGCCCTGGTATTTCAAGAAGCTATCTCCTACATATAAAACTTGTACAGAAATGTAGAGCCATACTATATGAAGCTGTTAAAGTAGCACTGGCTCTCTTGCCACCTGAACTATTTAAAAGTGAATTAATCAGTCCATCTTCACAGTGACCCCATTGCTCCCATCATTAACACTCGCATTACCCTGATCTTGTACTGCCTGCCTCCTGAAAAATATAAAAAAGTGGAAAATGAAAAAGAAAGATGTGCAAAATACATCTCCCGAGATTGACTTTTAGTAAATAAATGTCACTTAAAATTCTCTTGGGCACTGTTATCTTAGGAAAAACCTTACCACAGCTCCAATTAAGGGCTGTCTACATTAAAATAATTTCTGTAAACTATTCGATTACAATTTACAATTATTTCCTTGAATCTTGTTAACTTTGCATGACTCTAGTTTTTGTAGTTGTTTTTTTAAACATAAATTAGATTTCAATCTTTTGCCTGTCTTGTTAAGTCAATAAATATCCTGAGAGTTGTCACTAGTATTTGTGAATTTTTCTTAATGCTGACATTAGTCACAATCACAGTGATTCCATCTATTTGGCAGGGTTCTTCAGATGACAAAGGATGTAAGAGGTCAGGATTCTAAACACTACTAAATTACAATGTGAACATGGTTTGGCATGCAGCTTTTGACATTATGAAATAAAGACAAACATTTTCTATAGTGCACTAGGAATGTTTATTATGTAATTTTTCAAGTCTTTAGGCTAAGTTTTGATTCCCAAAATAGGCAGGCCAGTGTATTAAAATGGTTTCCAGTAGGTACTTACCCATAACCCTGGTTCCCCAGCAACTCCAACGCTGCCTGCAGGTCCCACATCTCCCTGAGGAAACAAGGGGAAGGATTATATCCCTACCAGAGCTGCATGTCCAACAAGTACGGAAGGCAATCATGAGGAGAGGAGTCCCAAAACGTCCCTTTTCTTTTTGCCCAGATTCATTTAATGATAATATTTTCCCCAGGCTTTATTATTTGTATTCATACATATGTGTGTACATCTGTATGCAAATATACAGCTGATATTTTTTCTGACAAATTTTTCTAACTCATTTGAGAACACTTCCCATTTTTATCTGCTGTCTTCCACCTGCTTTCAGGATGGGTTAGCAAACATAGGGGATTGATTGGTAAAAGTTTAAAGACTCTCTAAGACCCTCCCCTTTACTATTTAGGAAGGTTACCTTTGCACCTGGCTCGCCTTGCAGACCAGATTCTCCCTCAATACCTGAAGGTCCCTAGAAGAGAATTATGTCACACATTGTTTGTATCTGTTCCCTCTCCAATTACAAAGGCAATAACAACCTGATAAGAAGCTGGTAGTAATTTTTACCCTTGGGCAGGTCCAGGAAAATGTCATTTTTGCTCCTTTGTAAACTTCATGGCTTAAGACTAGATAATCTAAGGGGCATTGTATCAGTTCAAATGCCAAAGCAACATTACTGGCACTCAGGACCTTCAAAGTCAGTTTCTTCTAATCCTTCTTCTCATCCTTTTATCTTTAGTAAAAGATAAACTACATTCCTCTCCTAATTTTCTACCCTCATACTCTTACTGTTCTGTGTGATCATTTTACTTTGATATCCATTTCTGTTGAGTCCTTTGGAATACACTTCATTAAAAAAATTCAGTATTCTTTATTGGTTTTATAAAATATATCACACAAAGAAGATATGAATTTATTCACATTATAAAAGACACATACAGCATCTTTTCCACTCTCTTTTCATGGATGGGTCCACTTGGGAAGCATTTGTTTCCTTTTCCCTTGAAAACATACAACTTCTTGCAAACTCTGGCTATTTCTAGGCCTGGAACACCTATGATTGCTGTTGAATTCTTTTTGTCTCTCGGAGATATTTACCTCATTGATGAGCATGTTATACGTGCCCCTGACTTCCTCATGCTTCCTCTTCTCTCTCACTCTGTGTGTGTGTGTGCACAATTATAAACATACATATGTATTCTCTAATTCCTATGTTTTTGGAGTAGAGGGGCAATTTAAAGCATTCATTCACAATACAATCTTGACCAAAAGTTCTCTGTTTGCTTTCTATCTTTCAGGGATTCCATAATAGTTCTGATCTCATTGGTGATAATATTTCTTATAATTATTAGAGATTAAAATATCTTTTATAAAATTACAGCATTTCAGATGACAGGAAGCTCAGCTTTGCATTTTGATTCAGCTTCTGCAACATATATTCACCTTGCTTTTTACCAAAATAAAAGCTATATATGTATAATGGCACAGATGGACTTACAATGAAAGGTCTCAGTCCCATTCATCAGAAGTAACTACTTTATAAATAATTTTTCATTTTAATTTTCCTAGTGGTTACTTCTAAAACTCAAGAGCTATACCTCTACTTCCTGATGTATCACTTTGCTAAAAGTTTAGTTCCTTTATACTCCCTCTGTTTCACCATCATTTCACCAATTTTTTAATAGTTACATCATTATCCTCAACTACTATTCTAAACCAGCATATTTTCCTCAGCTGACCTACCCAACCCTATTCCTTATCACAACAGAATTCTTGTCTTCTATTCTGTTAAAAAACTTCATTACAAGGTATGACTTCTATCAGCTTTCTTTAGGTTCAGAGGATGTGGTATAATACAGGTTATCAGCATTAGCTTTGATTCAGATATGGATGCAAAGCCAGGTTCTGCTACTTGTTAATCATTTACCTTGTGTAGATTAGCAGATTATGACCTTATTCTCCTTAACATTCTTCTCTGGTCTCAGCAAAGGGTATTGACATCTATCCTGTTGCACAATCTAGAAATCTGGGAATAATTTTTGACTTGTCTTTTCCCTTTATTTTCCATATCCCACAAATACGCAAGTTCTGCGGAATTTATATGACAAACATTTCTCAAATTCATGTCTTCTTTCCCTTTGTATGCCTACTACTTTAGTTCAGAAGGTTATCATTTCTTGCCTGGTTGAATACAACAGCCATTTAGTAGGTGTACCTGTTTTCACTCTTGTTTTCCCAAATACATCCTCCATGAGGTTGCTAGAATCATCTTCCAAACATACAGATCTGACTTTATCACTGACCTACTTATACCCTACAATGACTTACTATAGCCCATAAGATAAAAAGCTGAAGCTTCTTAAGATAGTACATAAGACTTTTCATGGTCCAACCATTTCTTTATAACTTCATCAATTACCACTCCTTGTTTTGATTTTAGCACTGAAGAATCCATACTGCCTCATGTTTGAAAGTTCCTACTTATATTATCCCTTTTTCTGGAATTCCCTTATCCTTATTCCCAATTTTCTTACAGCTAACTCCTACTCATTCCATAAAGTTCATCTCATCACTCCCCCTCCCTGTCCCTTCTTCCCCAACAAATCTTTTTCTTCTTATACAGGTGAAGTTAGTGCCCATGACTGTGCTCTTATACTGGCCCATGAAGACCTCCATCATTGGATCTAACACACTGAAATACAGTGATATCTTATATGATTACCTTCTGGAATAGATTATAAACTCCTAAAAGACTCAGGGACCAAATCTCAGCCACCCTTGTATCCCTAGTGAATACTAAGGACATATCCAGAAAATACGGCATAATCGCAGAATTAGAAACAGGTCAACAAAACTAGAGCACATCAGGGGTAAATAAGGTTTTATTTGGATGTGGTTGAACAGGTTCTACATTAGATAATGTAGAACATTATCAGGTTAAGAAATTGATATTTTATTAAAGGCTATGAAAGCCACTGAAAAATTTCAAAGGGAGGAATAATATGACAAAGATAAACTGATGGGCAGCCGAGGAATAGTGGGAGTTAGAGGAGACACGGAGTAAGAGCAGAGGACTAGAGCCCTGGCAACAGGGATGAAAAGGAAAGCATACAGTTGAAACATCAGAGAGGCTTATTCAAAGGATAAAGATGTCTGATTGGAGAGAATAAAGTAGGAGAAGGAATCCAGGATTATTCTCAGTTTTGGGTTCCTGGGCATAAGAGGTTTCTGTCAGGGAGATAGGAATAAAAGGAGGAAGAACAGTGAGAAAGTGATGGTTGGTTTAGACATTTGAATTGAGAAGTCTGTAGGTAGCAAGGTGCATATGTAAGACAAGATGGAGCTGAAGAGAAGAGCGTAGGTTAGAGCTGTCACGCTGAGAGCTGTCAGCATGTTATGAGGAATCAAAGTCACGGCAGTAATATGATTGCTAAACTAAGGGAAGAGGAAGGACAGCTTCACAAAAGACAGGCAAAGGCTAATCGGAAGGAAAAGAGAAGAATTAAGAAAGAGAAGTTTCACAGAAGCCAAAGGAGACAATTTACATTTAACTTAATTAGAGCTAAAGTTAACAAACAGAAATGAAGTTTATAATTACAACAAGTAAGGTTTATTATTCCAAGATACATCCAAACAGGGGTCACTTTAATATTCTTCTATAAAGGAAACAGAACATCTTAGAGAGAAGAGTTATTAAGTCAACTCTAAATCAGTGAAGGCAAAGTTGCATTCACTTTTTGTTCTATCTTTTAGATGAGTTGTTAAGAGAAATTTGTATGCATAAAATTATATTCATTCAAAAGTGATCCTTGCTTTTAGTGGATTTTAGGGTTTATTTTCTGAGTATGAAACAAAACATTATTAGAATTATTCTTCAAACTATGTATCTGATATATCAACTTTGCCTTAGAGGAGTCTTAAAAAATTATTGATTTCTTAAAAAATAAGAAAGAGCTACAAAATCATTACCTCAGCACCCATTTCTCCAGGAGGTCCAGCAACACCTTGCAGTCCTCGTGGTCCCTATATTAAAATAAAATTTAAGATCCAAGTCAAAATTTACTCTAGATTTCAATGAACATAAAAATCTAAATAGGAAATTTATATTACATCATATGTAAGAAAATACATATTATCTATGTATTACTTAACTCTCTTTATAAACAAAATTTTATCTGCAGTCTAAATATCTGATGCATTTGTGGTCTTGTGTGTGCGTGAGCAATATTAAGCTATGCTTGGATTCAAAAGAAAAGAAAAGGAAAAAAAGTATAATACCTTTCACATTTTTATTCCCTAATTCACCCATTCACTCAATAAACATTAATCAAGCACCTAATAAGAGTAAAACATTGTGCTAAGAGGCTTTCCAAAGTTAACTACTTAATGGGAATGACAGGTGTAGATACAATTTTTTAAGACAAACAAAAATGGGATTTTTAAAGAAGCAAACACGGTCTCTATTGAAGTAAAAGTAGTTTGGAGTTTGCTTGTCATACTTTATTATGGTAGTGAATCCAGTTCAACAATTCCTCTATTTCATATGAATAGATCTAACAATGTTTACAGGGGACAATCACTAAGGTTTGCAATATATCTTTATGATTATAAAGTTAAGCAATAAAATGTGTTGCAAAGTTAATGGAAATATTGGTCCCTGTAATATTGTATAGCAATTATTAGAAGTAAACTAACACTGAATAATTTGTTTATTGCATAAAGATTAAATTGTTGAACATAAAGGATCTTCTTTGTGTATGGAAGCCATTTAACTGGCTAGAATTATTTTAGATAGATTAATATTTATTTAATAACTATACTATAATGCTATTGCCACAGCCACCCAAAGGAGCTACTTACACTGTTTGATCTTTCTGGAAAGATAGTACGAAGAAGTTATTTTATTCAGATTCAGAAAATAACAAGACAAAATTTTCTATGAGATTATACTCTAACAGTTTGTGAAGACCTAATTTTTAAAAATGTAGTAATGGTAAGAAAAACTGTGGTATGTTTAGTTATCTTAAACTCTTTTCTAAATTATTATAGTAATATCAAATTTGGGTGCTGATAAGCCATTTAGTCATTATGGCTACAATAACAAATATTGACCTGTATAAAGCCTGAGATAATATCTCTACTGTTGCCATAACTCTGTTAACATACTTACCTTTACTTAGGTATGCTCTTTATTTATTAAGACTAAATTAGTTCTCATTCTATTTCACTTCATCTAACATACTGGCTGAATAATCATGCCTTCGGGTATATAGCCTTTGTCAATTCCATTTAACAAGTAGCACTAAGAAGATATACTTTGCCAGACACTACACCAGGAAAGAAGGTTATAAAGTTGAAGGAAATGGTCTCTGATTTCAAGGAGCTACAGACTTTTTAGAAGAAAAAGATACTTACGTATATAATGCTAAAGAGAATTGCATTATTTTTGATGAAGTAATATTAGGATTGAGATGGCAAGTTGAGATACAAACCAGAGAGCAAACCAAGGATTTAGTTTGATAAAACCAATACCTTATCTAAGACTATTTGCAGAGAATATTATATATATATATATTATTTAATATATGGAATATTTAATACATGGGACATATGGAAACCTTTATTTACTGTTTGTAGAGCTTATAGCATAGGTTAAATATGTAAAGGAGGAACTGAACAGTTTGGTCAGAACATCTCTCTGACTTTTAGAATTTTCCACTTGCTACTTGCTAAATGAATTATGCAAAGGCCACCTGTAAACCTTTGCATCAACTCATGGATAAGACCAGCCCAGCAGTATGAAGGACTATATTGTATTGTAAATATTAGAAGCATGTTATAGCATATTACATCTGACATCATTAACTAGAAGAGTGACGTCACAGGCAATAAAGAATAAATTGTGAGAAAGTAGTTACGACAAGATCTTTCCTTTTCACTATTCATTTTCCATGGAAATGCTATAATTGGATCACATTCATGAAATTGTGACGTAAGTTTTTATATTATTGATGTACCAGCATTTCCGCCATTTGTACACTCTGGCCCATCATGTGTATAGTTTGGCTTTTCTGGTCTTTTATTATAGAGTTGGCCTCATAAATATGTTTGTGTATGCATGTGGCAGTGTAATAATTACTGCCATAAACAGAAAGCCATTAGGAAAGGAAATTTCTGAGATTCAATAAAACAGAATTATCTTTTTCAAAAATAGAAATATGTGAAGTTTTAACAGTATCAGAAAAACAGGATTTGACCATATAAAAACAGGAGGGCTCTAAAAACTATATTCACAGCTAAATATTTGTCCTATATAATTAGGTGTCCATGATAAATACTGTTTTCAAACATACCAGCCACACACAAGAAGGGAAAATAACAAAAAAGTAAATGCATTTATTAAAAAAACACAATTATGTAAGTATAAAGATAAACTTACTGGTTCTCCTTCAAGTCCCCTGTCTCCTGCACTCCCTGGAGGTCCTTGTAAACCCTGAACAAACAGTGGCAAAACTTGAAGAATGATGCTTAAAAATGTTTTAGTCAGTATCCTTACCTCAGCTTCCCTTCACAATTCTCACACCTAAATTTTCTGTCTACCTCTATTATTTTTTTTCTTTTGTGGTAAAACACATGTAACACAAACTTTACCATTTGAACAGTTTTAAGTGCACAGGTCCCTGCCATTAAGTGCCTCCACATTATTGTGCTACCATCACCACTAACTGTTTTCAGAACTTTTTATCTTCCCAAAGTGAAACTCTACACCCATTAAATAACTCCCTAGCCCTCTCCCTCATTCCCTTGGCAACCATCATTCTACCTTCTGTCTCTGTGAATCTGACTACTCTAGGTACCTTATATAAGTGGAATCATGTATTTGTTCTTTGGTGTCTGGCTTACTTCATGTAGCATAATGTCTTCAAAATTAATCCATGTTGTAACATGTGTCAAGACTTCCCTTTTTAGGCTGAATAATATTCTATTGTATGTACATATCACATTTTGTTAATTCATATTCATTCATCAATGGACACTTGGGTTTTCTTTTGGCTGCTGTGAATAATGCTCCTATAAACATTGGTGTACAAATATCTGTTTGGGTCCCTGCCTTCAATTTCTTGGGGTATATACCTAGAAGTGAAATTAATGGACTGTATGGTAATTTTATGTTTTACTTTTTTGAGGAACCACTAAACTGTCTTCTGTATTGACTCAACCTCTTTACATTCCCACCAGCAATGCACAAGAGTTCCAGTTTCTTTATATCCTTGCCAACAAGGATGTGTGTGTTTAAATAACAAGCATCCTAATGAGTGAGAAGTGATATTTCATTGTGGTTTTGATTAACATTTCCCTACTAACTAGTGATATTGAGCAATATCTTCTTTGGAGAAATGTCTATTCAAGTCCTTTGCTCATTTCTTCATTGGCTTATTTTTTGTTGTTGAGTTGTAGGAATTCCTTATATCTACCTTATATTCTTTTACATATATATATACCCCACTCTTATGTGATGAATAATTTACCCAAATTACCTTAGGTTTTTATTTAATACCTTTAATATCAATATCAAAAAGCTTTTCCCCAAAAAAATAATATTCCTGTGATGTGTTAAGAAGTATGTCTTATGCCCTTAAGACCTGGCAAGGCACAGGGGTCTCAGAACCTAGATGACCAGAAATGACTAAATTGGACCTTTCCAACATCCTTCATTTCCCTCCACTTTTACACCATGACACCTATGGTACCATAAAAATTGACTCTTAGAAATAGTGGTTTGACCCTCCTTTGATCATCCTATTTAAAGATTTATGAAGCATGTACTGTGTGCCAGGCACTAATGACTACTGGTGATATAAAATACTGCTCTTGTGTATTTGAAATTTGCCCCTTTTACATTGTTGACCATGGGAAGGTGGGCAACTACACAGCAGATCACAATTATCATTTTATCTTAAAATTAAAAGCTAAGAAAAAAAGATACTAATTGGAAGCAAAAATATTCAAAATACCTAGCAACATACAATCTTCTAAGTTATAATCATCAATGCTACGTTCAGTTATGTATGGTTCTCTGGTTAAAGAAAGGAGGGTATGTCTAATCATGGACTCTCATCTGACTAAGGCCCTGTCATCCTAGTCATGAAAACTATATGCTACCCATTCACTCCGGTCACCTACTTAAGAGGTGACATCTATATAAGGGATCTCTCTGTGCCTAGTATGCCAACTGAAATAATTTCAAAATCTTAAAAGCCCAATTTGCTTTATAAAGTGTGTTTGAACACAATATCGGGCTTAATATATACTTTTAACACTGTTAATGGTGCCCAGAGGCTGTTTGGTAAGGTTGTGAAGCAGTCTAAGGGGACTCCATTTTTATTGGAGATGAAGAAAAGAACAGGCACAAAATAAAAATTCCCTTTAAGATTTTTCAGATGCTACTGAAAATATATTATTTTAGTAGAACTCCTTGCTTTATTACTTCAACTCAGCAATTACGATAATGATGACCATGAGGATAATGACTTTTGGGTATGCTGTTTATTTATAGCCTGTGCCAAGCACATAATATTATTTGATAGAACTATGAAAGGTATTTCATTTTAAATAGGGAAACTGAGGTTCAAAGAGGTTAAATAATTTGTACAAAGTGAAAATAGCTAGTAAATGGCAGAACCAGTATGTGACCTCCAATATGTCTGACTCTAAGGCTGTGTGCTTCCCCTATACTAAACTGCTTTCTACTGATTTCAATGAGAAATAAAGCATTCAATCCTTTTTCCATTTTCAGGAAACATGTATGATATCCTCAAAGCCTTTTTACAAGAATAAGCAATGGAGCATATAAGTTTTATTTCCATAGCTATACTTTTATTGTAGGATCATGAAAACCGTGCATGCTGTCTTATTATCTGAAGGATGGGGAAGAATATAGTTATTACTATATACTTTCTGTATTATAAGATTATGAAATAAATTTTTCTCAAGTATTCTGAGTCACTCCAGAGAAAACTCTATTTAAAGAAGAACACTTAATGAGTTTCTACTTCCAATATTAGTCCAGTAGCTCCTATCAAACCAACCTGCATACAAATAACTATGATCTCAGGATAAAATATTAAAAAAGAAAGATCTGAATGATTTGGAGAAAGACCCAAAATAGGCAAAAACTAATGTGGAGGGGGCTACACTTAGAAGAAAGGAATGCCTCTAGTTTCTGATTTTTAAAATATGGCCTTTAGCCAGAAGGTAAGCCATACAGGATGATTTTTATTTTTTTTATTTTTATTTTTTTTAGATAATTAATTTTTATTGAAGGGTAGTTGACACACAGTATTACATTAGTTTCAGGTGTACAACACAGTGATTCAACATTTATATACATGATAATTCTAGGTACCAGTTATCACCATAACAAGTTGGTACAATATTTTGACTATATTCCTTATGCTATACATTACATCCCAGTTACTTATTTATTTTACAATTGGAAGTGTGTACTTTTTTTTTTTTTGTGAGGGCATCTCTCCTATTTATTGATCAAATGGTTGTTAACAACAATAAAATTCTGTATAGGGGACTCAATGCTCAATGTATAATCATTAATCCACCCCAGGGCTAATTTTCGTCAGTCTCCAATCTTCTGAAGCAAAACGAACAAGTTCTTACATGGAGAACAAATTCTTACATAGTGAATAAGTTACATGGTGAACAGTACAAGGGCAGTCATCACAGAAACTTTCGGTTTTGATCATGCATTATGAACTATAAACAGTTCAAATATGAATATTTGTTTGATTTTTATACTTGATTTATATGTGGATACCACATTTCTCTCTATTATTATTATTTTTAATAAAATGCTGAAGTGGTAGGTAGATGCAAGATAAAGGTAGAAAACATAGTTTAGTGTTGTAAGAGAGCAAATGTAGATGATCAGGTGTGTGCATGTAGACTGTGTTAATCCAAGCTAGACAAGGGCAATAAAACATCCACGGATACAGCAGATTTCTCTCAGAACAGGTGAGGAGAGGTTCTAAGCCTCACCTCTGTTGATCCCCAATTTCTCACCTGATGGCCCCCTGCAACTGTGCCTGTCTTAGGTTGTTCCTCCCTTGAGGAATCTTACCCGTCTCTGGCTAACCAGTCATCTTCCGGGGCCATACAGGAAAATGTAATGTTGGTAAGTGAGAGAGAAGCCATATTGTTTGAAAAGGTTAGTTTTTTACTTCTTTGCATATTTATGCCCTGTGGCTTCTATGCCCAGCATTTGTCTTGAGGTATCTTTACCACTTGGAAGAATTGTGATACACGGTAAATTTGATATGAGGCACGAATTCTATTTAGGGGTTGTAATTAGGAAGGAAGAAGAAAAGCTATAGAAGTAGCAGGTGGAAGAAAACATGGGAAGATTGATTATTTCTTTGACATATCTTCTTGTAGAGTAACTTCAGCATGTATAGGTTTTAAACTACTAATTAAATTGCACACACACATTAACATAATAGGAGTACAGTTATATAACCAAAGCTTACCTATAATTACCAGCCATCTCCAGTGAAACCAAGAAAACCAGTTAGGCACCTTAGGCATTTGTGAAAACTTGTCTATGATATGGTTGATATTGACCAACTGAACTTAAACAGTCTGAGAGAAATCAGACAAATTAAAACAACCCATTCCTGGGGACTGTTCACATCCCATATGTTCTTTTAACAGTAAACAGTCTGTAGTTGTAAGATTTTGGAGCGCTACAATTTGCACTTCTCCTAATTCTTGGTTGAGTTCCAACAGTATAGATCCAGTCAAATTTGTTGTTTTACTGTATGCACAGGCCAGCTTAGATATCTCCTTCTTCATTCCAATGGCAAGTCCAGGAACTGGTGGGATGAGTGCATCTACACCTGTAGCAGTGCGTGTATCTTTGTTGGGGTTTTTTGATGATCATCTTCTGGCATGAGTCTTCCCGAGAGTGCTGATGTTGGAAGTTCTTTTTCATACCGTGTCTTCGTTCATTTTTGGGGTAGCCAAATTAGGCTTTGATCCTCTGTATAAACACAAACAAACCCTTTGCCTACACTTTTATATGCCCTTTATACCATTGTGTAGAACTCATTGGAAGTCACCACACAGGAACTGCTTTTTTTTTTTTGTTATCATTAATCTACACTTACATGATGAATATTATGTTTACTAGGCTCTCCCCTATACCAGGTCCCCCCTATAAACCCCTTTTCAGTCACTGTCCATCAGCATAGCAAAGTGCTGTAGAATCACTACTTGTCTTCTCTGTGTTGTACAGCCCTCCCCTTTCTCCCACCCCCCCATGCATGCTAATCTTAATACCCCCCTTCTTCTTCCCCTCCCCCCTTACCCCTCCCTACCCACCCATCCTCCCCAGTCCCTTTCCCTTTGGTACCTGTTAGTCCATCCTTGAGTTCTGTGATTCTGTTGCTGTTTTGTTCCTTCAGTTTTTCCTTTGTACTTATACTCCACAGATGAGTGAAATCATTTGGTATTTCTCTTTCTCTGCTTGGCTTATTTTGCTGAGCATAATACCCTCCAGCTCCATCCATGTTGCTGCAAATGGTAGGATTTGCCCTTTTCTTATGGCTGAGTAGTATTCCATTGTGTATACACACCACATCTTCTTTATCCATTCATCTACCGATGGACATTCAGGTTGCTTCCAATTCTTGGCTATTGTAAATAGTGCTGCAATAAACATAGGGGTGCATCTGTCTTTCTCAAACTTGACTGCTGCATTCTTAGGGTAAATTCCTAGGAGTGGAATTCCTGGGTCAAATGGTAAGTCTGTTTTGAGCATTTTGATGTATCTCCATACTGCTTTCCACAATGGTTGAACTAATTTACATTCCCACCAGAAGTGTAGGAGGGTTCCCCTTTCTCCACAGCCTCACCAACATTTGTTATTGTTTGTCTTTTGGATGGCAGCCATCCTTACTGGTGTGAGGTGATACCTCATTGTAGTTTTAATTTGCATTTCTCTGATAATTAGCGATGTGGAGCATCTTTTCATGTGTCTGTTGGCCATCTGTATTTCTTTTTTAGAGAACTGTCTGTTCAGTTCCTCTGCCCATTTCTTAATTGGGTTATTTTTTGTTTGTTTGTTGAGGCGTATGAGCTCTTTATATATTCTGGACTTCAAGCCTTTATCGGATCTGTCATTTTCAAATATATTCTTCCATACTGTAGGGTTCCTTTTTGTTCTATTGATGGTGTCTTTCGCTGTACAGAAGCTTTTCAGCTTAATATAGTCTCACTTGTTCATTTTTGCTGTTGTTTTCCTTGCCCGGGGAGATATGTTCAAGAAGAGGTCACTCATGTTTATGTCTAAGAGCTTTTTGCCTATGTTTTTTCTAAGACTTTAATGGTTTCATGACTTACATTCAGGTCTTTGATCCATTTTGAGTTTACTTTTGTATATGGGGTTAGACAATGGTCCAGTTTCATTCTCCTACACGTAGCTGTCCAGTTTTGCCAGCACCATCTGTTGAAGAGACTGCATTTCCCCATTGTATGTCCATGGCTCCTTTATCAAATATTAATTGACCATATATGTCTGGGTTAATGTCTGGATTCTCTAGTCTGTTCCATTGGTCTGTGGCTCTGTTCTTGTGCCAGTACCAAATTGTCTTGATTACTATGGCTTTATAGTAGAGCTTGAAGTTGGGGAGTGAGATCCCCCCTACTTTATTCTTCTTTCTCAGTATTGCTTTGGCTATTCAGGGTCTTTGGTGTTTCCATATGAATTTTTGAATTATTTGTTCCAGTTCATTGAAGAATGCTGCTGGTAGTTTCATAGGGATTGCATCAAATCTGTATATTGCTTTGGGCAGGATGGCCATTTTGACGATATTAGTTCTTTCTAGCCACGAGCATGGGATGAGTTTCCATATGTTAGTGTCCCCTTTAATTTCCCTTAAGAGTGACTTGTAGTTTTCAGAGTATAAGTCTTTCACTTCTTTGGTTAGGTTTATCCCTAGGTATTTTATTTTTTTGATGTAATTGTGAATGGAGCTGTTTTCCTGATTTCTCTTTCTGTTGGTTCATTGTTAGTGTATAGGAAAGCCACAGATTTCTGTGTGTTGACTTGGTATCCTGCAACTTTGCTGTATTCCGATATCAGTTCTAGTAGTTTCAGGGTGGAGTCTTTAGGGTTTTTTATGTATAGTATCATGTCATCTGCAAATAGTGACAGTTTAACAACTTCTTTACCAATCTGAATTCCTTGTATTTCTTTGTTTTGTCTAATTGCCATGGCTAGGACCTCCAGTACTATGTTAAAAAACAGTGGGAAGAGTGGGCATCCCTGTCTAGTTCCCGATCTCAGAGGAAAAGCTTTCAGCTTCTCGCTGTTCAGTATAATGTTGGCTGTGGGTTTATTATAGATAGCCTTTATTATGTTGAGGTACTTGCCCTCTATTTCCATTTTGCTGAGAGTTTTTATCATGAATGGATGTTGAACTTTGTCAAATGCTTTTTCAGCATCTATGGAGATGATCATGTGATTTTTGTCTTTCTTTTTGTTGATGTGGTGGATGATGTTGATGGACTTTCGAATGTTGTACCATCCTTGCATCCCTGGGATGAATCCCACTTGGTCATGGTGTATGATCCTCTTGATGTATTTTTGAATTTGGTTGCTAATATTTTGTTGAGTATTTTTGCATCTACGTTCATCAGGGATATTGGTCTGTAGTTTTCTTTTTTGGTGGGGTCTTTGCCTGGTTTTGGTATTAGGGTGATGTTAGCTTCATAGAATGAGTTTGAGAGTATCCCCTCCTCTTGTATTTTTTGGAAAACTTTAAGGAGAATGGGTATTATGTCTTCCCTGTATGTCTGATAAAATTCTGAGGTGAATCCATCTGGCCCGGGGGTTTTGTTCTTTGGTAGTTTTTTGATTACTGCTTCAATTTCGTTGCTGGTAATTGGTCTGTTTAGATTTTCTGTTTCTTTCTGGGTCAGTCTTGGAAGGTTGTATTTTTCTAGGAAGTTGTTCATTTCTCCTAGGTTTCCAAGCTTGTTAGCATATAGGTTTTCATAGTACTCACTAATAATTCTTTGTATTTCTGTGGGGTCCGACGTGATTTTTCCTTTCTCATTTCTGATACTGTTGATTTGTGTTGACTCTCTTTTCCTCTTAATAAGTCTGGCTAGAGGCTTATCTATTTTGTTTATTTTCTCGAAGAACCAGCTCTTGGTTTCATTGATTTTTGCTATTGTTTTATTCTTCTCAATTTTATTTATTTCTTCTCTGATCTTTATTATGTCCCTCCGTCTGCTGACCTTAGGCCTCATTTGTTCTTCTTTCTCCAATTTTGATAATTGTGACATTAGACCATTTATTTGGGATTGTTCTTCCTTTTTTAAATATGCCTGGATTGCTATATACATTCCTCTTAAGACTGCTTTTGCTGTGTCCCACAGTAGTTGGGGCTTAGTGTTGTTGTTGTCATTTGTTTCCATATACTGCTGGATCTCCATTTTGATTTGGTCATTGATCCATTGATTATTTAGGAGCATGTTGTTAAGCCTCCATGTGTTTGTGAGCCTTTTTGCTTTCTTTGTACAGTTTATTTCTAGTTTTATGCCTTTGTGGTCTGAAAAGTTGGTTGGTAGGATTTTAATCTTTTGGAATTTACTGAGGCTCTTTTTGTGGCCTAGTATGTGGTCTATTCTGGAGAATGTTCCATGTGCACTTGAGACGGTGTGTATCCTGTTGCTTTTGGATGTAGAGTTCTGTAGATGTCTATTAGGTCCATCTGTTCTAGTGTGTTGTTCAGTGCCTCTGTGTCCTTACTTATTTTCTATCTGGTGGATCTGTCCTTTGGAGTGAGTGGTGTGTTGAAGTCTCCCAGAATGAATGCATTGCATTCTATTTCCTCCTTTAATTCTGTTAGTATTTGTTTCAGGTATGTTGGTGCTCCTGTATTGGGTGCATATATATTTGTAATGGTTATATTCTCTTGTTGGACTGAGCCCTTTATCATTATGTAATGTCCTTCTTTGTCTTTTATTACTTTCTTTATTTTGAAGTCTGTTTTGTCTGATAACAGAATTGCAACACCTGCTTTCTTCTCTCTGTTGTTTGCATGAAATATCTTTTTCCATCCCTTGACTTTAAGTCTGTGCATGTCTTTGGATTTGAGGTGAGTCTCTTGTAAGCAGCATATGGATGGATCTTGCTTTTTATTCCATCCTATTACTCTGTGTCGTTTGATTGGTGCATTCAGTCCATTTACATTTAGGGTGATAATTGAGAGGTATGAACTTATTGCCATTGCAGGCTTTAAGTTTGTGGTTACCAAAGGTTCAGGGTTAACTTATATACTATCTTACTGTCTAACTTAACTCACTTGTTGAGCTATTATAAACGCAGTCTGATGATTCTTTATTTCTCTCCCTTCTTATTCCTCCTCCTCCCTTCTTCATATGTTGGGTGTTCTGTTCTGTGCTCTTTTTAGGAGTGGTCCCATCTAGAGCAGTCCCTGTAAGATGCCCTGTAGAGGTGGTTTGTGGGAGGCAAATTCCCTCAACTTTTGCTTGTCTGGGAATTGTTTAATCCCTCCTTCATATTTAAATGATATTCGTGCTGGATACAGCAGTCTTGGATTGAGGCCCTTCTGTTTCATTGCATTAAGTATATCATGCCATTCTCCTCTGCCTTATAGGGTTTCTGTTGAGAAGTCTGATGATAGCCTGATGGGTTTTCCTTTGTAGGTAACCTTTTTTTTTCTCTGTGGCTGCCTTTAATACTTTGTCCTTGTCTTTGATCTTTGCCATTTTAATTATTATGTGTCTTGGTGTTGCCCTCCTTGGATCCCTTGTCATGGGAGTTCTGTGTACCTCTGTGGTCTGAGAGGCCTTTTCTTCCCCTAGTTTGGGGAAGTTTTTGGCAATTATTTCTTCAAAGACACTTTCTATCCGTTTTTCTCTCTTCTTCTTCTGGTACCCCTATAATGTGGATATTGTTCCATTTCGATTGGTCACTCAGCTCTCTTAGAATTCTTTCATTCCTGGAGATCCTTTTATCTCTCTCTGCATCAGCTTCTCTGCGTTCCTGTTCTCTGTTTTCTAGTCCATTAATGGTCTCTTGCATCTCATCCATTCTGTTTTGAAGTCCTTCCAGAGCTTGTTTTATTTCTGTATTCTCCTTCCTTAGTTCTTGCATATTTCTCTACAAGTCCATCAGCATGGTTATGACTTTTGTTTTGAATTCTTTTTCAGGAAGACTGGTTAAATCTATCTCCCCAGGTTCCTTCTCAGGGGAATATGTAGCAGATGCCTAAGCTGTCTGGGTTAGTCTTGTCTGGATCATATTTTTTTGCCTTTTCATGTTGACTGTCAGCTGGGAGGGCCAAACTTCACTTGCTGCTGGCCTTTCTTTACTGGGACAACTGCGACCCCTAGTGGCTTGTGTTGGGTAATTGCGTGTAGACTGGGTCTTTGTGTTTTGCCGGCAGATATAGAGAAAACTCCCTTTCTGATGGCAAGGCCTGCCTTAGGCTGCTTCTCTGCTTTCACAGCCCCCGGAGGGGTAATAGACCGGGGGGGGGGGGGGTTGTCTGGCTGTTTACCTCCGTGAGGGGTCTCAGAGCTGTTGGCCAGGGGGTTAGTGTACCCAGTTTTTCCCTGTAATTTCCAGCCACTGGGCTGTGACCTTCATTGTTTCCATCCAGCTGTTATGTCCCTGTCCCTTTAAGACTTTTAAAAAGCACTCGCTTTTCTTTGTCACAGGGGCATCAGCTTCGGAATTCGCTCAGAGGTCTTGCTGCCCTGTTTCCCTAGTTTCCAGCCCTCCACGCATGCACTGTGTCTGCGCTCTGGTGCGGGTGGCTGGGGCTGGGTGTTTAGCAGTCCTGGGCTCCCTCTCCCTCCCGCCGGGAGCTGGGGGGAGGTGTGCTAGGGTCCCGCCAGGCCGGGGCTTGTACCTTACCCCTTTCACCAAGCGCTGGGCTCTCGCACGTGTTGATATAGTCTGGCTGTTGTCCTGTGTCTTTTGGTCTCTCTTTTAGGATTAGTTGTATTTGTTGTATTTTCAAAAATATATGTGTTTTTGGGAGGAGATTCCCACTGTCCTACTCACGCCGCCATGTTGGCTCCACCCTCCAAGATGATTTTTAAAAGGAGAATAGACACC